>NC_132938.1:47520000-47840000 GCF_034638445.1 Ciconia boyciana | reverse complement strand
GAGTCCTGGCATGGGAATGAATGTCAGTGTGACTGATCTCTCGTGATTGATAAGAACCTTTTGAGTGCCTTACACAATGGTTTTCTTGTGCGTTTATTGTCAAAGTGGTGAGAGGCATCCAGTATCTTGAAGACTTTTCTTTCAGCCAAGAATTCTTATATTTGTGGAGTTCATCTTGGATTGTAATGAATGCTTAGTTCAAAACACAACACCATTTTCTACACAAGTTCAAGATGAAGCTTGACTGACATGCACAGCTAACATGGAAGTACTGTAATCTAACTGAAGTCGTTGTACAGGCAACACACCAGTTTCTGCAGCCACCGTTGTTAGTCCCTTGGTTCATATTGACTTAAGCACACTTGACATCAATTGCATCAAGATGTGACATGTTTTATAAGAAAAAAAACATTTAAAACGAAAAAAAAATATTTTTAGGTATTTTCACAAACAAAAACTGGCTTTTAAATAAATTTGCTTCCATAATGGTTGAATATGACAAAAGAAAAAAAACAAGGAAAAAAAAAAGAAAAAAGAAATCTAGACTGCGGAGAAGTAGAATATGAAAATAAGGCTTAAGGCATCAGTTCCATATTTTTCAAAGCCAAATATGTAATGTTGAGAAGAGAAGAAATAATAATTAAAAGGTTCAAATCTTGTAATTTAATATTGTTATTAAAACTTTGCTGTATATCCTATTCTTTAACATTTGGTGTTAATATAAAATTACTTGGCAATGCTTGACATTTGAAATAAACTTTTTTCTATGTTTTTATTTGCAAGTGTTCCATTAATTTTACTAGCTATAGTTGGGTGTTAGAGTCTGAAATCTAAAAGGACACTGTCAAGGTTGGGTCAATGTTTTAGTTTTTGGCAGTGTCGCCACCCCCAGCTGACGTGAATCTGTTCAACAGTTTTTTCTACAGACAAGCCCAAGCTGTGATGCTCAGATATGCATTTTGAACTCTGAAGATCAAGATTGTTCTGGGTTGGATTGGTACTTGATACCAGCACATGAGGAGTCAGATAGGTGCTGGTTTAGAGCTCCTCTTAACTCCGACGTGCAGGGACTTATGATCCAAAGATTTGGTTCATATCCATCTCTACTTTTGTACAATTGCATTCGTAAATACATGTACAGAGAGAGAAGACTATCGGTAAAAATCTATAAATGGCAAGCAGTAAAATAGTGTTCAATATTTTTTTAAAGTATGAAACAAACGCAGTTCTCAAATTGTTCCTTTAAGGAAGCAGTTTTCAAACTGTTAAAAGGTAATTCTAAGCAGTAGCTAGTAAGTTCTTTGTTCTGAAAAAAAAAACCAAAACCTTGGCAATGTCTTTTTGAATTAAGATCGATAATAACTCGAATTAGATGCAAGCCTGTACTGATGAAAAGATAAAAACTTTCCTGAATCTTAATCATTATGAATATTCTTTGCTATCTGAAGTTACCATACATTTTAATTATGTGTATTTTAAAATGATAACTCTACTTACAAAGCAAAAAGGAATCCTAGGAGGGGTGCAATAACATTAATTTTAATGCTAATGCAAATCAAAGCAACATCATGTTTCTCTAGCTTTCCCTGTAGATAAAATTCCATATATTTGGTTGAAAAGCTTACCTTTTTCTGCATGGTGGGTACATTGCCTCATGCAGTATGAATAAATCTCGATTTTATTTTGGATTTAAATAAAATTTGAAATATGACTTGCAGTTTTAGTTGGAATCCATTTCTTAGGCTTAAGTAAAATGTTTACTGAACATTGGAGAAGACAGAGCATTTATCAGAAACTTGAAGTCCCTTCTTGTGGTACAAACTCTGAGCCTGTTTCTGCAAGCATGTGAACACAGTGTATACTCTCAGTGCAGTCAGCAGAAGAAGTATATACAGTGTTTTCAATGTCAAACTTACCAGTAACTTCCCCCTAATATAACTAAACCATTTCTTGATGCATCTGTAATCCATAGGTGTTCCATGCATTACTCCTCATCAGGAATGTTGGAGGATGCATTCTGATTTTTAATGTTCAATGCTAGAATGACCAAACTGAAATAATATTCATATGGTAATCTAAACTTTTTGAAAACGTAGAATTGCATTACTGTATACAGTGGAAAGCTATTTATTGTACCTCTGGGCTTATTCCTCTAAAAATCATAGCGTAAAAAAACTCTTTGTCAAGCCTGAACTGATGTATATAACTGAAATAATGTAAAGTTATATTTTCATGTTTTTATACTTAACAACATGATGGGTATACATAATGTATGAGTATTTCAATTACAGATAATATTGATTGGATAATACACATCTCAGTTAAAAAGCAGTAATCATAGTTTAATATCCATGTTACAGTACATCAGTATATTGCTATATAAAGTATGTCTGTGTGCATTTAAGTGAAAAGTAGTCAAGAGTGATGAAAGCTGTCCAAGGGTTTTTTATTCATTTTATATGAAAACTGTTATGGAGCAACCAAACTGTTTATGAACTCAAACTTGTGTAAATTTCAAAATGTCCTTTTACTGTAGCTTTTTGTTTACAGTACAGTATCTTATTTCCTGCTTCGTTAAATGAGTAATGGTACAAAGCTGGACATACACTTTCTAAGACATTAACGTTCCAGTTTTTTCATGTATACCTATATGACAGAAAATGCTTCTGATTTTATTTTTCAATCTAACACATGATGGCTTTTCTGGAGTGTTGTATAAACTTCAATCATACATAAAAAATCTTCTTAAAAAAGGCAAAAGACCTTTAATGTCTGTTTAGTATTATTGAAATCTGGTTTCTTATTTATTATAAATGTATTTTCCTAAGATTTTACATGGAGCAAACCTGTTTGTCCCCACAGACATGAAATTTCCTTGAAGAGTTTTGCAAGGAGAATATAAATCGTCCCCCAAATCATCTTGTCAGTCAAGGGTAGATTTACTGTAGTTTGCGTTATCGCTAAATGAAGTAATGTAACCTTCTTGCCAACAATATAATTGTATTTCTGGAATGTAACCTTCTTGATCATGGTTATAATGGCAGTGTGATAGGATGATAATGCTAGTAGGTTAAGTATCAATTCAGTAACTCTACTTAAAAATTGTCAGCTTGAATCAGTATTTTTTTACTTCAGCAGATTGTTGATGTGTCCAAAGCAGAGAAAGAACCTGAGAAATGGCAGATATTTTAGGTATATATTAGTAGTGTCGCTACTAGAGATCTAGTACAACAAAGAGTTCACTGTAACAGCAAACAAAGTGAGTCTGAAGAGGTTTGCAATGTGAAAGGTTCAACATTTTTATTTAAATGTATTACACATTTTAATAGAGTGTGTTTCCAGGGTATCAGCCTCCTCTTTGTCTGATAGATGTAGACAATATCTTTACACGAAGTTACCGTGCGCAAATAATTGTATTTTAAAATACAAAAAAATACATGATTTCAGCTATCATTTGGTACAGTTAGTTATATGAATACAGTGGTCACCAGCAAAATAGAATCAGCAACAGCTGTTCTGCATGATATCCCTAGAGGCTACTCAGACTTGTTTCACAGTACCAAAGTTTATTGTTTATTAAATCTTTTCATTTAAACTGTCATGGGATCACAAAAATTTGCTGTGAGAGTTCTATCAGGTCCAAATTATCTTAGGAATTCATATTACATCAAGCACTTAGACGAAATTCAGCAAATAACTTAGCTCTGGACTTAACTTTGAACATTTTCCCTAGCATCAGTTTTAGTAGATAATACAGAGTACTATATACCTGTGTAAGACATAATAGAGTTAGGGAATTGTATACAGTAATGGTGCCTATGTGACAAATTTCATTCAATCTATGTCTACTATTGGTCTTCCTGAAATTTCTCTCATACTGTTCCTAATACTCTAAACTTTGAGGCTGCTTCAAATAGATAAATGGTAAAATTGCCCTAAAATTGTTCTTTTTTCTGTCTTGAATGCTATCTTTCCACTCTCCCCAAAGAAGTAGTTTGATAAGCATGTCTGCTTCTAATATCTGGGACCTACGGAAACTTGAAGTGATGACAGCTTCGTAACAAGGAGTCTCAATTAATTCGTACTTGCATTTAGTAGGTGTCAACTCCTTGTATCCTGAAGTAACTGTAATATTCATAATGCATCTTTTTTTTAGAAATTTCCTTCAAGTAGTGAATATCACTTTGATGATCGCAACTTCAGTTAGAGTCATTTAGTGCTTTAACATAAAATTTATAGAATTTATATTCTTTGGAAAAAAGAAAGCTTTAAAATATGATTTTTGTAAACAAGCAGCAAAAAAATAGAACATAGTAAGATACAATACAAAAATTCTGAGAATTACAGACCTAACTTACCTGCAGCTTTTACGTGTCATGGGGCCTTCCACAGTCCCTAATCTTATCATTAGGGATTTATCCCTGTTTATCCCTGGATTTATCCCTGTTTTCTAAGGATGGAAAATATACTTGCAATTGTTTTTTTTTTCTTTTAAACACCCACTGTTAGTGCAGTTTTGAAATGATAATTCTATATTTTAGTTTATGGTAAACAGTTTTTAAAATTGGAAAATAAAATCTGTTTCCAGAGTCATTTACTGTTAGTAATGCATACACATGCTAGCTTCTTAGAAGGGGACAGCACAGAGTCTTTCTTGAAGCATCAAAACCATCTTTTTAAAAATACACTTGGGGGCTTTTATATGACAGCTTTTTACCCAGTTTTCAAGTTGTATTGTTACTGCCTGCCCTTCAGCACCATGTTCTCTGAGTTAAGAGAAGAATGTAATTAAAGAGGTCAAGCTATAACTCTTTCACTTAATAGTAAGTTTTACAAATAACATAATATTTTTCAGTAGTTGGTTTCCTTATGAGTTTCATTATAAATGACAAACACATTTTGGGTTACCTCATACTCCTAAATAGCGGAATATGCACAGAAATATTGTTTCTGGTTTTGAACGAGTAGATATTTTTTATACTGTCACAATGACTAAAGATACAATAATACAAACAACATGATTTTTACTCAGGTGCTTGCTTTTATATTTGCTACTGTTGTTTTTAATAGTTACACAAAACTGTTGGAAGAATATTTACATAAATTTGGAACTAAGTGGCTTGGCAGCTAATACAAGTTACCTGTAGCTGGAATTCATCCTTCAGTTTCAGCTACTATGTGTCAGTAAATAACTGGAGTTGCTGGTATATGAAAATGAAGATTGTGGATGTTCCAGTATATATGTATGTATACATATCCGTACACAAATATGGAAATGCAATAGTAAAGCTAGTGCTGAGTTTGATAAGACCATACTCAAAAATTATGATAACCACAGCAATAATTCATAGTAGGGCCAGTAGCAAGAGGAAGGTTCATAAGCAAGTGCCTTACCACCTTTAGTTTGAATAAATATGGAATCTTCCATTTCCATAGGACAGTATGAGTCCCCATGGGACTCAACCAACAGTGAATCCCCTAGCTTCAAAATCTGCTGTAACTCCTGTGGTCATCTCTGTGCTCACTGACAGGATTAAATTTTACAGAACTTCTGTGAAAAAAATGGGCTCTTCCACACTACTTTTGGCCTACACAAAAGGGTCAAATGAAAGCTACTGCATGTGTTGCCTCTCACTTCAGCAGCAGGGATGATGGGTTTATGTATACGCATGTAAATGCTTAATTTTTCAAATTGTGCTGTCTTATCTATTTAAAAATCCACACAATTGATCTGAGAGTCTCAGGTTTAGTTACATCTAACATTACATGAACAAGGACAAACAAAACATTACTCTTCGTAAGTTCTTACTTGATTTTCTGAACCAAAACCTCTATAAGAAGTTAATGCCTCCAGAACAAACTAGTGGGCATTGACAGGGCTGGATACTACACTACCTACTTTGAACATTGTGCAATAATATATACTGCTCTGGTGCTGTGGCAGAATTCTGTCCACATTTTATATTATTTTTTTACTGGCATAGACAAACTAGTATAAGCTATAGGAAATCACTCTCACAGTGTAGGCTTAGCAGACAGTTTTCAGGCAATTTCTATTGATTGGTTGTATCTGGGGCATTACCACGTTCTTTAAATCCGCACCTTCTGAATATAAAAACAAAGCATGTGATAAACTGTTTTTATACAGCCATTATCTTCAGTGACAGCAAGATTTTACTGGACATGTTTTCTTCATCCTGATGGCTACACTTACCTAAAGTACTTGTTTTCCAGAGGAATAGTTTTCACTCTTTTTCACTGTATGCTCTTGCTTATTCTAGGGGACCTAAAATATATAAATATAAATATATTTTTTTAGCATTATAGATCCACAATTAGATGTGGGAGATGTTCATCAGTTCTGCTTAGTCCACCATGTAAGCTGCTTTCTATAGGAAATCTTTGTGGTTTTATGCTTGTAATTTACTTTTTCATCTTTTATCATTGGGAGAGATTTTAGCACATTGAGGAAAAAAAGCAACATTGCATACCCTGCTTGCTGATTTGAGATGTTGCCCAAGTCATTCAAAGTCACTCAGCTGATGAGTATGTCTCGTGACTCACACCTCTTAAAGAATCTTCTCAAACAGCAGGGACAAAGACTGCTCTGAGGAGAGTAAGGTAATACACTTCGGTCGGCTCCTGCCTTGCTGAAGTCCAGGGAAGCTGGGGCGTCAGGACCAAGTCTGAACCTCCCGGTTGTCCGTATGCAGTCACGCAGTGATCTCCCCTGGGATCACCGCACTTGCGCTCATGCTAGCAAAACGGAATTGTTAGCATGGTGAAGAGGCAAAAACTATTTCTCCACTCTGAACGTGATGCCGAGGGGGAGAGCGGGCCCCTTCTTCCCCTGTCCACACTTTCTGAAAAGCTTTTTTTCTTCCTTTAACTACAGCCATCTGTATTTGGCAAATTCAGAATGTAACTTTTGAAAATTTGCTTTAATATAAAATAATCATACATTTTCTCAGCATAGAGGAAACTCAGCATTTACCCTCACTCCAGAAAACTAAGCACAGCCATCATGGCTGGCTGAACAATTTAATGGAGATTTTTCTCACAGGGGAAAAAAAGTCCCTACTTTATGAATTATGACATTATATATTGTCATAAAAGAAAATGCGTAAGCTTCTCAGTAGACAGGCTTATGAGAATGTAGGTGTTATTTTTTTGGTATGATGCTAGCTACGATTCTAGTATGTGGACAGCCTTTCTTTATGCATGTTGTAATATGCTATGTAAATCAGAGGCTTATTGGTTTGCTGAGTGATTTTTCTGCGGTGTCAGACCTGTGATGATAATACATACACAAATAATACAATTATGGGGTTTTTTTACTTTTTTAAAGGGTATCTTTTGGTCACTTACACAAACCTAAGTTAGGAGCAATACAAATAATTGAAGTGTGAAGCAAAACTGGTCAATGTGACATCACCTGATCTATGCTATTTTCTTTTTTCTTTTTTAAATCTCAGTAGAAAAAACTGTGTCTTGCTAGAAGCAATAGGCAGCAGAAGAGTGGACAAGAGAATGCAAACCAAACTTCAGTGTGACTATAGGATGGGGTTTTGAAGCCATGACTTGAAACTATGATATTGCTTAGTAAATAAAATAGAACTTAAGTTCTCATTTAAGTTAGAAAGTTAGAAGAGGTTCAGTGGATTTTGTGGTGCAGCTGAATCACAGAAATGTGTCATAATGAGTATAGACACTGAATATAGCCTTTGGCATTTAACACTTAGACCTATCCAGCTTCCAGGTATTAGCAATTTTAGGCTACTTTGTGAAATTGTTAAGGGCCAGACTTACTGCTTAGCTAAGTCCAGGTCCCATGCCAGCTGCCTGCATCAAATCAGTTCCAAATCTGGGATAAACTAGATTGTTTTCTTTCCAAATTAGGAGTTCATGTTTCTTTTCAGCTGACTTGCTTTGTATTTTAAAGTCAAGATTTCAACAGCTAACTAGAGTAATTATTTTTCTTTACTTTCTTTGCTGGCAATGCTCTTCAGGGTTTGGTTTTTTTAAAGCTTTTAACTAAAATTGGTAAAAAGTGTTTACTGCGGGGAATGTGGATTATCAGTCAAGCCAGTATTTTTTTTAAGACGCTGGCTATTTTCTACTGAAAATATAGAATGCTTCATGCTATAGCAGGGAAGAAAGATATGAGGAACTGTTGCATGAGGATTTAGGTGAGGTTTTGTTTGGCTTGTTTTTCCAAAAAGTTTTATCTTTTTACTTGTTTTCATCTCACTGCAGCTTTTTGTAAAAAAAAAAGAATAATCTTCTCGGTAACGATCCTCTGCTATTGCATGCTCTGATGACATTGGTTGGCATCAGTGAAGCCACCTGGATACCTTGGAAAATGTTCCCATGTTTGTGTAGATAGATGGTAGAATTGCCCAATGTAATAATAGATGTTTTCTGTCTGATTTCATTTCCATGTGGATGTGCTTGTTCACTTGTTTTGTACAGTTTTCTTTGCGGTGCAGCAGAGATCAGTGGGGAAAAAAGTAAATGCATTATTTCTTAAAAGAATACTGCAGAATATGACTGAGCACTCCTGAAGAGTCTCTGCAGAAAGGTGTTGGAAAAAATGCCTTTTAAAAAACTGACTCGCCTCTGAGCATCCCTTAATGAGGGGAAACTAAGCGGCTTCCATGTCCTGTAACTGTCTGCCCCTGAGTAGAAAATCCTCTTCTAACGGTCGAAGTGTGTACAGAGAGATTTTTGCAGAGTCAGCCCTAATTGACTGAATTCTATATAAAGACATAAGTATTGGTCTTGAGCACGTGATGAAGTGCACAAAGGAAATTTCTTTAAGAAGTAGATTAGCACGATATTTTTTTTCCTGTCAGTTACATCTTCAAACCTAGCAGTGTCAGGGTTTTTTTCTGGATCAGTACAAAATGCATGTGAATTAATTCTCCGTGTCCTCCTCCTGCAGAATTCCATCACCATTGCCCACCATTTGCAATTTCTAGTATGAACTACAGTAGAAGTCCTCATCAAAGTCATCACCTTACAAAGCTTAGCTCATGTTTTATTTCAGATTCTAAAGAATTAATCATATATGTAAGTACTACTGTCAAAGTGCCTGAAGAAAATTGATTGTGGTAATAGACTTCTTTTCAGCCCAAAGAAGTGTCACTGAATCATTTAGGATCTTTTCCCCACCTAGTCATTAGAAACAGTAAAGTATCGTTACTTGATTTTAATGTGAATTTTCATCCATTATTGTCTTTGTGTCTGAAACACCTTGCACACTGTTTTTCTCCCTCTTAGGAACAAAAAGATGATGCACGGGACACCACGGGTATATTTCTGAAACCCTCTGCAGATACTGTCATTTGTATGTATAGGTGCTTGGCTGTTTCTCGTCTTAATTCCTCTGAGATCCTTATGGCTGAGAAGATTTAAATCTTCCAGACTTTGTATGTCTTTGCGTTGGAAGCCTGTTTTGTAAGCTGTTAACGTTCCCTCGGTGGCCATTAACTAATGATTAACGATGCCATTCAGATACAACATTTAATATATATAATACCTTGAGGCATATACAGTGTTTTACAAATAATATTTATGGCACTCTGAAGTGAAGACTTAAGCATGCAAGTTAGGATGCTGAGGATAAGAGATGACAAATGAACAAAGCTATAGGAGAAATAAAATGTGAGACATTGGAGGCCGGTTGTGTTGATGTGAACGTATACTCTATTTTGTTTTGTGTTTAATACTAAGGCATTAATCTTTGATTCTAAATTGTCTTAATGAAAAATGGAGTAAGATACAGAAATATATATTGCAACTTCCACCTGGTGATACTACTTATTCCATCTAAAGAAATTTTTACACTAATGGTGATAACTGAGGAAGAGAAAACCCTTTCCCATGAGCATCTTATGCTACCGATTTTATTTAGCATAGCATTGCTGCTTCTTGGAATATTTCCTTCATTTCTTTTTGGAAGCTTGTCCTTCAGAGAGACATGCAGCTGCAAACATAAAATGCTTATTTTGCAAGTGCCTGGAACTTGCTGAATCATTCTGTCTTTGCCAAATAAGTATTTTTTGTATGTTTCTACTCTGAACTTGAGGAGGTAGTACATTTTGATAGCATTTGAGTTCTGAAATCAAGCTGTGATACCTAGATGTATGAAAATTAGCTCTTAAATTAGTTTCTTGCCATGACTGAGCTCAGAAGCTTCTATGTCGTCTGCAAGATGGATTGCCCTTTGTGTTGTTTTACATGTTAGTGATTGTTATAAATGACAGTAAGAACCATAAAATTTAAACTTTCCATGTTAAAAAAACTTTCCAGTTCCATTTGTCTGTGTGCTCATGTTCAATCAGCCATGTAAAGTGTCTTATTTCAGATACATTCAATTGTAGTCAGGCCTGTAATTTCCATGCTTATTTGGAGACTTTATTAAATAAATTATGTAGCATTCACAAAACATGGAGTTAATCTTTCTGTTGTTCCTTCAAGTTGATTCAGACTTGAGACCTTGGTTTAATCATGGTATTCTTTAGAAGAGTTGTTGATAAAAATTATGGACAGTGTACTGCCATTCCTCTTGATGGAAGCTACTTACCCATCTTTTTAACCTAAATATCGCTTTGGGAAAAGTAAGTTTAGCTGACATAAAAAAGGTGTTTTTTGGGAAAAGTAAGTTTAGCTGACATAAAAAAAGGTGTTTTATAAACTCCAAAACCCATGTATTCTACTGCAGTACAATCTGCATCACGTTCACCTCAAAAGCTTGTCTAACCTGATCTCTAATAAAATAATAAATTATTGTATTAAGAAGAATATTTTTTATCTATGGGTTACAATTTTTAGAGCTGCACAAAAGGCCTATTCTTCTTAACTAAAGTGCCAGTATTCTCAGTTTTGGTGAAAAAGTACTTCTGCACAATTAATCCATATGTAATAGTTCAGGGCTGGATGACTGTCACTTTTTATATGAAAGACCCTAATGAACACAAGTCCTCTTTGAAGCGAGAAATATCCTGGCACAGAGTTCAAGAGATTTCCTGCTTCCAGACACTGTAGTTTTAAAGGCAGAATGATCCATGTATGAAATGATAGATTATAAAAACAGTGCAAGAAGGACTGGGGCTGGGCCGTTACTTGGCACGAAGTGCAAATACTTGTATGGAGGAGTGAGAACGGTAAGCCATCAGAAATTGTAACCTTTCCTGTACCCATCTGTCTGTCCATTTCTCCATTTCACTTTTCTCTGCATGTTCCATTGAAAAAATAGAAAAGATAATAAACCATTTTCTTAAGCTAGAAAAAAAACCACCACCTCACTTCAGGCATCAGACGTGCACATAAAACAGATTAGGTTGGTGAAAGCATCCTGCATAGTTTTTACTATGAACTATCTTCTTATCTTTTGAACGTTCAGTATGTCTGGTATCTAAATTGAACGGTGAAAACCTGTTATAAGCCATTTATCAGATTTTTCCTGCACATGCCTTTGTCAATTAAGATTTCCCTGGTGATTTCCAAGTCTCATCAAAAGATTTTCTAAAGAAGAAAGTTGGACTGACATGAAGATGTTTAAGACATCCTGCTTACAGAGTGATCTATGCTACCAGTGACTGGCAGCATACCCAGAATAGCAGTCTTCTGAGACAGCTTCAGAGTTTCTTTTTCACAGTCACTGTGAAATGAGACAGAAGAAGACAGAGGAAAAAGGCTTTAAATGCACAAAGGTTAAAATATGTTTAGGATGCAAAAGTGCTAGCCTGATGAACGACAAATGTCTGGATGAGCATTAAAACACCTTAAACCCGTGGGGCATTTCCAGGATCATTGAATCGCTGTTAAGTGATGATTGTCAAGCAATTATTTTAGTAGGTAATGAAATTTCTGAGAATACTAGCTTGTAGAGAGTGACCTTGTACTGGATGCTTATGAGGTGATTCAGTGTAAATTTAGCATAAGGATAAACAAAAGTAGCCTTATAGTTATGGGTCTTTGTTTCAAACGGGGACACATCAAGGCTGGCTCCACACTAATACATCCAGAAGTGCCTGGCGTGTTCCCAGGCACCAGACTCATCATCTATCCCATTAAACTGCTACAGCAGTCCCTGGTGCACTGTTGGCTGGTGCCAACCAAGCATGCTCCCAGGCAATTCCCAGGGACAGTTTAGGGATGAGAATGTCCCAATGATCATTCCCATTTGGCATTTTGTATGTCATCGCAACATTTTGGCATCTAGGAAAGTTTGCTATAATAGACGGAGGCTATTGCATGCTCGTTAGCTTGAGTGCACAGGCATATTTTTGGGCGTTTAGTTTAGCAGTGTGGATGTCACCTATGGGAACTAATTAGAGTTGGATGAGTGCAGAGTCTTGAATTTGGAGGAGACTGGGAGATTTCTTTGGGCAAAGAAGTTACACCTGGCAGAGATTTTTATTAAAAGCCTTTGCTCCAGTCCCCACTGGTAGAATACTCACATTAGGAAGAACATCGGAAATAAGAGATTACCAGAAATACCTAAAGTAATAGGACTGGTTATCTGAAGAAGTTTTAAGAGAGGTCAGAGAGAGTAAGAACAGTTTAATAAAAAACAACCTGCAGCAGATTTTCCAAAAGCTATTAAAGACCAAATTTTTTTTCCCCACACATAAATATATGAATACCAAACATGAAAATGGGGAATTGGTGATTAATTACAGTTTAGTTGTAACTCAAAAAGTCAATGTAACTCAAAAAGTCAATGTATATTTTGTTTCGGTTTTGACAAAGAAGTCTGGTGAACAAATTACAGAAGGTTTCCTCCATAAAGCAAAGGAGCTGTGAGGTAGGCAGGAATGTGGATGAAGGAGATGATGGCATTCCCTAAGGAAATTTTACACTGGAAGAGGAAGTCCAAAATTGTATTTTTCAAAGACCAATATTAGGATCAGTTCTGTTTTAACAGACAAATAATGACCTTGACAGAAGGAGTGGAAAAGTCCTGGTGAAATTAACTTGATGATGCAAAGTTAGGATAAAAATGAAGATGAAACAGTGAAAGAACTGTCTGTGCTTCAGGACTGGAGTTACAGAAATAAGTCTGAATAGCATAAAATGAAAGGCACTTAAGTCACTTAGAAGAAAAATTTAGGACAGCAGCAGATCAAAGGGGGACCCCTTGTTTTGCTTCCAATGCCGGCTGATAGTGAATGCCCCGTGAAGACTGAAGATTAGACGTACAGCATATTTCACTAGGATACTCGTGTGGCCTCCAGCAGTTTATAGGTCAGGGACTCCCTTAGAAACAGATGATATCTTTGCATTTCATATCCTTTCCAGCAATTATCTAATCACTTTGAACTCATCAAAACTTTGGCAACCATAATATCCCGTGGCAGGAATTGTCATGGTTTAACTAAACATTGTGTAAAGAATCACCTTTTTTTTTTTTCCTTAAGCCTGTTACCTGTTAATTTCCTTTGTTGCCTCCTCATTCTTATACTATGAAATCTAGTAAGCAGTTGCTCATTAATTCCTGCTCTGAACTGAGAGGCTTGTAACTGAGAGGCTGAACGAGAGAAAACTAAAAAAATTGAGCTTCTTCCACGTAACAAAATGAAAGTTGAGGCAGTATGTGACTGCTGTTAGAAATCCAAGTGAGAGAAGAGCTTCCTCCCAAGAGGGAGAAAAGCTGCTTACTTATAAAAAACAATGCTGGCACCAGAACAAGTTGAGAAAATTGGCAAGGCATAAATTTAGGGTGGATTGTGAACATTTCTAGTTTCAGAGCAGCAGATCCTCTTGGCACTCAGGTCAGAGGGCCGTACCCTGCACAGACAGTGCATCAGCCAGCGTGGTTATGGAACACCCATTTTTACAGTAAGCAACTTCTCAGAGGACCACCGGTACCTCATTTAGAGAAGATCACCTCAGGCAAGGGTTCAAGAGCTCAGGTACATGCCTTTGGATCACCCTACTAGCAAAATCATGAAAATGCGTTGTTATGTGTGAAAGCTGGTGATTGGGATTGAGCAACCGAGAAGGTCCCTTTCCACTGTACGCTCCTACATGGTCTGGCTGCAGAGATGCTCTTTGTTCTCATCCAGATTCACAGTCCTGTGTGGTCTGCTGGATTTAGGTGTCTTAGCCATTTTGCAAAAAGAAAAAAATGTACACGGTGCCCTTGTATCCCCTAGCTCAGTGATTACAAGTGATTTAATTAAAAACAAAACAAAACAAAACCAACCAAACAACCAAACAAACCTCCCCAAAAACCCCCAAATCCCCCCAAAAACCCAAGCACTTGCTTTGAATATGGGGAACCTTGGTTTCATCCCTTCTGTTGTGCAAAAAAGTTTATGAAAAATCCCTTTTCCATCCTGCAGGTGAAACTGTCATCACTAGTGCTAGTGGGTATTTTCAGAGATGAAATGTCTCCTGGAAAACCAGCTCCATTTTTCAAGAAACAGCTAAACAGTCACTGGATAGGACTGGTGCAGAAGGGTTGGTGACTTCCACTGAAGAGAAGCCAGACCCACTGCTGTTCCAGTGGCTCTAAGGATAGGACAGAAAACTCTCAGGTAGTCAGCAAAAGAACTGGAACTCAAGTCTGCCTCTCGTATGGGCATCTCGTAGAGTCAAGCTTCAGCTTTTCCTCAGTTGGGTTTGTCCAACAGGGAGTTAAGTACTCCACAGGAACCGGAGCAGCTGCCTTAGGGGCAAATATCCTGTCAATTTGGATTATTCTCTGTTTCGCTCTGGGGCTCTGATCCTCTCATTGCCCAACCACATACACGTTTGTTTGGTTTTGATTTCTGTCTGGAAGAAGCCAGAGAGCTCCCTCTGAGAGAAAATGTAGGCATTGTTCAAAAGGTAGCTTGGATCCACGGTTCGTTCCTGACAGACAGTATAGATGCAGCGTGACCAAATTTTGCTCAGTGTATGTATTTAGGTGGTGGCCTTGGAGAGTTTAAATGTGGATCAGGCCTTGATTCCTAATACGGGCTGCCCAGATGGGATAAGTGTGCACCAAAGTGCTAGAGTTATGTAGCAGGCATAGACTAATAAAGGGTTCCCCCAAGGGACAGAGGAACGTAACTGAGGTCTCCTGCTGTCTACATAAGGGGGGGAAACTACGCTGGCATTGCCCGTGTTTCTTAAGCAGCTGGACTTGATGATGATAATCTGAGAAGGATACTTGGACTCACACTAAGATGGAAACACCTCCAAAAGCACAATTACAGGCTGAGATTTAAGCTGGACATTTTGAAGCTCAGTTTAATTCAGATTTACATGCTTTGTGCTATGTCCAAAGGCAGATGTTGAAGTTTCCAGTGAAAGATGCTTAGAAAACCTAGGCAGCTCCTAGGAATGGGTGGTAGCTGAGTGCTGAAAAGTGGTGAGGCTTTAAATCTTCGAGGTAAGCACCTTTCACAGATCTAGCTGAGAGATTTTCTTGATAAGTTCTTTAAAATTACCTTGAGTTGGTTGGATAAGTTACAAATGAGGTATGAGTAACCTCTGCCTTAGTACTGATGTCTGTGAGGATAACCTTGATAGGGAGTCGCAATCTGGTTTTCTTATTCTCTCCAAAGAGAATGGGCTTGCTGTGCTGAAGTATAAATTTGAAGAATAGGAAAGAAGTCTGAAGGAAATTATCTTAAATAGAATATCCTGTGCCAAGACATGTGAGCTGGCATTGCAGGCATTTTTAAGGTATCTGATCTTTAGTTTCCACTTTTTTTTTAATAGAAAAAGAGGGAAAATGTGTAAAAACCAAAGCTGCTCAACCTTGATTACTGGTATTTTATGCTAAATATGGTTGTTCCTGCCAAAAACATTAAGCTGGCAAAGAGAAGCTTAGATGTCTCATTATACTATTGCCAAGAAAGACATGATTTTGAAAGCTCTACAGGGTGGACCCAGAGGCTCTCACTGCCAATCTGTTCTGGTATTCACTGCAGAATGAGCAGAATCAGTGTTTCTTTGAAGAAATGGTGCTTTAGGCTTCTCTGGATGTGCACTGAATAGATTTTAACAATGATGTTTATTTACGTAACAACTCTGAGGATCTTGGTTGTGCTTTATGGTGCAGGCTGTACTAGATTTTAAACAAACCAATAGAATTCAGAATATGTGTTTGTCTCTGTAAGCATATGTAAGCAAAATTGTAAAGTAGTGCCACTAAAGTATGAAGTGAAAAATGAAGACCTGAAATCCCACAGTACTCTACAAGAGGATGCAGAAACTTTTCTAGAGGAATAAACTGATTATTTTGGAATTAATAATAATCTCTGTCCTAAAGAACATGTTCAGCAAGAGGCATAATATTATATTGAATATGTAGGCAAAAAGTATGCCCAGTGCATATGTTTCATTTTGTTGGTGAGTCATAATCAGGTTGGAACAGCATAGAAATAGACCTGTGAATTCTTCAGATTGCTGGCATTTAGCAAACTAATATGAGTTTTAAGTTGCTTCCATAGTGGACTCTGAATCAGTCAAGAGTAAGAGACAGGAAGAAGGTTCTAATGTCAGAGCATTTACCCAGCCAACCAAACAGGAATGAGCTTACCATTCCTGGAGTCAGAAAAAAACCCCAGAAGGAAATACAGTGCTTGTTGAGATAAAAATGAGTTCCATCCACATTTCCTGGAGTAGCTCATAAAACACATTTTTAAAGAGAAGTTAGGTTTGGCACTGATCTTGGAGTCTGAAGGCAGAAAGTAACTGTCCTCTATACTTATACTAAAGGTATAAGGTACTTATACTAGAGGTATATCTCTCAGTCCAGAAGGCTCATAGATCTCAAGGAAAAAGGAACTTTTTTTTTACTTATTCTTGACTTCCTGCATGCCAGAAAACCATCTTTGGAGATTTCCATATTAAGCCAACTCAGATGCTTACAGAAACATCCAGGCTTGACCAAAAGAGCCCTTACAGTAGAAAATGTAGCACAGTCCTTTGTAATCTGCTCTGACAGCTTGTTAACTTCATTTTAAAAACATAATCTTAAAAAATGCAATCTAATCCTTACTTAAGCACTCATGCTTTTATCTCTTGGGAGCCTGAGTTGGCTAGATTGAAAAGTCTGCTACTATGAGATATTTTCCTTTCATATGGAACAAATGGATCATGACTTAATTGCGTCTTAAACTTCTTCACTTGAGGTGCCTTAGTCTTTCATTTAGTCTTTCACTGGACAGAACAAGGTCATTTTCAAGGTTGTTCTTGCACTTCTAATTTTTATTGTCTCCAGTTTGTCATCATTGTTTGCAAAACTGAGTGTTAGATTTTGACATAGATAATGCCATTTCTCTATTCTTGTTCAACTTTAATAACAACCACCTCATTTCTTAGATCTTCTCCAGGAGTTCATGTTCAGGTAATGAAGCTGCAATGAACAAAATTAATACATGTAGGATGCCTCATATTTCTCCATATTTTTATATGGAGGTGATGAAAGAAGCAAAGAAACCCCTGTCTCCTCCATTGCTCCATCTCTTTCCAAAATCATTTCACTAAAAGTCTGCTGACGACAGGGAGGTTCCATCAGTATGGTAATTCCATGTTCTCTGTCTGCCAGTTGGAGACAGTGCCTTTAGTGGTCCTCATGCATTTGGGTTCTGTGGAAAAGACGACCAATGAGTGCACAGATTGAAGCCATAATTACTTTGTATGAACGCTCATTACACACCATCAGAATAAACTCTGGGAGGAATATTTTATAACAGGAGAAGGATCCTGCAGGAGCTACACATACCGAGAAGGTTGCTAATAAGGAGTGGGAAATAGTATAAAAGTTTTGGAATTTCTGACCATGATCAAGTCTAATTCCTATGCCGGAAAATGAACATTTTTTCCCCATGCTGCAGTGCTTGGAATATCCACAGGGAGGTGATGTGTCTGCTGACTGTAATGAGCCTAAACCTGTCTGAAACTGTAAGGGAGGATAATTTGCGTGTGATTCTTAAGGCGATACATTTTTCTGCGCAGCTCTGATCTTGGAGTTCTTATGATGACAAACGACTGGAAAGTTAGATGAGTCCTACCTGCCCTTTCCAATTTGCCTTTCCCTCTTCGATAGCTCAGATTTGAGATCCCAGAATTGGGACGTTACAATGACTTCTGCTAGGAACAAATAACTCTGAATAGGGAACATGTCAAAGCAAAAAGCCGTTAAGACACCTTAGTTCATTAGTTTGCAACTGAAGTCATCTCAGCCCTTATTAGAAATTGTTCTAAATCCTTCTCTCCAATATTACAAAGAAAACTGTACCTTTCAGAAGTGTGAATGCCAACTGAAAAAGAGGAGTCATGTTTTCACTGAGAATTTATATGGGGACAATAAGACTGGTAGCTCTTTGTAGACGTACTGTACATGTGACAATTATCAAAACCAGCAAAGTTGATTCTAACATTGTGTACTCACATTGGGGCAGCCAAAGCTGAGATCCTTTGTCAGTTTTAATATCAGCCAGCTAAAGTCTACTAACCAGCCAACTGCACATCTCTTTAGTAGCATTCTAATTCATGTACTGTAATTAGGCTTGAACACAAAATATTGATTTAGTAGTAATTACATTTGTGTGAGCATTAAGATAATGTTTCAGGAAATCTGCCTAGATTCAGCATGAGGTTCCAGATAATTAAATGTTTGCTCTATTGCTGTGTAGAAAAGCTTTTAAATAAAACTTACTCTATACTCTAACTAATATAAATTTATTTGATCCTGTCCTCTGACTTGTTTTGGCTTGAGACACTCTACCAAAATTGAAATATATTCCAGTGGTCGATCGTGGCTAATTAGAATACACCAGCTTTTTTCATGTGTTTTGAGATCATCCAGGGAAAGGATGTGTGAGACCTATAAGAAATAAGGCAGCATTTAAAGAGCACTGATTTATAGCGATAAGTCTCATTAGTTGTAGAACTAAATATACTGCAGATAATCTTTCTGTTAAGCAAATTTGTAACTACTCTGTTAGCCTTAAATATTACACACTTCATCAACACATGCACACTGTGAAAGCACAACATCCTGTGATTACAGGGTAACAACTTATTTTCCTTTTTCACTGTTCTTACAGTATTTTTAGAATTTCACATCTCAAAATGTGCATAAATACATGTTTTATATGCTTACATTTATACACACTAAGAGGCAGACTTCTTTATTGTAGCTACAAGTATATGCGAGTAACACGGTCTGGGCATACAGGAACATTTAGTCTTAACTCGCTTTTAATCTAAATGGCTGGTTGACAAACTTTATTTCAAAGATCTGTTACTGTAAAAAGGGGAACCAGTCAGAAAATGGCAGAGCAATATCCAGAGCAATGGTTTAGTTAAGGATCATCACGGCAATCAAATAACTCAGAACTGAAATAACAAATATACAGTTAAATCAGACCTTCAACAGGAATACTTGTATTACCAGTCCAGGTGGTCTGCATGTAATTTGTACCTTGAGACATGTTTCACATCAGGATAAGCATTCTGTGTCTTCTAGGGGGAAATAAAATCATATTTGATTTTTAATTTGAAGCATGGCATCTGACCTTAGCCAGTCATTTCAGACCAGGAGTGTTTGATGCACATGCTATTGTGGGTAAGGTAAAGTAAATGCTGCTTGCAGAGGTGAATACACCCTTCACGTTGCCTCAGCAGAAGCACCTTGGGTAGATACGGTACTGTTGCAGCTATTTAGCAGATCCCCTGCTCTCTGCTTGTTGCACTGCAGGAGAAGAGCAATTCAGGAGGATATACACACACACACACACACACAAATATACATATATGTATATATTTGTATATATGCATGTGTCTGTGTGTGTATATTTATAAAAATATATAAAAATAAACCTGGTTTACATAATGTCTGCTTGTATTCAGGGCAAGAAAGCAGATTGAAGGTCTGAATATGCTACATCTGCTTCCTTGTCAGGCTGGGAAAATCCCAACGATAAGGGAATTTGTTTGACTCCACCTGAGCTTTGTAAAATATAGTGACTGCTGATTCTCCTGCTCCGCTTACCCCTTCACATAGGAGAACAGCCACAGACGAGCAGCTGACAGTGAAAATCCAGGTGTGGCTCTACGCTGTCACAGGTTAGGAGAGCTGGAGAGATGAAGCAAATGTGCAGCTATATATAACTACTCACCTGGGCAACTCCTCCTTGCTTCAGGAGTCTCTAGCAAGACTTATAGGAGGTTTCTATTCTATTTATGCTTTCCAAGGCAGGATCAAACTGAGGAATTATAAACCTCTGGCTAGTGCCAGAGCTCTTACACAATAATACAGAAACTGCTGTGCCTAATCACATCTGATGTCCACCAGTGTGTCTGCCATGTCAGATGGTGGTCAGCTCCAGAGCTTTCAGAGGAGGAAAAAGATTCCTGTAGTTGGCAGACTTAAGACGACCTGCCCAGTCCCCGTAACAAGTGTCATTTTGATGGCTATCTATTGGCATAATGCTTAAAATTTGAAGCATCAGGTGAAATACTCCTTTAAAATAAGAAGTATAGCTACATACAATATCTCTGAATTGCCTTGAAATATAGAAGATAGTTTTTACTGAAATATTAAATGTGCTAAGCATATTTCCAGAAATATGGAATAGCACTTAGAAAATCACATATTCAGATAAATCCAAGAAGTTTAATTGTGACGGTATGTTCAAAACCAGTAATGTGAGTAATTTACTGGAAGAGGTGACTTCATCGCAATAGGGAATATGTATTTTAAAGAAGCTTCCACATTCAAAAAGGTTCAAATAGCCCTAGTGAGTAACACATTTATTCCTCTACATTATGTCTTGGTGTGAACCTTTGCCTTATGATGAATATCATCTTAGATCCTCCTGAACAGCAATAACAAAGAAGGTAGATTAAACTTTCTAAAATTCAGTTTGACAAACCGCAAAGAGCCCACTTCCATGCATTTTTCTGTGTGCCAGATTATGCTGTCACTGTCCTCCTTTGGCCTCGGTAATCATGCTGCATGAAGGACTGCCATTGTGTTTTCTTCCCAGTGAGACACAATTAATTCTTCTACAGAAAAAGCCTTGACTAGAATACCCCTTGCAACGTGCTGGCTTTGTTTTATAAAGGACAGTGCTTAGAGGGTTGCTAACTAGTCTTCTTGTCGTCAACCTCAAAACACTAATGATGGAGAAGTCTACTTTGGGATTATGCTCTGTGGAGGTGCATGAGAGCACCCCAGCTGGGTGACGAAACTGGAGACGGGGGTGCAGAGCCTGGGGAGGCAGCTTTCCAGAGGAGCGGTAGGGCAGGCGCTACTCGTCTGCAAACAGGAGGACCTTCAGGTCATGTTCGCAGATGATTTTATGTGAGTGTTCGTGTATGGTCTTGCTTATGGGACAGAATTAGTTGTTTTCTGAGGAAGACAAGGAGGAAGCACCATGGATGGCCCATCATCTTCAGCATCAGACTGGCTGCTTGTTCTCTGAACTAAGCACCACGAGCTGAATTGCTTACTCACTGCCATTACAGCCTGTTTCTTTTCTGCTTAATTTACATGTACTTTCTCTGAACAGGCTATTCGGAAAATGAGAGAGGAAGAGGGGAGAATAAATATGTTGTGAGAGAAAGATTGTATCATCAATTGAGAATGGCCAAAGCAAACTCTTATAAAATACAATTTACCCCATAACCCACTTCTCAGACAAAGCTAAAAACATACTGAGGCACAACATCATACTATTATAGCAATAACATTGCAATGTACGAGCAGGTAAAATAAAGCACAAGAAAAACAATGTAGTTGTTAAAATCCCTAGCAGAGGATTGTCTGACACCTGTCTAGCTGGGAAGAATAAATGAAATATCCTTCCCAGAGTGTCAGTGCCACAAATACAGAGGCAGACATCAGTTAAAATCAGGTTTGGGACCTCGGGCATCCCACAGGTGCAATCGTTTGATGTGCTGGATGGGAGTGTATCTGGAGTTGGTCAAGGCCTCCCTACGCTATGAGAAAGGGAGAGGGCTCTTCTTGTCCTTGTCCCACAGCTGCTGGGGAGTGCAGCAGTTGGGTGGGAGCTGACCCTGCCGAGAGGTTGTCCCTGGTGCGTCCCTCAAGCTGTCGCGGTCAGCCCAGCCTCTGACGAGGAGAGGGGATGAACTCCCCTCGGTGGTCAGCCAGGTCCGTCCCGTGTGGCTCTCTGTGTCTGAGAAGACACAAAACCAGCTGGCTGCCACTTGCTTTTACGTTAAGCTGTAGTGCAGGAGAGCACTAAAGCTGTTAGTGTCCCCCAGCACCCCAAGGAGGTGCTGCTGCCCCCTCACAGCGTCTGCACAAGGGAGCGCCTGATTTTCCCCAAGCACACCTGAATGGCATTAACTCCAGGGAAAATGTCCTCGCAGCCATCTCTTCTCTGTGGCCATGGCCTCTGAGCGGGGAGGAGTGTTTCCCTGCTGGGCCTTGGGCTGCCAGGAAGAGCAGATGATGCCTGCGCTTGGCTGTGTCTGTGCCGGGCAGTTTCTGTCCCGCGGTGGAAGGGGTGCGTGCAGGACGAGTGCTCACCTGGTGGCCCTGCTGCCTCCCACCGAAGGAGGACAGCATTGCTTGGCTGAAGCTGAGCCCTTGCAACATCCCGAACTGCAGCCTCAGTACAGCAGGATGAAAACCCAAAAATTTCATTTGCCCCAGTGAGTTCCTTAGACTCACTTCAAGATGGGCTTGCTAATACCTGTCTCGTTGTCGCTCCCTGCTTTGTACGTTACCAGCCCCCTTCCTAGTACCAGCGAGCAGCAAAGATCAAAGCTGCCCAAAAGAACAAGTGTCCTTGTTTTTCTCTTGGCTTAACCTGGGGATCACCGTCCTCAGCTGACCTGGGCACGTGCGTCCACCAGCACTCGTGCTCGCACTCTGCAGGTGTTACCTAGGGGAGCCCAATCCTTGCACTGACAGGCTGTGGTTTGCATCAGGCGGAGGCACAAAGAGAGCCAGAGGCAGCTGTTTGGGAAGAATGAGCCTGGGGCTCTG
The DNA here is from genome assembly GCF_034638445.1 of Ciconia boyciana. Taxonomy (NCBI): domain Eukaryota; kingdom Metazoa; phylum Chordata; class Aves; order Ciconiiformes; family Ciconiidae; genus Ciconia; species Ciconia boyciana. The sequence goes on along the minus strand of NC_132938.1, from coordinate 47,817,025 downwards.
TTTACAGAAGGATTATGCACCAGCATATTTTGTCAGAGGGTGTGATATTCTTTTTCCTTCTTTCTCTAATGGTATTAATGCAGTCTCTCAAGTGGACACAGCTATATCAGTATGAAGGTGCTTGTGTTGGTGAGGTTTACTCCTTGCTGTAATTAAGGTAGCAGAGTTTATGTTCCTTAATTAGGAGGAGAATGTCTCCAACTCTCCAGCCAACTATAAGAAAGCACACACATTGCTGCCCCAGCTTCTTGTAACTGACCCATGAGGTTTTCAATGTGTTTTCAGTGCTGATTAGGGAAAAGAGACAATAAGGAAGGACTGTTTCTCATGATTTTCATGAGCAAGCTAGGCATTCAAAACCATGCCACAAACAAATAGCAAATTGCAGAGTTGGACCTGACTTTAAGTCAGTTCTGGAGTTAAAAAGTAAACAAGTAAGGCCTGGCTTAGAGTACATGCTGCTTGGTAAAACCAGGAGGGCAGCTCGGACTGTGGGACAGAGGAAGAAGGAAGGTGCTGCAAGCAGCCTCCAGCCTTCCAGCCGGGAGGTGGCTGGAGAGGGAGCCAGCTGGGCCGACAAACACAGCAGTGGGGTGAAATGCAGTGGGAAGAAGACACAGGTGAGCTGGCCTACTTTGATAGCAGCAGTCAGTTACCTATGGTGATGTTCAAAGCCTCCATGTTTTCAAAACCGATGACACAAAATTCACCTCTGAGCTGTTACGAGCAGAAGGGAATCGTGCGTTACCCTCTGCTGTGCTAACAGCTCTTCACACCCGGGCAGTTCTCAACAGCTTCTCTTTTGACAAACAAGTACCCACGGTTCAGAGTCAGCAGAGGTAAAGGTGGGAGCACAGTTAATTTGGGACAGCTTTGGTTTGTGAACCAGAAGAACTGACAAAGTATGTGATTTTTGCCTTTTTACGTTTGACATTTTTGAGACTTATTTTTCTTCTACACCATTCACTTGTTAGCTTGAAACATAAGATGTCACCATGATAGAAAACACATGCAGGAAAGCGTTCATTAAGATAGTGTTAAAACAATGTTGGGAACAGTAATGTTATGCATTTAGTGTGACACAAGTACTTTTTCTAATACTGTTAGCCAGAAGAAAATGTCATTCTAAGTTGATATTATTACAGTTTACATCCCACATCGTGCAACAACCCTAATTCTTGCAGCAAATGGTATACATGAAACAAATTAAAAGCGTTAGGCTCTCTGACTAATGGCTAATCAAATTAAACACAATGACCTGGCAAGGAGCAGAGGACCAGCAGCAGACAGAGGCACCTCGTAACCTTATTCAGCGCAAAGGGAGCAGAGGGCTACTCCTGGAACTGCAGAGGAGGATGATTGCACCCTTGTCCCTGGTGGGACACCCTGACGCGACTCCCTGCTCAGAGGCTGTGTGTCTGAACAGCTCACGAGCTTGAACTGGGGCTGGCTCGTCCCTTGGCTCGCGAGGGAAATTTTTAAAAATTTCCAATTGGGCATCTTCCATTGCACACTCCTTTCTAGAGAAAGATTTCTCCCCTGGACGGGTACGTTATTACAGAAACTTCTGCAAGTGGAATTTATACAGCATGTTACCAGGACATTTACTCTGTCATGAAGCTAAGATAAAACCAATAAAAAGGCAACAACATTTATTATTTAGAAAATGATGTGTGATCTGGTTTTATAAACTCCCTGTTTGTCAACTGGTTCTTTAAAATGTGGAATCTTTTCTATCCTGTTTAAAGCCAAAGTCAGAGAATATTGCCTTGCGATGTCCAGGTAGATAAGAGCAAATTACATTCTTCAGCTCGCCTAGAAAAAGGAAACGCATAAACAGGTCCAGATTACGGATTTGTGGACAACGATCTAAATTACCAAGCCATTAATAGCAGATGAGGTATATGGTATTAAATACCAGCACGTAAACTAGATTGATAGTTTTTTCTGAAACATTAAAATTTTCCAGGACAGGTTTTTTCAGGAGGTAGGACATTTTGTCTCTCATTTTACAAATGTGGTGTGAAACGAAAAGAGGAAAAACACTCCCCCCTCCCTCCTCCCCCAGCTCTCTGAGGAGGAGACTCATCGTGGCACATACAAGAAAAACAGCCACCCACACACTGGAGCCCTTCAAGCAGAAAGCACCTGACAGGAATTTAAAAGTAGGTTTTCAATGGTGAAGTTGGCAGAAATCTACATAAAAGCAGTTCTTCAAGGGAGGGTATTATGTGATATGAATTAGATTAATGTATTGAGTTCCTCCTTTTTTTTAACTGTGGAGTCTAAAATTAAATTATTGTTATCATCAGGATCAAATATTTTGTTCAAAACAGCTCATGCTTGAAGAGAAGGAATAACAACAAGGAAATATAGGGGAACACAATATATTTTAATAAAAGAAAGTTTTCCTATCACTCAAAATCTTGAATTTCTATTATTAGAAATCTGGGTGCTAGCTGCTAGAGTCTTCAAAACCCCCACTATATACAGAGCCAGCAGTATGCCTAAAGCATTTAAAAATTAAATATGTCAAATGAAACAGTAAGAAAATATGGACATAGCAAGTCATTTATTTGATTTTAAGATCATTTTATAAGAGAATGTGAAGCGTTTGCAGCTTTTCTTTTAGTAACAAAACCCAATGACATTCTGATAAGAATTACACCCGTTTTTTCCAAGAGCTTTTCAGAGTCTTCATATGGACATCTTTAGAGCATTTTATTTCTTATCCTTAAGACCATATGGCTACATTAAATACATTTTGCTTCTGAGTCAGTTTGTTCTTCTGTAATGAAGGTGGAAGGAAACAGTTGCTGCCATTTAAGACCTCACTTAAATTTTTCATTGCCTTTGCATGTTTTATATAACCTGAATTTAAGTAGCTTTCTTGGTTTTATTTTTTCTCCCTATTTATTTTTAAACTGAAGCCAAACAATAACCTCTATATTTAGTTTGTTTTCTCTGCAGCGCAAAGAAATATTTAAATGGCTTACTGATTTGCAGATTATTGATAACTGAATCTGGCAGATAATGTCACACTGGCTTCATTGCTGGAGTTGATCTGGACCTTCCATATGCCAATGGCATAACCATGTAAGTCCTTCTTCTTGGAATGAGTTTCCTCTGATTTACACCATTCGTAAGTAAAATGAAAACTAGACTTCTACATTGCTCCACCAGTTGTGAAAGCTTTCTTCGACAGCACCAGCTCAGCACAGCTTTCTTTTGAAGTATCTAAGGACAACTGAGATTTCTTTTGCCTACCATCTCGTGTATAAATTAACCCATAAATCGCTGGTGTTAACTCTGAAATTCAGATTGCTGTGCACACCTCCTGGGGCCAGACTTTCTGATATGCTGAAAGCCTGCAACTGGTTAGTCGTAACTGCAGGTGCACTCAGTATGCCTTCTTACCCATTAATAACGAAAGCATAGATTGCTCAATTATTTACACGCACAATGACAATTTTAAAAAGGTCCTCATCCTGGCATTCACAGAAAATCATTCCTCTTAACTACTATCTTCCTTTTATCTGTACTATGTCTCTTTCACACGTGAGGAGCAAAGTAAGAAGTGCATACGTTCCTTACTAAGAAAAACTGTATGTCCAGTCCTTAACTATGCCTTTCAGCATCACTGCTGTGCAGACAGCTCTGCCTCTAATTGTAGCAAGGCCCCTGGTGGCTTTGCAGATGAGAAACACACTCAGGAATGTTAAACAGTGCCGTGGCTTAACCCCAGCCGGCAGCTCAGCCCCACCCAGCCGCTCGCTCACTCCCCCCCGGTGGGATGAGGGGAGAATCAGAAGGGTAAAAGTGAGAAAACTCATGGGTGGAGATAAAGACAGTTTAATAGGTAAAGCAAAACCTGTGCACGCAAGGAAAAACAAGGAATTCATTCACTCCTTCCCATGGGCAGGCAGGTGTTCAGCCATCTCCAGGAAAGCAGGGCTCCATCACGTGTAATGGGTGCTTGGGAAGACAAACGCCATCACTCCGAACGTCCCCCCCTTCCTTCTTCTCCCCCCAGCTCTATATGCTGAGCATGACGCCATATGGTATGGAATAGCCCTTTGGGCAGTTGGGGTCAGCTGTCCCAGCTGTGTCCCCTCCCAGCTTCTTGTGCCCCCCCAGCCTCCTCGCTGGTGGGGTGGGGTGAGAAGCAGAAAAGGCCTTGACTCTGTGTCAGCACTGCTCAGCAGGAACTAAAACATCCCTGTGTTATCAACACTGTTTCCAGCACAAATCCAAAACATAGCCCCATACGAGCTACTATGAAGAAAATTAACTCCATCCCAGCCAAAACCAGCACATTCTCCACCCCTTATTTCATACCATTTTCGTCATGCTTAGGTCCCACACTATCCAATATATTCTCATTACTCACCACCACCCTTCCCATCCTTTGATATAATACACAGATATCATTCCCTTAGTCTATGGACCATCCCTGTGAAATGTCTGTAAAATGTCCATAAATGCCCACAAAATGTCCATTGAGTTCATGTAGCCCATGTGACTTTGGGCTCCACCTGTCATAACAGCCCTTCAGGGCAGGATACATGGTGTGTGATGTTGGATTGTTGCATGCTGAAGCCTGTTCTGGTTCCATTATTGCTGCACTTGTCTGGTTCTATCATCACTGCACTTTGTTTAGTTTCATCAAAGTTCATTCTTCATTAGTCTAGGTGATTTTTACTGTAATACCATTGATATGGCATATAGCCACCACAGAAGTGATGATATACAGTACTATAAAGCAATTAACATCTTACCATTCATTTCATTGGCTATTCTCACCCAAAATCAAATCCCCTTGAGGTACACAGCAGAATTCCTCATCCTCCCACATCACCCACCAAGTGCACCCAGATCCTTGACCAAAAGCAATCCCATGAATGGGTTTGCCTTTGCCCGAGGCAGGAGTAACCCAGACTGTCTTCCCCAGCATATTTTGTACGTGCACTACAGGGACTTTATCTCCTTCAATAGTACGTAAAAGTTTTGACTGGGCAACCAGCTCGATTGACAGATCCCCTAGTGTTGACTAACCAGGTGGCCTTTGCTAAATGTGTATCCCAATGTTTAAATGTCCCACCACCCATTGCTCGCAGTGTAGTCTTTAACAGTCCATTGTATCGTTCAATTTTCCCAGAGGCTGGTGCGTGACAGGGGATGTGATATGCCCGCTCAGTGCCACGCTCTTTGGCCCAGGTGTCTATGAGGTTGTTTTGGAAATGAGTCCTGTTGTCTGACTCAGTTCTTTCTGGGTTGCCATGTTGCTGTAAGACTTGCTTTTCAAGGCCCAAGATAGTGTTCCGGGCGGTGGCATGGGGCACAGGATATGTTTCCAGCCATCCAGTGGTTGCTTCCACCATTGTAAGCACATGGCACTTGCCTTGGCGGGTTTGTGGGAGTGTGATATAATCGATCTGCCAGGCCTCCCCATATTTATATTTCAGCCATCGTCCTCCATACCACAGAGGCTTTAACTGCTTGGCTTGTTTGATTGCAGCGCATGTTTCACATTCATAGATGACCTGTGCAGTAGTGTCTGTGGTCAAGTCCACCCCTTTATCATGGGCCCATCTATATGTTGCATCTCTTCCTTGATGGCCTGAGCTGTCATGGGCCCACCAAGCTATAAAGAATTCACCCATATGTTGCCAGTCCAGATCCACCTGAGCCACTTCAATCTTAGCAGCCTGATCCACCTGCTGCTTGTTTTGATGTTCTTCAGTGGTCTGACTCTTGGGTATGTGAGCATCTACGTGACGTACTTTTACAACCGGGTTCTCTACCCAGGCAGCAATATCTTGCCACAGTGCTGCAGCCCAGATGGGTTTGCCTCTGCGCTGCCAATTGTTCTGCTTCCATTGCTGCAACCACCCCCACAGGGCATTTGCCACCATCCATGAGTCAGTATAGAGATAGAGCACTGGCCACTTTTCTCAATCAGCAATGTGTAAAGCCAGCTGGATGGCTTTCACCTCTGCAAACTGACTCAATTCACCTTCTCCTTCAGCAGTTTCTACCACTTGTCATATAGGACTCCATACAGCAACCTTCCACCTCTGATGCTTTCCCACAGTATGACAGGACCCATCAGTGAACAGGACATGTTGCTTCTCATTTTCTGGCAGTTTATTATACAGTGGGGCCTCTTCAGTATGTGTCACCTCCTCTTCTGGTGATATTCCAAAATCTTATTCCAAAATCTGGCCAGTCCATGATCATTTCCAAGATTCCTGGGCAATTGGGGTTTCCTATTCAAGCCCGTTGTGTGATCAGTGCAACCCACTTACTCCACGTAGCATCAGCTGCATGATGTGTAGAGGGGACCCTCCCTTTGAACATCCAGCCCAGCACTGGCAGTCAGGGAGCCAGGAGGAGCTGTGCTTCAGTACCAACCACTTCTGAAGCAGCTCGAACCCCTTCATGTGCTGCCGATATCTCTTTTTCAGTTGGACTATCGCGGGCCTCGGATCCTCTGTATCCCCAGCTCCAAAACCCTAGGGGTCAACCTCGAGTGTCCCCTGGTGCTTTCTGCCAGAGGCTCCAGGTAGGGCCATTCCCCCCGGCTGTGGTGTAGAGCGCATTTTTTACATCTTGTCCTGTCTGGACTGGCCCAAGAGCTACTGCATGAACTATCTCCTGTTTAACTTGTTCAAAGGCTTGTCGTTGCTCAGGGCCCCACTTGAAATCGTTCTTCTTCCGTGTCACTTGATAAAGAGGGCTGACAATCAGGCTGTAATTTGGAATATGCATTCTCCAAAACCCACAACACCTAAGAAAGCTTGTGTTTCCTTTTTGCTAGTTGGTGGAGACATGGCTGTTATCTTGTTGATCACATCCATTGGGATCTGACAATGTCCATTTTGCCATTTGATTCCTAAAAACTGGATCTCCTGTGCTGGTCCCTTGACCTTACTTTGTTTTATGGCACAACCAGCCTTCAGAAGGATTTGGACTATTTTCTTCCCTTTCTCAAAAACCCCTTCTTTTGTGTTGCCCCACACGATGATGTCATCAATGTATTGCAGGTATTCCGGAGCTTCACCCTGTTCCAGTGCTGTCTGGATCAGTCCATGGCACATGGTAGGGCTGTGTTTCCACCCCTGGGGCAGTCGGTTCCAGGTGTACTGAACGCTTCTCCAAGTGAAAGCAAACTGTGGCCTGCACGCTGCTGCCAAAGGGATTGAGAAAAACGCATTAGCGATATCAATTGTAGCATACCACTTGGCTGCCTTTGACTCCAGTTCATATTGAAGTTCTACCATGTCCAGCACGGCAGCGCTCAGCGGTGGCGTGACTTCATTCAGGCCACGATAGTCTACTGTCAGTCTCCATTCTCTGTTACACTTTCGCACTGGCCATATAGGACTGTTAAAAGGTGAACGAGTCTTGATGATCACTCCCTCGCTGTCCAGTCAATGAATCAGTTTATGGATGGGAATCAGGGAGTCTCGGTTGGTGCAATATTGCTGATGGTGCACCATTGTGGTATCAATTGGCACCCGTTGTTCTTCAGCCCTCAGCAACCCCACAACAGAAGGGTCCTCTGAGAGACAGGGCAAGGTAGATAGCTGTTTAATTTCCTCCGTCTCCAAGGCAGCTATACCAAAAGCCCACCGGTACCCTTTTGGGTCCTTGAAATCCCCTCTCCTGAGGCAGTCTATGCCAAGGATGCACGGAGCCTCTGGGCCAGTCACAGTGGGGTGCTTCTGCCACTCATTCCCAGTTAGGCTCACTTCAGCCTCCAATACAGTCAGCTGTTGGGATCCCCCTGCCACTCTGGAAATGCAGATGGGTTCTGCCCCTGTATAGCTTGATGGCATTAGGGTGCACTGTGCACCGGTGTCTACTGGAGCCTTATACTCCTGTGGGTCTGATGTGCCAGGCCATTGAATCCAGTAAATCCAGTTGTCCCCTTCCTCCACCTGGCTGGAGGCAGGGCCCCTCTAGTCCTGGTCATAGTATTCCTTACTAACTTCTTGTAAATGCGAATCAAAAGTTCCTTTATTAAGATCGGAAGTAAGATCAGCTCTTCTACTCTGTCTGGGGAATTGCTCACTGGAAACTGGAGCAGCAATTTTCCTGGGAGAACCCCCTTTTGCGATTGTTTTTCCTTGCAACTCACATACCCGTGCCTCTAGGGTGGAGATAGGTTTTCCATCCCACTTCCTCATGTCCTCTCTGTGGTCACGCTGCTAAAACCACAGGGTGCCCTGTGGTGTGTATCCACTATATCCTCTCTCTTGAGCAGAGGGACGCTTACTCCTAATGGCTGAGATACTGGTCCATACAGGTGGGGAGTAGGACCTATTCTCTATGAGTTGCTGGCATTCCCAGGACAGTTTTTTGGACAGTTTTTCCACAGCTGAGACACAGGCCCATAGGGAGGAAGAGAGACTTTCTTTGTATTGCCAGAGTTGTCCAGCCAATTCATCCACCATTTGTTCCTCTCCGTCTTTCCGGGTCATTACTGCCAATGAGTTGGCTTATGACAATGGTGTGCTCCATACAAACTTCCACCACATGGGTCACATGCACTGAAATTCGTCTGGCTCTTTGGATAACTGCTTGTTGTCCAGGTCATCATAAATCACCTCCAGCATGGCTAATTCCCACAGGTACTGGATACCTCTCTCCATGGTGGTCCACTTGCCTGGGTGACATAACATCTTCCTTGAAGGGATACCTTTCCTTTATAGCGGACAGGAGTAACCTCCAGAGGCTGAGGGCTGGTGCCCCTTTTCCAATCACTTTGCCAATGCTCCCTTCCCTAGAAAGGGATCCCAGCTGTTTGGCTTCCTTACCCTCTAATTCCAGGCTACTGGCCCTGTTATCCCGACATCAGAGCAGCCAGGTGACAACGTGCTCGCCTGGATGACAACTGAAAGCTTTTTGCATATCTCGCAGCTCACTCAGGGGTAGGGATCGGGTGGTTACCATCTTATTTATGGGTTCTGCCTCTTCCTCCTCCTGTTCTTGTGATGGCCCTGGTTCCTTTTCATCCCTTACTAAATGAGCTGATTTTCTTGTGTATTTCTTTTTGTGTATAGGGACGACTGATACCGGCACGGGTTGGTTCTTTGGTTCAGCCACAGTGCCTGTTGCCAGGGTTGGAGTAGCTGCAGTGCCTGTTGCTGGGGTTTGAGTAGCCTCAGTGCCTGTCGTGGGGGTAGATCTCTGGTTGGTATTCTTAAATAGTTGTTTAACCCTAAACAAGACCTGAACGACATTCAGGAGACATAGCAATAGGAACGTGCTGGTTTGAATATCCCAAGGATATTCAAAATTCTCAGGAGTTATTGTAACTAGCCTGAAGGAGAAAGGGAAGGTGAAGGAGTGGGGGAAAGTGTCCTCCCTTGTCTCCCCCGTAGATTTTTTCTCCGAGGAGAAAAGGTAAACATAATTATTAATAGTTTCTGAGAGGTGGCTCCTGAGGTACGGAGATGACGGCAATGCTGAGTACAAATTCCAGATTGGTCTCATGACCAATAATTTTATCCTACCATAAGCCAGTGTGACACAGTGCAGCAAACGATAACCTTGACCCAGCCCCCAGAGGCGATAAACAGCACAACAGGGAGCATAGGCTGCAAGTGCAGTGTTAAATAACACAACCCTGGGAACAAGCACGACAGCTCTGAGAGCAAATTAATCAACACTGTGACCCGCGACTATTAAACCAGTATAATGAATGCTGATAACAAATTTGCCTTAACAAGCTCTGGTCAGATCTGTTGTTATTTCAACCCTTTGAGCCCCACACTGGGCCCCAAAAGGGCTGTTGTGGTTTAGCCTCGCAGGAAGCTAAACACCACACAGCCGCTCGCTCGCTCCCCACCCCCAGTGGGATGGGGGAGAGAATTGGGGAAAAAAAAAAGTAAAATTCGTGGGTTGAGATCAAGGCAGTTTAATAGGACAGAAAAGGAAGGGATAATAATAATAATAATAATAATAATAATAATGATAATGATAAAATAATATACAAAACAAGTGATGCACAATGCAATTGCTCACCACCTACTGACCGATGCCCAGCCAGTTCCTGAGAAGCGATCGCTGCCCCCCAGCCAGCTACCCCCAATTTATATACTTATGAGCATGACGCCATATGGTATGGAATAGCCCTTTGGCCAGTTTGGGTCAGTTGTCCTATCTGTGCCCCCTCCCAGCTTCTTGCTGGCAGGGCATGAGAAGCTGAAAAGTCCTTCACTGGTGTTAGAGTCCTCACAGCAGTATTGACTCATTAGCTTGTCACCTGCAGGTGAATGAAAAGAATATATGCACTGTTCAAAGCCTTATCCTGGGCCACTCTATGCCAAATAACAGCTCCTACCTTTTCATATGCCAGTATCTCTGTAATCACAGATCTATAATCACAGATAAGTTTCAAAAGCTTGGGATTTTCTGGGGTATTTCTTTCTCTGTGGTTAGCTGTTACCCATAACCACGTAGGATTGACCAGCGCACTCTGACTTATTGCTTTAGTCCTGACTGATGCCAGGATTCAGGCTTTTCATCGCTAGGATGAAAAGAAAGTGTGTGGGGAGGAAGGGGTTCTTGGTGGAGGATTATATCCTATGTCTTAAATGCAAACCCTGGTTCCTGCTGTCTCACAAATCAGTGTTAGAAGCTCATTTCCTACATCAGCTGCAAAAACATCAATGTACACTTTGTTTCAAAGGAGAATTAGGTGAAACTGCTGCTACCACAGCACTGTGCAGCAAATGATACTAGCTAGTTTAATCAAATCCCTCTCCATAATTGTAATCCTTGAGAGTATGTGTATTATCTTCTCTTATCTTTCAAAGTTTTTAGTATGGTTCCTAAGTTGTGATTGGACCTCAGCATCAAATGGAGCCTCACTGTGGTACAGCCGCAAAGACACACCAACCTGGTGATGATGCTCTCTATCTGACCCTCCTCGCATGTTGAATAGAGAAGAAAAGTGCTTGAAAACCTGATATATACTATTTGTAATACTGAGCTCCCATGCATTTTGTATATCCAACTACCACATTTAGAGGATCCTGAAAATTAATTCATTGTAGCTCACTCTTTATGGATTTATTTGTAAAAGGGTGGGGGGTAACTATAAAGGAAATCTATTCCTGCAAGTGGCAGGCCATTTTCTTTGAGAGGTGCTTCTTAAAAGCACAGAAAATCAATTAACAATCCTTGTATTTCAGGCTTGGGTCTTTTTTTTCATGCTATTGAGCACCAGAACGGTACCACTTGTGAAGTCATCCCCACTCTAATGCAGTGCTGCACCACCAGCAGGCATTTGTTTTTGACAATAAAATCCCAGCTCTTGTTTCTTGAAAGTATGACATTTCTCATCTCCAAGAAATACTGCTTCTCCCCAGTGGAGCAGATTTTTGGAGGAAAGATTAAAGAATTACATGGAACTTAATGAAAATTAAGAGAATTGCTCTTTATAACTATTTTAAATTATGTCTTGTGGACTTTCTAAATAACATATGTGATGAATGGCTTGGAAATTTAAATAGCAGTTAGAAGATGTGCAATTTGAATTTCTAGTCTCATAAAACTCTAATCTTAGGAAACTTTCTACTAAGCTACAGGGATTTTTTTCTCTCATTTTAAGCCTCTTCCAGAAGTGAGTTATGCATCACACTGCAGCGCATTAGCTGTCAGAGTAAAATTTGGCAACCCTGCCACAGTACACTCATTCTCTTTTACGACTTTATAAAATGCCCTATAAACAAACACTATGGATATATAACTGATATCAGAGGTCTTAGCCCATAAAGAACTCCAACATAGCTACAGGACGAGTTCCAGAGTATTTAATTTCTTGTAGAGGGGGATGAGGCCATTGGTGTTAGTTTGGTACAGGGCAAATTGCCAGGGGAAGGTGTTTTTTTAAAAAATCTCTGCCTGCCATTATTCATTGTGCCAGGATGAAAATTTCTGACACTGCATAAACTTCATATCAGTGTTTGGGCATTTGGCATTTCCACAGCGTAGCAATTTAAATGTTCTATTCATTTTGAGGCTTGTTACGGTTTGAGGTTTGGCCCTATTTTTAGAAAGGTTACTAAGGAGAAGAAGATAAGGCCTCAAATTTTCTTCATCAGTCTGACTGCAGACCTGAATATGACATGGACGCTACAAAGATATTGTTGATGACATCATGAACTTGTTCATTTTATTTCACTTGTACCATGTTCTGATGTAGGTGAGATAAGCTATCCATAGCACTTAGCAGAGGGAATTTAGTACTTTACAGGGGGATTCAGCTCATTTAAGATGGTACCTATAGTACTTATGATGTGGCCACTCTTCTTTTAAATCCATGTAAGTCTGTAATGGGAACTAAAAAAGTATTTCAGATCCCATCTCATCAGGACTAAACTGCAAAGTCTGAATTTCCAGGAAATAAGATCTCAGATGAAAACACCCTTATTTAAACTAAATCTAAAGTGTCTAGTGCCTGAGAAATGAAGGGGACACACACACGCAATAAGAGGAAATAGTTCTTTAGGGGAGACGATAGACAGATAAGTGACACTGTCACCCCTCAATATCAAAGTCCTTGGGAAAAGATGAGATTGAAGAATAGCTATAAAACTTGGCTAAGGTTTTGTCTATAAAAAGATAAAATTACCAATAGCTTTTCAAGAGTCTGGTAGCTAACTTTAAGAGAGAAACAGAATCATAGAATCACAGAATCGTGATTCTGTGACAAACAAACAGAAAGGTTTATTTAATTTATCAGGACAAATTTCCATGGATTTTTTCCCTGTGTATGTATACATATATATAGATTTTAAATCACTTTATATCAGGATTTACTAGTAAAAAACCCATGAAATTAAGAGAAAGCATAAAACTGAAATAAGCATGATAAAGCACGGTGTCTGATAAAACTAATATCAAAATAATTTTAACCAGACTCAGTGCCACAAAAGGTCTACACAGTTGAGAGTCAGCAGTGTGAAGCAGAGTATATCTGACCCCCTTGGGATTACAGACTGAAGAGGGTATGACTGGTTAGTTTAGCAGCATTTCCCTCAATCACAGCCATTCTCCCTCCAGTAACAGTATTAAGCAGAATTGTACCTGGCCAAGGATCTGGCAGTGTATCCAATGCATCTACATATGTATGTCTGAAGGAGCAAACTGGATGATAGTACCATTAGCAGTATGTTTAGAGAATACCCCAAACAAGAGAAATAAAAGAAAGGAAAAATACCTTTGTGCATACAGAGAGGAAAATCACACAAATGCTACAATATTGAATATCTCAGGCTAACTGCAGTCATTTATTGTTAAACTGTATGCCTATAAAAGGGATATTAGAGAATATATTAGGCCATTTGTCTTATAATTGGGGTTTTTTATTCTAATCTCATTAATTTGAAAACTGGCAAAATAACCAGGCTTGTTTATCTCTATTTAGCTACCTTATTTTACTACACTTTCCCTTTCCCCTCTTCCCCTTCCCCTTCTCCTTCCCCTTTATTCCTTTTACTTTTGGAAAGCTTCATTAATATTGTGCATATGCAAGATTAAGATAGGATCCTTGCTGAGGTTGCTGTAGTTGGGCAGGGGAGAGGGAGGTGGTACCGATGCAGTTCTCCACCTCCAGTTGTCCCTTGTTCTCTTTTGCCGTCACCCCAAGGGCCCTCCCTTGCACCAGGCACCCATCATCAGTATCGATGGCTCCTCAGAAAGTTTCTGTCTTTCCTGCTTTTGCAGAGGCTGTGAATTTCCTTGAGTTTACTCCTCTTCATCTTTTTGCCTCTCTTGTCTTCTCAGTTGGCAACTCTGGATTTGGGGGTTTCCCAGCTCAGGATGCAAAACATCTCTGTGGGAATTCTCTCCTCATGCTGATTTCTCCTGATTCATGTCTGTCAATGCAGGCTTGCCAGATTCCCAGCTGAACTTCTCCAGGTTAGTTGTATTCATGTTTATAATCCAGTTTACCATTTAAATGTTCAAAAATCCCTCTTCTTCTGTCTGTTTCTCTCTCTGCAGAGGATCTTGATTTCTTCCAGGAGAATACTGAGAAATATAACCTGGCTGTTCCTGTCCTTTGAGGTTTCTTCCATTCCCTGAACAGCCCCTTTTATGATGTTTATAAGAAACTCTCTTATCTAATTTCTTTTTCCTTCTTTCAGCACTCCATGATCATCCCATATTAGCTACTGATTTCTCATTTTTACTTTTCTTGTTTGCTTTCTGATTTTCCTTAACCTCTTCCAGCTCCTAGGTTCTTTCCCCCTCCCAATACATTTCATCTGAAGAAGTGAGAAAAATAGGTCTTGTGGGTATACCATAGGTATCACCTCTAAGCTTGTATAACAGAGTTTCTCTATTCTCATTCAATCATAGGCTGTTGCTAATCCAGCATCCATGTTTTGTAGTTTTTTGAAACTACTCTTGCCAAAGTCTTCAATGACTGCTTTCATGCAAATGCCTGGCATATTAAGAACTCTGCATCCTCTTCAGCCCGCGATGACTTTATCCTCAATCCCCTGGCCTTCTGCAGCTTCTTCTCCTGGGTCTATCTGTAATCACTCCTTCAGCATGTATTACAGCAGGTCCCCCTCTAGCTGTTTTGTGGGGTTCTCACATGGCTCTGTCCTGGATCTTTTTGTCTTTGTAAAATTTGTTTCTCATCCATTGTTCATCTCAGCTATTGCCTGTAGGAGCATGAATCACACATCTGCTGCTCCCATCTTGTCACCGCAGCATCAACTCAAATTCACAACTGTTATATCAGAGGTCTTAATTTTTTCCACCCAAATCTCTCCTTATTACCGCCTTCCTCAGTCATTACTTGTCAGTCAGGACTACAGACCATTTGGCATTTTTATATGATACCAGTGTAGGTCCTCACATACAAATCACATATAAATTCTGTAGATACTTTCTGGGTAATATTTTAACCACTCATCCAGCTAAAACTATCCAGGCCATCTTGATTTTTTGCAATATCCTTTTCCTTTGTCTTTCATAAATAAAGTTTTGGGCTGCTCAAATTTAGTGAGAATTTGTTGAAAAACCTGATCACTTTGAATGTGAGAAATGTGTGTTCCTGTTCAAGGCCCTAAACAGTCTGTCCTCCTCTAATTAGATATCTATTGCCTTTCACTGAAGAATGATATCATTTTCAGTTGTTCACTTTTTAAGTTTTTATGATATTTTCATGCGTCTCCCAAGCTGTACCTCCCATGTGGGGGAAAAAAGCACCTTGTTGCCATTCATCAAACTACCTTATCATGACTCAAACGCTCTGCTTGTTCTTGATGTATAGTGAAAAATAACACATTAGTTATTTAACTGACATGTCGAGTTCACTGCCTCTTGCTATTGCCCTATGTGCATTCTTTGTATTATGTCTCATCTTCTACCTAGATGGCAAGCTGACTACGAGAAATAACAGTATATTTCTGGTTTTGATGAACAGCTGCTCCTGCAGCTGGGTCTTGGTCCACACCTAGAGTCTTTTGAGTATACAAATAAAAGAGCTGTCAAATAAAAGTAATCGTTTAGAGGGTTTTGTCTGTCATTCCCAGTGGTTCAGCTCATAGTGAAGGAATAAAATGGGTTTGTCCTTCAAGAGTTTGCAGGAGTGTGCTGTTTTGATTCATGGCATAGGGGTATTCCACTGCATTTCCCATCCTCCTGAAGCACCTTGACAGCTTCCAACACTGAAAATGCATATAGGACAGAAATCTGTTACCATAAAATTTTAATTCAGTGTTCCTGGTTTTAGTAGTAAATTTGGATTAATACCAGGATGAATATATAATTTATTGGATACATACGTATACAGAATCAATTAGTTACTCCTATCACACAATAATAATGGGTTATTTTCAGCTGACATTGCACTTTCTCTGCATCGTTAAGGTTTACATTAATTTTCATTCTCTTATCTATTAAATGTTCCTCAGATACATAATGCAATCAGGTTACCTATTATTAAAAAATGGAACTGAAATTATTTTCAGTATTGTTTTATTCATGGGTGACTTGAAAATCCTTAAAGACTGGACTAAGATCAGACATTTTAGGATAGTGTCATTTCTACAAGGACTTTTTTTTTTTTTTTTTAGGTTAGAAGGGCTACTCATGAAACAAGTTGCTCCCTTTTTTAACTAATGTGCTCCTTCTGAGCCCACTCACTGATTGGTCTCATTTTAAAAATCTGCACATTAACATCCTCTATTAAATTTGAATTGGGCCATTTAAGAAGTGCATAGGAAGTAAGTTATTTTACTTTAGATGATAATCACACTTAGAAACCTTGGACAGAAGGCAACATAAAAATGTAATATAGTTACTTAAAAAGCTAAAAGTTCTTTTAAAAATGTCAGTTTATGGATTTCTATCAGATCACAGAAAGGGAAAGGAGACATTCCAACCAACAGAAAATGTACCAGGGAATAATAATTTTTTTTAAAAAGCTGTTCAGTGAAAAGGAAATAATCTGAATGCAATAATGCCAAATGGAAACGTACAAGAGAATGAATAAATTGCTTTGTAAATTAGTCAGCCTTTTCACCCAGTAAAACCATTAATAGTGGCTGTTTTCATTATAATTATCTTATTTTGCAATGTAAAATTATACTAAAAGGGGATTGAGATAGAGTTCTCCTTACAGAGAAGATATGAACCATAATGACTTTCTTAAAAAAAACAAACAACAAACCAACCAATAATAATTTTAAAGGGTTGTAAGAAGCTAATGAGAACCTCTTCAGGATGGATTCTTCATTGGTTGGGGAATACAGTTTGTGACTGGTTCTTCCTGAACTCACTTTTTTACCATACTGAAACTTTTTGGACATTGTGGATTATAACATCTTCAATTCATCCTACTGCCAGCTATTGAAATGCTAGCTTTGACTTTTATTTTACTAATTTTGGCAGCCCTACGAAAAAATACAGATAGATACAATTTTATTTGCTGTGTTATTTCCAACATTATGAAGGCCTTCCAAGTATTTTGAGCCCCCAAAGTCTTAACTGATGATGGACATGTTAATATCAAGGGATAAACTTTTAATACCTAGCAACTCATCAAGCATCTGATGTGTTTTTCTGAATATTTCTGAAATATTTCTGAAGAAATTCTGAAATGTTTTCTTCTAAGGGCTCAGGAAAAAAAAGGTGTTTTTTCCTGACAGGTGAGAACATATGAAGTTGAGGACAAGTTGTGACTGGTAAGTTCCTTACACATGAACTGAAAAATACTGTGACAAAGATGTGCTGTGTGGTGGTTTGTTTTTTTTAACCTCTCCTCTAATGGAGTTCTAATTTTGGGAGCTTGATTAGTTCAGGTTAATATTGTGACATTCTTCTAAAGAACTTAAAGGACTATCATAGTACGGGAGGTAGTCATTAGATCAAACTAAATGGGATACTCATTGAGCTAACTTACAGGGCCAACCCATTTCAGAGTAAAGAGCATCTGGTAACATAAAGGAACATAATTCACCAGGAACAATAGGCTTTCTGGATATATTCATGCTAAATAGTTAGTTGATACTACAGAGGAAAATAAAGGGATTTTTTTTCCTTAAAGATTTGTACCAATACATTCTTCATTACAATGCTTTCTATAGGTAAGATGGCCCCCATTTAAAAAAATCAACATTTTATCCCTTCCATCTGTATTATTCTGCATATGCTCTCATATTTTCTTTCACAAATAAATACCTCTTCTTATATTAATGTTGATGTACTCTAGTGGAGTAATAGACAATTAGACTATAAAACAACTAGAATCTTTTTAAAGAAATAGACACAATTAAATTTCTTTCTATACAGGTGAATCTAGCTTAAAATTTCAGGAAGGTGTTGTTGAGGTTGTATTATCTCTTGCTTTTAAATGTAGTTAGCTTCCAGTAGAAGTCATTCATTCAGTTATTAGTCCAGTGGTTTATTTGTTCAAATATTCTGGGAAGTATGTGGCAAAAATTACTAACAGAACTTTAAGTCAGCTTTTAAGATGTCTCTGCTTTGAGCAGGACATTGGACAAGATGCCTTCCAGAGGCTCCCTGCAGATAAAACATTATAATTCTAGGATTTAAATTTCCAGGAAGGGAAATCAGAAAGTGAAGGGTGCGACCTCAGCAAAAATAAATAAATATTGGAATGTTTTACTATGCCTTGGTAGATTAAAGAATGTGAAATAACAGAAACTGATATAGAAGAGACTTGACAGAACTCCTATGGAAAAAGAAAAAAAAAAAAAAAGAAAAAAAAAGGGAAGAAGAATGTTAAGGCATTCTAAAATCTGTACAAAAATAAAGAATTTGCTGTATTGCATCACATAAAGGACCATCTCGGTAGGTAACGTGTATTCAGCAGTGGCCATTTTCTAGAGTCAGCCTCAGAAGAGCCCTAAACATAGCTGCTTAGGCGTACATTATCATTTATTAATTAAATGACTTAAACAGAAACTCATTGCATCTATTAATTTTTCTCTCTCTTCATCTAGAATGTAAAAAGTGGGATCTCTTTTTCTCTTACAAACATCCAGATCTTAAAT
This sequence comes from Ciconia boyciana, assembly GCF_034638445.1. NCBI lineage: Eukaryota > Metazoa > Chordata > Aves > Ciconiiformes > Ciconiidae > Ciconia > Ciconia boyciana. Next base: position 47,798,477 of record NC_132938.1, on the reverse strand, counting down.
GAAAAGGAAGATCAGTTAGAAGTTATTCCAAAGCCCAGTTTTGAATAAAAAGAGATTATGCTGAGAATGTGGGATTCCTGAACTAAAACAGTCAGATACTAAATGCAGATTATATGTAACCTCAAAGGGACCCCATAATTGACATTTGAAACCAAGATCTAAAGAGGACGAGGAAGGAAACACAGTCAGCAGTAACATTTCTGGTATGCCAGCTGGGGCCGAAGATAAACACTGGGCGCAGATGTGCAAGCCTGAGCTGTGATGGAAAAATAGAGTATCTTGCTGTAATAAGATCCATGCATTTTTGAGTTTCCTTGTGGAGACATGCTGTAGGGCCACAGCCAGGCGACTGTCATCCACTGCCAGGGAGCAAGAGTGTCACTTATGCCAGAGACCTTCAGGCCTTGGTTGGTGCTGCCAGTAGCAGCCTGGCAAGCTGCAGTTCTGAAGCTCTAAAATTCGTTGACTTTGTCTAAAGAAAAAAAAAAGCCCAGGAAGACCTTGCAAATGTGCTGATATCAAGCTCGTTCATGTAAGTTTACCTTAGTAGTACCTTGCCTTAATTTTGTAATAGGAAACTCTCAGAATATGAAGTGAGGATCCTGCTCTGTAGGTTTTTGTTGCAGTGTTGTTCTTCTCATTTTCTAGCTGGAAATTATAGTTCAGGAGTAATGAATCAGGCACAACGGTGGGCTTAGCTGCTTCTCTTGTATCTGAAGACACATTAATTGCATTCTCCATTCAGTTGTGGTTAGGCTTGAATGGGGAAAAAAAATAATCCTATAGGCAGTTGGGAGGCTGGGCACGTGTCAGTGGAGGAGAAACTACAGGTTACCACTCCTGTAGTACATGCCTAAACGAAACTGAAATCACAATATTCTTGGCTTACTGATAGTTCTCATTTTGCAGAACAGCCTCAGATATTTTAAATATAGTAATCTATTTGAAATTATCTCCTAAGAACCAGTGGGGACTTATGTACTATTTTTATTTGAGGTGATTTTCATTTTCAGTTATGTGCTGTTGTTTTTTTGACTGAGGAAGGTAGTGAGAAAGGGAAATTTCCTGAGCAGGTTTTTTGCATACTCATTTTCTAGCATTAATTCTTGATGAGTAGGTAAGTAAGAAATTTGTTAATCTTGAAAAAGGAGAACTCTTCCATAGTTTTGGGTTTTAAAACTTTTCCTGCCCCTTCTATTCCTCATTGAAATCAAAAGAAGACAATTATTACTGGAATCTTGGTTTCAGAAGTGAGTGGACATTTTATCTTAGTTGTATATCTATATCAGTGTGTATTGTGCAAGTGTCTGCAAGGAGGTGGTCAACATCATAGGGTGACTCGATGCTTTCTAAACTTCATACAAAATTTGAGGTCATTAATAGCGTTTTTAATAGCTTTTTTAAAAAAATTACAGTGTAAAAATTTAGAAGAAAGTATAATTTTTAAGAAAGGAATCAAAAGCTTTACCTTGACTAACTTAGTTTTTTATTCAGTGTAGTATGAGACAACAGTTTAAAATAGAAGGATGAGTGATAAAAATTCTTAATATAATTCCATCCGCTATTGCAAAGCCTATGTTTAGTTCTACCCTCTTGTCTGTACAAGGACAATTAATATGTGTTTCTAATCACTCATTCTTTCTGTTTCAGAAGAATAAAAGAGGTAGCACTTAAATAGGTGCTGAGCTGCATGAAAGAAGTATTTTTGGTGATTAGAAATGGTAGAGAAAAAAGATTCTAATGACAAAAAATGAACATTAGCAGATTGGCATTTTCAAGTGTCTGAATGACACAAAGAACAAGTGCACCATTATACAAACTTGTTTCCTAGAACAGAAAATGGATTGAAGAAAATTGCTTAGAATGAATCGCTATCAGGTTGAGTTACAGGGGAAAATTAAAAGAGGTTTTATAGAGCAGTCACTGAATGAGGTAGCACATTAAGACTCCTGAGCAACCATTTATCTTAGGGTTAGTGTGATATATGAGAGATGGGTCATTTATTCATGACAAAAATATATATTAACCTAAGGGTGGTAAAGATAATTAAACAAATGTTTTCCTTGAGTTACCTTCTGAAGGCAACTTGCTAAATCCTGCAGGAAAACTGTTGGCAGAGAGGTTAGCTCTGTACATCAGAAGCAGCACTGTTCCCTCGGGATTCTTCTCCCAGCTGTAGTGTTAACTCCTCAGACCTGCTCTGTGCCAATATCTTTTGCCAGAGTAGCTACGTCACTGAGCAATGTGAAAAGAATTGCTCAGCTAACAATTGGCAAAAGATAAATATATTGCCAATAAAGTCTTTATTGTGGCATAGCTTCTTATGCTCGGGGATATGGCTAAGCTATGAAGATAATTATTCCTTGTTTCTAGTAGCAGAATCAGTGACCACAGTGTGTGGCTGGTACAAGATTGAGCTGAGGTTGCCGCACTGATGTAATGGTACATCGTGCACATTGGACCTCATTAATAGTGAGATTTAACTATTTTGCTATGTCTCTTTTAAGTGTGGAAAAAAAAAAGATTTTTTTAAAATTTGCTTTTATCCTCGCTATTCCAAAATATTATGTAATTGATATATTATCAGCTGCTACACAGACCTGTAAGTTTTGCCAAGCAGGTTCCAAACCCAGAGGAACTCAGAAGAAGAGGAAAAACCAGCAGCTCTTTCAGTTAAATGACCAATGGAGCTGGTTGCTGGCAGGTTCTTTTCCAGTTAATCGAAGTACCTTTGTTTCATAAGATGAGAACTTTGGAAACAGAGTCCTAGTGCTGCAGCAAGTTCTCCACATCCCCCTGTATAAAAGATTAGTAAAATACAGCATTAGATTAATACAGAAAATATAGGATTCTGGGTGGTATATTAAGGAATGTTAGGACTTGGAGTCTAGGAGCTGGGATATTCATTAGATGCATGTTTTGTAGCTGAAAAGAAGGGCTTCCTTATTAGAGCATTCAGTGGTACATGAAGAAATAATTACAGAATATGTAATTTGTTTTACCAGGAGAAATGTCTGTTGTTTTAAAATGTGTGTTCTGGAAAAGGCTTTCCACAATTAAATGCTCCCCCATTCATGTTCACGGATCAAAACCATGAAAAGATTCGCCCCATGCAAACAACAACAATAGCCACCACATTGTGCACATTTATTTTCAGATGAAAAACACTGTTGTCTCTTTAGTTAATAATCTCTGCCAATTTGGCCTGATTGATTTACTGCACATCATTTACTGCTGCTGTCCAAATAATCTCTATTCATGCCAATAAAAGACAGTGTCAACAACTGTAATAATAGTGCACTTGTTTTTTCACCACTCCAAAAAGAAAAGACATCCTGAGTTCAGAGGGATCCTGAAAGAAATACTGTTAATGAATGGCCTTCCCAGCTGTATGCACTATGGCAAGTGAAAAACCTCCCCAAGAGTATTGCATAACCGAGCATCGACGTCGCTGTTTTCCCAGGCACACACCTTGCTTGGTCTTGTTGACATCAGTGCAATTGCACAGGGTACAGGTTAGCACAGAATTGGCCCCAATACCTCTAGTGAAGCCAAAAGGCTTTATCCCAATCGACCAACTGACGCTGAAGAAACACAAGATAATTTTCATCTACTTCAGTTCTAGTTCATCTAACCCAATGGGAGTAAGTGGTTATGCAAACTTTGAAAAGCAAGAGCAAAGAGAAAATTAAGTGCTGTAACCCTTCACTGATGTTTTTATGCTCCAGACTAGAATAGTAACTCTCTCCCTGAAATAATAATCACTTTCTGTGTCTTTCATAAGGGCGTTCCACATTTTTGGAGGAGACCGAATTTTCTTTCACTCTCTCCTCGGCCCTGGACCTACTGCAACGGGATCTGATTTGGCGTCAGTCTCCGGTAGGCTACCCACGCCATCTGGAGAAGAGGCTTTCTGCAGAGTGAATGAAACAGCTGCAAAAGTGTTTGTAGGGAGGGAAATGAATAATGTGGCAATAGAGGATTTGCAGCCATTGGAGACTTTCTACAAGTATCAAGGCACTGATTTCACTCCCTATTGAACTGAGGCAGCTCCGCTCATTACACAGACAGCTTTTTATACCAGAGGGTGTTGGGATCACTGGACTTTTCAACAACTGCCAGAGGCTTTATGCAAGGGCCACTATATTTCCATGGTTTTGTAAGATCTGCAAAGTATTATTGTTTAAAGCCTCCTTTACAAGGGAGACCCTAATCAAGATCAGAGCCATATTGAGTTGTATCATGGATGACATAATTTATCTTGAACAACAAATATTGTAAGAAGCAGAGATGAGTATCTGCCAAAAGGATAATGGATGCAGGAATATTTTTCAATTAACAGGAGATATATTTATCAAAAGATATAATTTCAGTAGGAGCTTCTGAGCTTTTATTATGAAGAAGCAAAAAGTAGTATTTTGGTGCCCAGTGGAACAAATACTGAATTTCAATTTTTGATGAAACTCTTAACATTTCACAGAGAGAAAAATCCCTGCTCCAGTTGCTCTAGAAGTGAAATAAAAACATATAGATTGAGAGAAATCTGGATTTGCAGATCTTATGGCTGCAACTTGGAAATCATTTCCATTTGGTAAATATCAGACCATTCCTCCTGAGTCCTGTAGAGGGATAGCTAACTTATTTTCATTGGTTTGCTTGTTACTTTCATTCAGGAACAGTTTGTCCATATGAACAGCCTTTATTTTTCAGTTATTTTCTCTTTTACTTCCCAGCATGTAGTTTTCTTCTTATTCCTTTCCTTTCTGAGAGGAAAAGTAAAATAAAACATTAAGATATTTTGTTTTCCGAAAACTAATGTGATGTTTTTGTCAAAGAACAAAATATGGCTGTGGAAATTGCAAACCAGGCAATGTTTATGTAGCTACTCTTCGCAGAACTTTATAGTTTTATAAAATTTAGATTAGCAATATTTGAGGAACTAAAGATTTATAGAAAGTGACTGAAGGAATCAGTACAAGTGAAACAAAATTAGCTAAGAAAACTAAGTGAATAAAAATCCAATGTTTATTCATCTCTAACAATAATCCTTATCTTTACCATGATGGTTTTTTGTGATATTTCACTTCAGTGGAAATTATCATACTAGCTATTCAGCTTTAACATTTGGTTGTAAACGTGGGAGTTAAATTAGAAGATTATCCATAGGTACATATAGTATATGGTCATCATCATGAATTCTGTTCTTAACCTTTTCATAGTTTTTTTAGAAAACAAGTAGAATCATAGAATCATAGAACAGTTTGGGTTGGAAGGGACCTTTACAGATCATCTAGCCCAACCCCCCTGCCATGGGCAGGGACATCTTTCAGTAGATCAGGTTGCTCCAAGCATCATCTAACCTAACTTTGAACACTTCCAATGATGGGGCATCCACAACTTCTCTGGACAACCTGTTCAAGTGTCTCACCACCCTCACTGCAAAAAGTTTCTTCTTCATGTCCAGTCTAAATCTACCCTCTTTCACTTTAAAACCATTGTCCCTTGTCCTGTCACTACAGACCTTGGTAAACAGTCTCTCTCTGTCTTTCTTATAAGCCCCCTTTAAGTATTGAAAGGCCACAATAAGGTCTCCCTGGAGCCTTCTCTTCTCCAGGCTGAACACCACCAACTCTCTCAGCCTTTCTTCATAGGAGAGGTGTTCCAGCCCTCTGACCATTTTCGTGGCCCTCCTCTGGACCTGCTCTAAAAGGTCCATGTCTTTCTTGTACTGGGGCCCCCAGAACTGGATGCAGTACTCCAAGTGGGGTCTAACAAGAGGAGGATCACCTCGCTCGACTTGCTGGCCATGCTTCCTTTTATGCAGTCCAAGATAAGGTTGGCCTTCTGGGCTGTGAGCGCACATTGATGGCTCATGTCCTATTTTTCATCCACCTGTACCCCCAAGTCCTTCTCCACAGGGCTGCTCTCAATCAATTCATCCCCCAGTCTGTACTGATATTGGGGGTTGCCCCAGCCCAGGTGCAGGACCTTGCACTTGACCTTGTTGAAATAGTGCAGTCCTTCATAGTTCTTCATCAGCATCATTCACTTATATCATCCTTATGCTGTTTTGAATGCAGTGTTTTACAAATGGCTCCCAAATTTAAGCATATTAAGTAAAGTTTCTTCAAGTAGAGTTGTACAACTTGCTATAAGAACTGGAAATGCTAAGAAGCCTTCAGACCCTGCTGCTGTAATATACTGGAAAGTCCAGTAGCCCAAGCGTTGAAATTAAGGGTGACAGAAAGGACAAGAAACTTATCAAGAGATTTTTGCACCTAATTTATATCATAGCAGTGATTTTTAGTTGATGGCTGGACTTAGTAAGACAAAACCCAAACGTAATCCCTTGCATGTAAAATACTATGCTTATACCTTTGGTTGTGTATATGAATGATGCATATTATTTTTCATTAATATAGGGGAGGTGAAAAAAAACCTTGATGCTCTTATATATTTAAACAAGGGTGAAAATAGAATTCCTTTCAAAATGAAAAAAAAAAAAAAGCTTTTTTCTTTCTGATCCAAAATCTCCCTCCCTTTTTCCTCCTCCTTTGAATGACGTCTTTAAAATTCTCAGCAGGCTTTCTTCTCCCTCTTGGTCCCAAGTTCAGTCACAGAAACTTACATTCACATGAGTTTCACAGTCATTCCCTATTACAGAATCACAGAATTGTATAGGTTGGAAAAGACCTTTAAGATCATCAAGTCCAACCGTAAACCTAACACTACCAAGACCACCACTACACCATGTCCCTAAGCACCTTATCCAAACGTCTTTTAAATACCTCCAGGGATGGCGACTCAACCACTTCCCTGGGCAGCCTGTTCCAGTGCTTGATAACCCTTTCAGGGAAGAAATTTTTCCTTATATCCAGTCTAAACCTCCCCTGGCACAACTTGAGGCCATTTCCTCTCGTCCTATCACTTGTTACCTGGGAGAAGAGACCGACCCCCACCTCACTACAACCTCCTTTCAGGTAGTTGTAGAGAGCCATAAGGTCTCCCCTCAGCCTCCTTTTCTCCAGGCTAAACAACCCCAGTTCCCTCAGCCACTCCTCATAGGACTTATCCTCTATTTGATAATTTCAATTTATATTAAGTGCAGGTGGCCTATACCCTGGGGTTTATATGTTTGCATCATTATTAAAAGAAGCTGTATAAAGCTATTCCAACGTGCATTATGTCACAAAGTTAATTTGGTATTGCTCACTTTAACCAATGCAAAAATGGAGTTTCTTCTTTTCAGTTAATGAAATAGCTGCTACTCCCGCAGCCACTTGCAACCTTATTTGCATTGCTGTCTGTGTGCAGCCCTGTTTCTCCTGTTATTGAAGGATGCTTTGAGTATTTTTTTCCTCAGGATTTCCCTTCAGTTAGCTCATTATATCTCTGCAAAAGCTGTTTATACCAAATGGAATTTGGGTGCATTTTAAGTCGCAGGGCTGAATCTTATTTCTTCTTGGTTCTCTATGCTAGCTGAATTTATAATAAAAGATTTCAGGGATATAATGCTGAAACTGGACTTTTTCAACCTGTGAGTATTTTAATATTTCATATTAGAAAAACATTGCTATACCAATATGAATACTAATATTAAAAATGGTATTAGTTCTGATATGTATGTGTATAAAATCTTTTGAAGCATTAAATTATAAATATCTCAAGATGACAAATAAAGCTAGTTGACGGACCAAACAAATGAAAGACCAAAGGCTACACATTAAAGCTTGAATAATTCAAATGAAAAGTAAGGCAGACATATTTTTAGCAGTGGAGACGGATAAGAACAAACTTTAATAGGATTCTCCCTTCCTTTTAGTCTTCAAATGAAGCCTTGATGTCTTTTCAAAGTTGTCTAATCAAATCGTAGATCTACTGGTCTTTCAACTGGGGTGATTGAAGAAGAATCCCATCACAGAGAGGGACCTCAGAAGACTGTCTAGCCCACCCCCTCCCACAAGATGTCTCTGTCCTACCTTGCAGGTGTTTCTAATATGCTAAAGACCTTCACTAGTGGGCACTCTAGAGAAAAAGTCTCCCTACCTTTCAGTAATTTTCCTCTAGTACCTAATTTGAATCTTCTTTTGTGGAATTGAAGGAAGTTTATTTTCTTTTATCCATGATAGACATTAGGTATTAGAAGGTCTTCTAAAACTGTCTCGCTCCCCCTTGCTCTCCTCTCCTTTAAGCTGAGCAACCCAAATTCTTTTAATCTTTTCTCAGGAGGATGAATGTGATGCCCTTGCACAGGGATTAAAAAAATTGGGTTTTTATTTTCCATGCTATATCATCTGCACATTTCTAGGAATTCAGCCAAAGCCAGGAGACCCAGCCTCTGGAAGGGGCACAATGCTGCTGAAGGCTGTTTGAGCCCCTTGCCTTGTGCACAGGTGCTATCAGCTTTCCTCTGTGCTGGTTCAGCAGTTTTGAAATCTTTCTGAGGCCCAAGTGTAGAGTCTGGGGGCTGCCACCTCTCACCAATACCTCCCTCCATGGTCCCTGGCACCCTGGTGTCACCTCTACACCACGCTGCTGTGTACCACCTCCAGACCTTTAACTCTGGCAGCCACCTCTGTCCTAAGGCCATAGATCCAATAGATCCCACAGATCTGAGGCTGCTTTCTAAACCTGAACTATAAGAAGTAGCGCAAATGGAGAGATACAAGTTTCTCTCTTTAAAACAAAAACCAGCAAAGCCTCCTTGTGTACCTTCTAATACAATCTACAGAACGCTCTGTTAGTCCATTGGTTTTGACATATCAATTTCCTGCATGCAGCACTTCACTTCTGTCTGCTTTCTGTAACATCAGATTAGAGGTGCTTCTCTGTTTTCAAGGCCTTTCAAGGCCCTTCCACTTATCACCAATGCAGTGTTGATTCCCACTTCTGGCCAGCCCCCAGTCCTGGCCTGTGTCCACTTGTTATTTTGCTCTCGGTTAAAAGCTTTCTTTTTTTTCTCCCACTCCATATACAGGGACATACTGGTGCATGCAGTAAATGGGCACAGAAGGCAGAGGGTTTGAAAAGTTACTGCCTTCAGTTCCCCTGTCAAAGCTCTTTGCCCAGAGGACTTGGCAGAGCAGACAGGGTACTGAGGCCAGTGGCTATGACAAATGGAGATGGTTTTTTCTTGTTGGTTGCCCTTAGCTCTATCTCCCCATCTACTTCTTGTTTAATATTTAGAAAAACAGTTACGAGGAGGGTGTTTTTTCCTTTTAATTCTGTGTTTTCACAACGCCCTGCACAGTGAGGTCTTCATCTTTGACTAGGGTCCCTAGCTGTTACAATGATGAAGATGCTTATGCTGCTGTTAACAATAATAATCATATAGAAGTGAACATAAATTGTAATAGGAATCAAGTGGAATAACATAACCTGAGTCTCTGAAGAGGAAATGGAAAGGTTATCTTTTTAAAAATGAAGACGAAGAGTCTGGTTGCAAAACAACTGACTCAGAGATCACACATGGCGTAAACACTAAATCGAATCATCATTTGGCTGAAATACTTTGGTAGGCTTTGAAATCGCTCTGTAGTTCTTAATATTATTTTGGCTCAAACATTCAAGAATATTATGAGTCAGAGCTTGCTTCCTATTATACAGCAAGTGTGTGCATACTTCTGTAGCTTGATTAAAAATGTTAAGAATGCTATTCATATTGCATTGATTTTAAAAGTGAGTGTTACTTACATTTTCTGTTTTATCTATTACTCTGAAATTAGAGATACTTCTCATTGGCTCTGGTTACATATCTAATGCACACGCTTTAAAAAATATTCTTTTAGCCATATTTCCAATTTATGTGACGGAAGAGCCTATTGCAATGTTTCAAACTCTTACAGCTCTTCTCTGCATTTTTTTTTAGGTATGATTTTCACTGCAGTTTGTATTCATTGTTTTTGTATTATGATTCTCTATTTTTCAAGCAAGGTGATTTTAGTTTGATAAGAGAAAATTGTGGAACACACCGTACTGGTAAACAGGACATTCTGTTGTGCTCCACAGTAGCAAGGAGACAAGCATCAAAATGAGTTGGGCACTAGAGTGTGGCTGGTATTTGGGGCAGCAAGGTGGAAAAAGGAAAGTTATGGTTGGTTTGTTGGTTTTGAGTGTTCAGTGCCTGCCTTAAAAGGGACCTGCAAAAAATGGAAACAAATGGAAATCACTGAGTTTCTCAGGAGACCTAATGGCATAAGACAACCTATAACCTTTCTTCCAGATGGCAATTTTGAATCTAACCATTTGTTAACCGTGTGTGATGGTCTCTGTACAAAAACATAAACAATGTCATGTTGAAACTAAAGCAACGTAACAAAATCTATACGTAGAATTAGTACCAACTGTTATTTTTCTTATTTTTGTGTATAAAGTGTATCCTTCTCTCAGAAGTCCATTCTGAATGTATGTCTCTTCTGCTGCACTTTTTTTTTCCCATTTACAATGCTCAACTTGAATAACAAATATCAGTTTTGGAAAAAGGAAATGTTATTCATAGAAATACAGGACTGTGAGAGATTTTTCTTCATATTTACAATGAGCAGGGACACAGAAATTAATGAAACAATGGGACAAATTTTAAGGACTGTAGAAAAATTATCTATTCCAAAAATTTTTAATATTCTTCTGAAAACCTATTTTACATGAGTGATTCCTTCAGAGATAATTTGCACGAAACAACATCTTAGCATCATACAGGCTTTTCAGGAAAGCTCAACTGAATGTGCTGTTTTAATGCACATTTAATTGTTTACCAGAAAAATTATTTTTTAGTAAAATTTCATAAAAGTCAGGGGGGAGGTTTAAATAAAAGCGTAAAGGTTTAGTTCAAGGTAATATAACTAAAATATATTTTCAGATACATAGTTGTTCTTTTTACAAAGCAGAATAATTTGAAATTCTTTTCAGACATTTCTGAGCTGTCTAGCGGCAGAAAATAAACTGAAAACCTTATTTTCATATGTACTTTTAAGATCCATTACTTAAAAAAAAAAAGGAAAAAAGTAGTCTATAGAGTCCCCAAAACAGTGAGAAGTTATTTGTACACCCAGACTGAAATTCTGGGCTGCTATGTAGGGTTGTTTTGGATTTTTTTTTTTCTGATTAAATATGCCCTCTGTTTAATATTACCCCTTTACTATTAAGAGTTTGAAAATGAAAAATTAAAGTCAAGGCATAAAACAGTGACATTTTAGGGAAAAATAAGTATTGGTAAATTCCTTTATGACTCATGATTGAACAGCAAAGACGTTAAATCACTTGCAAATTTCACTGAATCCTCCAGCTCAATTATATGCTGGCTTAGTGTGTAAATATTTGATGACCTCTGCCTTCAGCATAATGTGCTTTTTTAACTATTACATTCTGCCCATATATTTAGATAAAATTCATTAAATGCTGCACACTAGCAGTAACTAAAGCTCTTTTTGTACTGTCCCTTGTCTATGCTTTGTTCCACAGGTATTGTTGGTAAAGCGACATAGTCATTCATTCTTCATGTCCTAAAAAAATCATAAATCAGTCATAGTCTTTCCTCATTACACTGGCCATAACATGCTGGTCCTTTTGAGTTATGTTGTTTACATGGTGCTGACAGCAGGAACTTGCTTGATATCAAGACACTTTTCTTTAAATAGCAACCCAACTTCAAAGGGAGCAAAGATGGTTACCCTATGGGCTTGCATTTGAAACGGTAATATTTCTGGTTGTTTGGGATTTTTTTGATAAAAACCATTTTAGAATCATGGATAATTTTAAATAGCCAACATATCTAAAAGTAACACCCAACTCTGTGAATGTGAATTTTCTAGAAGTGAATGAGTGGTGGTCATGATCTATGAAATGCATAACATTCAGGAAATTCGCCCTGGTGTTATGTACGGGTGAGGGCTCTTTCGGAAGGGTAGTCATTGCATTACTCTAGCATTACTCCATATTCTCGCCTGTATTCCTGTTTAGCAAGCTAAATGTATGCAACATGGGGGGATGCTGTGGAAGTAGACAACCGTCACTGACTAATAACATAATGTAAGCCATGTAAACTCATAGGCACAGTGTTGTTCAGTGCCACAGCAGCTGTTCAGATACTGTTTAATATAACAGACGTGCTGAAGTTTCTAGCTATGAATCTCTGTAGTCTGTACTTGTTTTGAAGGAAAGATCAGAAATTATGTGCTAATCTTCACTATTCATGCATTCCACCTGCACTTCAGGTCTCTGCGGAACCTCAGCAGAGTATTTTAGAGACAAAGCTTTTAGCTCTCCCCCCCCCCATGTGTTTCACTGTCTATGTTAACCACTTTACTGGCTGAAATGTGCTTCTGGTAAGAATTTAATATTCTTATCAGAATATAAGAGTTTGATTAAGGGGGAGGAGGCAAGAAAGCAAGACTTGTCAAATACTGCTTTAATACTGCGGAACCTTCTGAAGAAAACTTCTGGATATTTATCTCTGATTTAAGCATTTAGAGCCTTCTACTCCCCTCTCCAAATCTTCTTACATATTCATTTTGGTTTGGGATATCACAGTCTGTTGAATTTGAAATTCATAGTGAGGAAGTAACTTTCGTATAACTTATTAGGAGAAATGAATATCATTAAATAACATGTAATCCAAGAATATTTATTCTTTCATTACTATCTATCTGATGCACTTCTCAGTTTTTAATTTACCTTCTATAAGGGTGTGTATACTTTTTCTTTTTCCAAGGAGAAGAGGACATATCTTTTAATTCTTTGGGGTTTCTTTTTTATTAACTTGCTCTATCTAAATGGTTGAAATACAACCATGCAATCTGTCATATCAGTTCTCCTAAATTCCCCTTGGCTTTTCTAAACATAGCTTCTCCTTAGCTTAGCTTCTCCTCTATCATCCTTTATCCTCTGTATAAAATGGGCATCAAAGTATCAAGCTACGAACTGGAATCTGTCTAGATACAAGTAGGGGACAGAACCAGTATCACTCTGGATTGAGCACAGAGGAAAAATGAAACAGATACAGACCTCCAATATCCATGTTTATTTATAGAAGAAGAGCTATGGCTGTTTGTGTTAGAAAATATGGGGAAAAAACCCCAAATATGCCAATAAACTAAGAGCCTGCTTGTTCCCATTCCATACAGCATTCAGCTGTGGTGTAAATAGTAATAGTGTACGGTGCCCATGAAGCAATCAATCAATCAATCAATTTTAAGCTGATTATCAAGTTTCACTAAGAAGACTTGTTATCTTGAAATTAAAAACATTATTAAATGATCAAGTACATGGCATCTGAATGTAAAGTTCTCCACTATCATGATGAGTTCAAAGTTTAAAACCATCAGTGAAAAATAGCAGTCTTGAATGATCATTTATTATAAAGCTGTGATATGGGGTTGAATAGTCTCTTTTGAAAGGAAACCATGGATTTGTCAGTGATATTTCCTTTTAAACTAAGTTTTATTTTTAAAACAAGGCTCAAAAATAATAGGGAAAAAGTCTTCTGTTACTCTACTCTCTGACACTATTTAAAAAAAAAAAAGATAATAAAATATACGCTATATTACAATGCAGTACATTGACCCTCCCTACCACAAACACATAAATTTATATGTGTATGTATTTATATATTTAGTCTTTCTTTCATATGGCCATAAACATGCACAGAACATCTGGCAATGAAGCAAATGTAGAAACTTTGGGGACTGCAACACAAAATTCATTTAGTAATATCCCAGTGTCTAACTGATATCAAGCTTCTTATAGTAGACTGGCAGATTTCTGACTATGACTGTGTCTGCTTCCAGCTGCAGCTTTCTGAATATAGTTTGAGATGGTATTCTTTTCTCATTTTGTTGTGTTTTTTTTTTTCCCTAGAGCAGTTCCAAACAAATTCCAAGTTTGAGCACATAGTTCTCCTTGATTTAATTAATGTTTCCTCTACAGCAGCTCACTTTCTTAATTTAATGTGACATTTTATTCAGTCAGAATAAAGTAGCTTTTCCATTTTACCCAAGCCAGTCAAACACAGTTCACAAACAAGTGCTGGGTGAGAAGTGAGAACATTTTATAAATTTACATAGAAGGAAAAGATAACTTTTTTATTAAATTGATGACTGTGGCATATACTTATGTATGTAATCTATCCTGCTTTTTATTCATGTAAGGATACCTTTCCTTAGGTAAATGCTTGAATTAAAGTATAATAAATTCGTGGCACAAAATCAGATAATATCAAGCTATGACATGCTGTTAGAATACCAAATTGTTGTTATTAGTTCTTCAGGGTTATAAAAGTGCGTCTCTAATCTATTAATGGGAAGGAAAAGGAAAGAAGAAAAGTAAAAATGTTAGATATTAAATTAACAAAAACTATTCCTGTCTTGCTGTTTCAGCCAGAGCTATTCAGTTATGTCAGAAAGACTGTTGCAGTCCAGTACCCTCATGTCGTTGCTTTTTGCTACTGCAAAATGTTTTGCACTTTATCTGGAGCAAGTACAGGATTTTGCCAAAATGGAAGGATGTGGAAGGGAGCAGAGACAGTTGGGTTTGGTTCTCCCAGGCAGACATCAAAAGCAATACTGAACTGAAAATCTTGGCCATATCTGACAGTTTCATGGGAGCAGAGCTCATTGCTGAATGGGAAAACATTTTTTACATTTTTTACATTAAGAAAAACTAGCACCCTCATGCAGGAACAGGATCATTTTAGTCTTATGCTTCCTAATTGGTCATTCCCACAACCCACACTTGCTCCAGGGTTTCCATCTGCATTTGTTTAATTAGAAGAGAGACTCGTTTCTCAGTGTAAAAGAGGGATAAGACATAAAGTGCTGAACTAGTGTATTTCGGCTGACGTCCAACTGTGGGATGCAAGTACTTTGGGAGACCTATTATGCCTCTCATCCTAGCGTAGCTAAAAGCAGTTCAAGTTAGAGATGTTCCTGAGTCCATTTTCTTGTCAAAATTAAACTTATACATTGGTTTCTCCTATTAATAGTAATGGATTCATGTAAGCTCCAAAAGCCCTGGTGTTCATACCAGCATGGAAAGACACGGATCAATATTGTCTGCTTTTTTCACTCAGTCAGTGTGCAGAGATGGTCACATGGTATTGAAATTGCATTCAAATGTCTCAAATACAGAAATCTTGTGGGTATGGAAGAGGAAGCTTTTCACACCACATTGCTTTACTCATGATAACAGTTTGTCCTGCAAAGAGCTACTTAAAATGTATATGAGCTATCACATACATTTTGAGACATTATAAGATAGGCTAATTTTAGCTATTTATAATACCGCTATAAAATGCTGTTCCTACATAGCTTCCAAACAGAATTTTTTTTCTATTTATGCCATGTTACACACTCAACCTAGAACAGGTATTTGGAGCACCACTTTCAGTTTGACACTGTGCTGGTTTTGGCTGGGATAGAGTTAATTTTCTTCCCAGTAGCTAGCATGGGGCTATGTTTTGGATTTAGGATGAGAATAATGTTGATAACACAGGGATGTTTTAGTTCCTGCTGAGCAGTGCTGACACAGAGTCAAGGCCTCTTCTGCGTCTCACCCCACCCCACCAGCGAGGAGGCTGGGGGGGCACAAGAAGCTGGGAGGGGACACGGCTGGGACAGCTGACCCCAACTGACCAAAGGGATATCCCGCACCATATGGCGTCATGCTCAGCATACAGAGCTGGGGGGAGAAGGAGGAAGGGGGGGACGTTCGGAGTGATGGTTTTTGTCTTCCCAAGCACCCATTACACGTGATGGAGCCCTGCTTTCCTGGAGATGGCTGAAAACCTGCCTGCCCATGGGAAGGAGTGAATGAATTCCTTGTTTTGCTGTGCTTGCGTGTGTGGCTTTTGCTTTCCCTATTAAACTGTCTTTATCTCCACTCACACATTTTCTCATTTTTACCCCTCCGATTCTCTCCCCCATCCCACCAGGGAGGCGTGAGTGGGCAGCTGTGTGGGGCTTAGTTGCTGGTTGGGGTTAAACCATGACACACACTTTCAGTATTTACTATGCCTGATTATACTTAGTCTTGTTACTGTTGTGGTTACTATTCTCCATGTCCCCTTTTTCATATTTGTCCTAGGTCAGCTTTTGCCTGGGACAAGATTTTCTTAATAACATAGCCCTAGAGTGCCAGCTGTGATTATACCTCCCTAATTGTTTGTTGCCTCAGCAGAGAGTTTAACAGAAGGTCTGGGAACAGTCTATTGTGGAACTTGGTATTCAGCTTACTCTTTAATTTCGTATCTGTAGTTTAAACTATGCATTCACCTGTGATACAGATAGCATACCCTAAGCCCTGAATATTTTCATTTTTATTATACCAATACTGTACTTTATTATACTAACACTACTCTTTATGACTACATATAGAACACATAAATAGTTGCTGACTGAACTGGGTAGAACAAATTCCAAAGAGTTATCCCATTTTAGAGAAAGTTTAAGTAACTTACATAACTCCTTGTTCAGGTTTTGCATTTTGGTCAAGAAAGCAGGTACAGTTTTCTGAAACACTTGTTTCTCATAAACTTAGGAAAGGGTTTTGAGGATCATGATTGATAGAATAAAATTTATATCAGCCTGAGTATGCAGTTCTTCATCACAGTCACACAGGGGACAAGCTAAAAACCACAGATCAGAATTTCCTTGAAAACACATTTTTGTACTAAAAAAACAGAAAGCTATTAGTGAGTTTGGGTGTTTGTGTTGTCACGGACATGTATATGGAGACCCAGACGTGGAGTCTACAATCCTTATTGACATCGGCATCCACTTTGAACTGGACTGTATGGATACTTGGAAGTCCAGGCGACCTTTTAGCAGTACAGACAAGGGCACATTTAGCTATCTGTGACGGTCAAATACTCTGCTCTAAGTGATATTAATCTTAGTTTTTCCCTTGCCAACACTAGCCTTTGCAGGAAGCTCCAGTCTGAGCATTCTCAGAGACAACCAATTCCCTCATCATGTATTAATCACATCCTGTGTGCAAGGGCATCCTTGAAAAACATTTTATCCTCTGCTTATATTGTGTATTTACAAAATAAAGAGTGTCTTAGAAAATTTTATATACAGATCATGTAGGCCTTCTATATTCTCTACAAAAGTAGGATGCATTGTTTGAATTCTACCGTGCTTTATTGTTTTCACTTATGATGCCTAGGATTGCCGTTATTGTGGTGCTTTTATTTGTATTAGTATGTATATGATGGTGCAGTAAGCAGATTATATTTATTACATATTAAAATATATGATATTTATCATCTACAACAAGCTTTGAAGAAAACTGTCAGGATTTTATTGATGACTACTATGTCCAGCTTATATGGTCTACTTCACTTTTTTTTTTTTTTTGCTTTACTATCCTGAAAATTAGTATTCCTTTATTTTTTGAAAAGTCTGCTCCCTGTTCTGTGTTCCACTAAAAACAGTTGAAAGGTTTTGCACAAAGATTCTTTATCTATGAGTTCACACATTTATTACTGTAATACAGACAGCATCCTGTCTTAAGAGAGTTATGTATTTCTTATTTTATGATACCCACCAGGGTGCTGGCAGCATCAGAAGAGACAAATATGTATAACGCTCTTGTATCAAAGGGCTCAGAATGTGTGTATTAACTCCTCCGTTCCATGGGCCAAAACAAGGTATCTTTAGTAGCCAAGAGTGCTCTGATCTATGAAAAGGTATTTCCTGGGGTACAGTGACCCTTGGAATGTGTATAATAACTTTGCTATATATAAAAATTTGGTTTTGTAGTAATTAGGAATAAAACATGGCCAAATACATAACCATCAATCACACTAGCACTTCTGAAGTTAAGTCTTGGGTACTTTTTCCAGCTAAACCCTTTACAGATGCACATATTACCCTTAGTGAAATCACCTTTTTAATGGGATGTAAGACACAGCTAAGGGGCTTGTACTCAGTCTGTTTTGAGTGTCTGCAGAACTTGTAGGAATAAATACGGAGAAACCCAAGCCCTACTCCTTTTCCAGTTCCTTTCAGCCCTTTTTTCCATTGCACATTATTCCATTGCATCTCTTACACTAGGGAGAAGTGAGCAAGTGCATAGGAGGTGGCCAGATGAGCTGGTGGACAGTTTCTCATTTACATTGCTACCTCTGTCAGAAAGGTGAATGGCAGTTGGTTTTGTACCCTTTGCCAAAAACATGCCAGAAATGTGCAGAGGGCTCAGTCCACACATTATCCATCAGGCTGAAGCATGGATCAGAACACATGCGCAGGGTCAAGGTATTTTCACTGCCTTCACTGTCTTCCAGCTCCCTCTCTCCAGAGCTGCAGTCTGACTCATCTCTGCTTGCAAGAAACAAGTTGTGGCTGCTGTCACTTAGAAAACACCAGTCTGAAACTCATCTGAACCTCTGTGTGTTACCAATACTTCAAAAAATAAAGGATTGTATACCTACCTCATTCTTCAGCTCACATGAATAAAAAACTTTCCCCTCCAAGTTATTATGTAAGGTTCAAATATTACTCGAAGTAGTGACTTAACCTTCCCTTTGATAAGCTTCACAGATGGAGTCTTTCATCCGCCATCCATAAACAAATATGTTTATGGTGGATAAAGTGTGGGTTTTTTCACTGTCTGTAAGTGCCTTAGGGAACGTATTTGATAATAGGAGGCTTCTCAATACAGCAGACAAAGATATAACAAAATCCACTAGCTGGAAGTTGAAGCTAGATCAATTCAAGGTAGAAATCAAGTGGGGAGTTTTGACAATGATGGTAATTGCCTTTGGAACCACTTACGAAATAGTGCAGTAGGTTCCACAAAACTGTTAATACTTTAAGTCAAGACTAGGTTGTTGTTGTTGTTATTAAGTTTTAATTCAACAGGAATTCATTAAAGAAAGGTCTAAGGCCTGTTGTTATGCAGGACATCTAGCAATTCCTTCTGGCTTCATAACTTCTGAAATATGTGCTGTAAAGCATGGTTTATTTTTCAAATATATTCACGCAGCAGTATTTGTTTGCTCTTTTTTGCTGTTACTCTTCTGTGCTTTCATAAAATTCATAGGAGACAATCTAATGCCATTTTGGTCACAAAGCAATTTCCCTCCTGGTGGAAGGAAATTTCTTTTTTCTCTGAAACGCAACTAGAAACATAAAGGAAAGGAAACCATTCTCTCGCACTTATCTTTATCTTCTTTTTTTTGTATTGTTAACCAGTTCACAAAGCTTCAAGCCACTCCGTATGGCTTTCATGGAGTATTATGGGGATAGAAACTAAAAGTATGAAGATACAATCATATGATTGAAGGCAGAGAACAAAATTTTGCTCTCATTTTACACCAAGACAAACACAGAGCTACCACTTCAGAATCCATAGATTTTCTCTAGATTTCCTACCAAGGAAACTAAAAG
This sequence comes from Ciconia boyciana, assembly GCF_034638445.1. Classification (NCBI taxonomy): domain Eukaryota; kingdom Metazoa; phylum Chordata; class Aves; order Ciconiiformes; family Ciconiidae; genus Ciconia; species Ciconia boyciana. The sequence continues at coordinate 47,779,092 of NC_132938.1, read as the reverse complement.
CAAAATATAGACCATCATAAATTAAAAAAAAAAAAAAGTTTTTAAACATAGTCTTCGGGAATTATTTTACACGTTCTTATTTTCCAGTGTCTTTCCCCTCCCAAACTTCCCAAAGAAGTCATCCGTAGATTTACAGAATCCTTAAATTATTTTGTGTCACGCAGAAGCTTTTGTCTTATACCGCACTGCCAGATAACTCTAAATGTCAAAAGAAACCCATCTCTTTGCTGTGTCACTTACGGCTCTCATCATAATTTCTTTTGTTCTTCTGCTGGTGTTTATTTCTTTATGAACTGTCAACAGTTCTGGAAGAACTGTTCCACAGACTTCGAAAACCTGCTCCAAATAGCAGGTTGCTGTCTTTCCTACATTACAAGCAGCTGAAATGATGGTGGATTTCCACATGGTCAATTTTGTAATGACTTCTGTGCCCAGATCCATCTATTCTGAACATCCAAAACACCAAAAAGTGAAACTGCAAGGAGTAGTAAACATAATGCCCTGGAGCTACAGGTCGGTAGTCTTCTGCACCTTGGGACCTGTGAAAGAGGTACCATATCCTCTGGTTAATTTATGTAACCTCTTCTCACTCGTTAATCAAGGGTTCTAATTGAGGAAATAGATATTAGCTTCTGCAAATCGATATCAATTTCTACAAAATTTGCTTTGTCAGTCTTCCTTTGTTTATTTATCCTATAGCTGTTGTCTGATTACCACAGGTACAATTCCAATTCAGTTGTAAATTGATATATGATATTTATCTCTCAATAACCATAAGCAAATCATAGTACACACTCTACAGTATAGTATAGTATTTCAATCTGAAGGCAGCCACTTCTGAATGCTCTGTTTTCTTAACCCTTATGACTGACTGACAGAGGGTGCTGAAGATCGGACTGCAGCAGTTGTTTTGTACCCTTCAGCACAGCTATTAATCCAAATTTTTGCTGGACACCTGTGTGCTATTTACAACTCATTGCAATTGTGATACTCAGATAACTGGACTTCTAAAAGTACTCTTTTTTTTTTCCTTTGGTATGTTCTTTGAAAAATTTAAATATTGCCACAAACTTTCCCTTTTCATGTGGTGCTTGACTTTTCTACTTTTTATTTTACCCTTTTGAAGAGTTTTTGCACTTCTTCCCATGTGATCAACTCACCATCATTCATGAAAATAGACTGTGAAGACTCCATCCTCTGACAGTAGACCTCCATTTGTGGCTCTTAGGATTTCTTCAGACATTTGAAGAGGGTCTGGTGTTGCAAACTTCTCTGACACAAGTCTGCAGACACATCTGTTTCATTGTTCCTATATGATGAAAGAGATCCACAATAAAAGCTCTGAAAGAAGACTGGGTTGAACAACACAGTATCATTATTCCACCTTTATTAAGGTTTACCAAATACTCAGACTTCTCTTTGGATTTCTACCTGGCAGAAAAATAGCATCACATCAGAAACCTAGGATAGGAGTTGCTTAAAAATAAATGAGGGTGAAAAAAAACCCTAAAAAAAAAAAAAAAGCGATTGAGAACAGATTTATGTAAAAAGCTTGACATATGATGAAGACACTACTCTGAGGATTAAAGAAGTTGTGGGTGTTGTGTGGGAATAGAAAACTTTTATTTTAAAATTGGCACTGTAGTGAACTATGCAGTCTGGGGTTTTTTTTTTCAGATAAGCTGTTAAATTTCATCAGACCTTTATAAAGCTTGCCTCACCTGATACATATATAGCAATCTCCTTTTGTTTTACAGCTGCTGAAAGAGAGATTGGAGGCTTTGATGCTTTTATGCTTGCAATATTGTGTGAGCATCACTGAGAACATACTGCTATTATTTTGTAAATTACTGTTTCTTTTTCAGAGAAATCTTGTGGAAAGTTACAACTAAGTGCAAATCTCTATGATTGTGCTGCATTGCTTTTGTCAAAATATCAAACCTACATTTGGAATCAGTATCTTATAGTGAAATACACACAAAAATAGAATTTATCAGATTTTACTTTTGATTTTCATAGGCTTCAACGGGATCTTTGGATTGGTTACAACCATATTCTTCTATCACTATCCAGATGAAGGAAGTATAAAACACAGTTTACCAATACTGTAACTAATTATTACTAATTATAATATAATTACTGCTATTGGTCAGTGCTAACTTATTCAATCAAATTAGTATTTTATGTATAGATTGATAAAAGGCTAGTATTGACCTTTAACAAAACAAAAAAATAAAACTGAATGAAGATTGAAGCCAAGTGGAGAACAAATAATAGCTAAATGATCCAGGTTAGAGATTTCATAATGAATTTATAAATTCAGGTTTGGATTTGGATATTTTTCAATATAGTTTAAAGATAAATTAAATAATTATCTGATTGTTGCTGACCAAAAATTTTATGGATAACATCAGCATTTAATTTTCTAGTAATCTGTTAGTTATAGGACATTTAAAATGTGTCCATGGGAGATCTGTTTTCCTACAGAAAGGGATTAGAGGGAAAATAGGGCAGATTAGAGTTCAAAATATGAAAATGGTTGGAGTTATAACCAGCATGGCTGCAGGGCTGTTCAGTGATCTGGAGTGTAGTTTGGCTGTACTCCAAGTGAAAGCATGCATGGACCCAAACATATCCTGTTTTGGTAATTTTCTGATTTGACAATTAGTTGGTGCCTGCAAACACTGGAAGATGTGGGGTGCCTTGACATAGCACTGGATTTTTAGAATTTGGAAATAAAATGAGCAGCACATCTTCCTTGTCACTGGCTGCTGGGATGGTCACAATGGATGCCTTATACAGTATAAGATACCCATCCACTGCGGTTAAAGGAAGAAAAATTTCTGGAAAGGTCATCTTAGTTCTGTCTTTTCGCTTTTCTCATAGCATCAAAAATGGGGAGCCAAAGGAATGTGTTGCCTTGTTCTTCCTGCAGAACAAGTGCAGATAGCTTGGTCAATGGCCTCTCCTCAGCAATAAATGTTAGCTACTAGTTTGAGGACATTAGGTTTGAGAAAGGTGCTTGGCAAGACAATATATCTCAGAATTCTTACTAACACAGGCCCTATTCTTACTAACACAGCAGGGGTGGCTGACTGTTCTCAACCTTGGGTAATACACTGAGTCTTGCACCCATGCAGTGAAAATTATTTGTCTAGGAATGGGTTATTATAAATACAGATTGAGACCTATCTCTCACTCCAGCTACTAGAGTTCTGTGCCATTCTTTTACTTGCATGCCTAAATAAATTTTCACTGTGTGCTTTATAGATGCTTTAATTCACATATTGGTATAGAGGACACCAGAATTGGAAAAAACATTCATATATTGAATAAAATGCTTCCCATCTATGCTCCACCTTTCCAGACATTTTGTATTTATCTCCAGGAAAAACATAGCAGCCACTGTAGGCGCTTATTAAAAAAAAGGTGGTGGTTCACGAAAATGCTCCTATTGCTCATTCTCTTTCCGTGAGGGCCAGTGCAAAGCTCTTTGAAATATTTCCTCAATGAGTGGTTCAACAGGAGAAAGCACTGAGGTTAAAATGTGTAGCAAAATCAAAACACAAGGCCTAAGAGAAGAAAGATTTGTGTAAAACTAACACAGCTTAGTTGGTTTTTGTTCATGTTGGATCATTTTATTTTATAACATACTTTACTGAATATATGATACTTGTAAATCTTTGGAGCAACGCTATTTTTTGCTTTCTGTTTATTTCTTCTTCATAAATCTGGGGGTTTTTTGTAGCTTGTCTTTGTCACACAGCAGAATTTTAATTTCCAAATGTGATTCCATTGGCACATAAGTAATATTCATATCTTTTATACTTTAGTGACTGCACTGAATGGAGAGTATTTTACAGAAGGGATTCTATAAAAGTAAATGTAGTGTTTGAATGCCATAGCTAGCTGATAGGTGATATTTTTGTACCTCCTGCAACAGTTCATTTACCAGAATTTTGGGGGGTGGATTATAATAGCAAATCCCAATGACTGCTAAAACTTGGTTGAAACCTGAGAGATCTACACTTTCTGAGGGCTTTTCTTCTTTACCAAGTACTGAAGTATTGATGGCACATTTTCAAATCCTCTGCATCCCCTTCCTGATAAAGCACCAGTTAGAATAAAAAATGGACCCTAGCTTCACAGCTGCATTTTTAAATGCGTAAATCATGGGTTATTGCCGTCTGTATTCATGAATATTGTTAATAAGTCTTTCAGCAAACAACATAATATTTCCCTTCTTCCTTTTACTCCCCAACACTTTAACAAAGTTACTCTACTGAGTAGGGAACGTAGGTTATCAAGAAGGCTTCACTGCCCTTCAGTGAATAGATAAATCTCTGCAAACCATATACAAAACAGTACTTATCACTCCATCTTTATCACTGATAACTGTTCTGTTTGCATGATACATATAAGCAGGCAAGCTTTCTGCCTAGGACTGGGTACACATCTTCCATAAAATTAACTAACTATGGTAGAGTCTAATGGGAGCAGAATGTGGATGCCCTGGCAGGTAAACACCAGCAAATACTGTGTTTTGCTTGTGTTGCCACTTTCTTAGGGCTTGGGCTCCATCACTAGCTTGCCCGTACTCTGGGCAGCAACTTTTGTGTTTGAAGTGCACTTAAAAATTCAGGGTGCTTTGGAGAGAAAATAATTAATACTGTTGGCACTGTCTCCTCATTCATTTCAGATGATATTGCAGAAGCAATTACCAGTTTTCAGATGAAGCAGTTATTAAAGTAATATTTTAAAAGTACAATAAAATGCAACATAATCTAAGCCAATTTAGCAAGTGTTTTCCCTTGCAGTCGAAAAACATAAAGTGGACTAATTAAGGGAAAACATTTTATTCCTTGCTTAAGGAGGCTATACAGGGACAAGTGTAGTTAGCTTGCTTTAAAAGTGCCTGTGTCTGCAAGCATCCTAATTGCACCACAAATTACTTGATGCCCTAGAAGTTAGTGAGTAATCTTCTCTCACACAGGAAAACAATCCATTTCAATGCTACCATACATTCTGGAGTGATCCTATCTGCTACCTAGTAGTATTGAGTTGACCAGCTGTGAAAACCTAGGGATGCTGAAGTCATGTGTAGCCTCTTCACCTTGCTGATGGGGGAGTAGCCTCATTCTCCATGGCTCAGCACCTGGCACTGCCAGTTCTCAAAGAGCCACTTGCAGGTTGTATTCCCCAGTTAATGACTCCCAGGTTTGTAAGTGTCATTGAGAGACTACCTGAATGCACTGCTTTTTAGAGTTTATTACCTATAGAGGAATAAACAGAAGACTGTGTTTTCCAGCTTTGATTTCACTCTTAATACCATGCAAACCTAAAACCGAAATGTACTAGTTCCTGCATTTCTGTACCATGGGCTTTAGGCTCTAACCACTGGCCATCTTAAGCTCTTTTATTTGCGCTGGTGCTGCCTTATTTACCATCTTCAACCATCATTTGAAACAGAAGTCTATGTTCCCTTCAAGATATCAGGCATACGCAGATATTCATTATTAGTGGTTTTGATATTAATTACATACTATAATCTAAATAATATATATAGCTTGATCAAACTATTATTATAAGAAATATACAATATGGCTATACTATACTAAGAATCTTTATATTATTTGCAGTGACAAGATAATTAAAAAGAACTGAAAAGAGACATTGGATCACTGATTCAGGAGTTTATTCAGTAATGAAGGCCCTGAAGGCCGTGGACTTTGTATAGCACTGAAAACAGAGTTAGGTTTATATATAGGTTTATATATTTGTTGAGTAGATTGCGAGGGATGCATTATGTTCACCAAAAAAGTAATCATCATGACAACATTTTCTTGCCCAATCTTTTCCCATTAAGGCGTATTATCACAATATTTAGTACTGTTCAGCTGCAATAGTTCCTCACCTGTTTGTCTTAGGCATCTTTTAAATTTTTCACTGTGTAAAATGTCCTTTACTTTGGAAAGACAGAGCTACTTTGCTGGTCTTACAATGACACATGCCAGCTCTGCGATGATACACTTTCCTCTAGTGCATTTCCCGGGTGCCGTCCTTCCACAGGCTACTCGTGCCTGGCTCACCCCTGACTGTTCTGACCGAAACTCTCCATGAGCTCTTTCCCCAAGCATTCAATATGAATACTCATTGGAATACATCTCTGAATCTGACAAGGTTTTGCACTCAATGTTTCTCTTTATTTTGCCCCAGAAGTTCTTAAGAACATTTAATTCCTTCTCCTGCAAATGTTTTCTTCTAAATTCAATGCCCCTATAAAGCTTCCTCCCATTTCTATTGTGTTGCAAATTTTGTTCATTCTTTGAGCTACAGTCAGTTTCCTAATGCTTGTTGCTATGTATTTTTGTTGTGTCTTTTTGGCCCATTTTACTTTCCTCTCTTTTCTTTTTCAAATCCAAACTGCATCATAATAGAGCTAACAACTTAATTTCTCTGTGTTCAGGCTTGGTAACATACAAAACTGAAATAACAAACAGACATTGACTTCTGTCAATGTGCGTAATAAAACTTATCATCCAGAGAGATTGAATATGGAACAAGACAAAGCTGGTATTCACTGAAACATGAAGCCGTCGTTACAGCCACCATTATAGCTCTATATTGAGAAAAATTACTGTAAATTAACATTTTAAAGAGATGGAATTAGAGGCCTAGGAAAAGCTGTTCATGTTTTATCAGGAAGAAAAGCTTTCAGTTACCATATGACGGAGGCATCCTAAAAATACTGTGCTTTTTTTCCTCTAGTCAACTGGAGCCAGTCACAACATGCTGAGATTGATGTTGTCCTGATTGTTATCCCTAGGAAGTTTGTTTCAGGTCAAACCAGGTTCAGACGTGATTTGAAACATCTCTGTTTCTCTCAAACACTGAAGACAGAAGTCCGGGACATGGCTGCTTAACCTATTCTTTGGTACCAAGCCCGCGCTCCAGCCTGCCTGCTCAAACCATTGCAGCACCAACTTGCATCAGATTAAAACAATTTAAGCTTTTTGCCTCTGTTGGAAGGATGTTTCATACTTTAGTGTTTAATGAAGTGTTTACTTTGTAAACAACCACTTTTAAACTGAATGTCGCTGTATTTTTATTAGGACAATGTTATGTTGCTGGGCCTGAAGAAAAAAACACGTGCACAGACGTGATTGTTAATAAGTCTGACAGCTCACAAATTCTAAACAAAAAAAATTCTCCTGTTCTGGGATGTTGTGATCTAGCAGTTATTTATAAAACTGTGATGAAGATGACAGAGGTTGCAAGTCCGTTTATTTACAACTAAGAAGCTTAAAAACAAACATTTTTTATGGTGATACACAAGCTTGGTTATCTAATTTTATCTCTCATCAATAGTGCTTGCTCTCTAGTGTTCTTTTTGAAGATCCTTTCACTAGAAGCTGGCCTATACAAATGAACATGTAGTTGTGTAAGGTATTTCTGTTTTTCCCTAATTTGCAGATTTCTTTAGCCCATGGAAAAAAAAAAAAAGAATACGTTCAAACATATTTCTTCAGCCACTTTTCATTCAGCTTGAGGTTTCTGGAACCTTTCACACTGTCCGAAGGTACAAGTACTGATGCAAAGTACTCTTCTGGGGTTTGAATATGAAAGTACCAATGAAAACTTAAGCTATTGTAGTATGTAGCTGGATGCACACACAGAAATATTATTTTCTAGTAGCTTAGACACTTATTTGTCATTTGGACTAGCCTCTAACTTATTTCCAAATTCAGAAAAAAAAAATCCGTACCAACAATTGCTCCTGATTCTCAATAGTGTAGGAAAATCATGGCTAAAATGGTATTTTTCATGAAAGCCACATGGCTTTGGTTTTAGCTATTTCCTTATGCTCTAGCATGTCAGAGTCAGTTTTGATATGAATAAACAAGTTCCAAATTTAAACTAAATGCAGATCTTACTAAAAGCCATAAATTGAGAATTTATTCCAAAAACTGGTCTGAGAGTCTGATTTTGAACTTTAGGACATGCCTCAAGGCTCTGTGCAGGGGCTTTTGCTTAAATATGATAAATTAAAGGGGCTGACTTTTACCTTATTTCTGTAAAATCTTATCAGCCAATTAAATTAATACTTTGTGAATTTATTAATTTCCCTTTTTATTTATTGCACACATTTCACATTCACATTCTATAGACATAAATGTCTATTGATATCAAAGGCTGTTTTGCCTAAATTTGGATTTAGTAAGAAAAGAAATTTGGGCTTAGTTCATTTTGTAGCTAAGTTAAGGGGACTCACCTCACAAAACACTTGAGACTGATCATACAGACTTAATTTATTATAATTTCTCACCCAAGCAAAATCTAGTATTGACACTGAATTGAGTGGGTTTTGGCAATGTGAAAAAAGCAGACCCTGATATTTGATGCCTGATTGAATATACATTGAGTATTAAGACCTTAGGCCAGGTTTCCAGAGGACTGGGAAGCAAAGACTTGTAGACAATCTGCTTTCAAAAAGCTGGGAGGCCAGGCTGCCTGCAATACATGTATTTAGCTGTGTTAGGAGTGTACTGCGGGGAGAGCCAGCTGAAAACAGAAGTGTGGCCAGCAAATCTGCACATTGTTCAGTTCTCCTATACAAAACCTTCAGTTATGCTAGCACATACTTTGTATTTATATTATCATGTTTCCCTCAAAGACAGTCTAGCATCAAAGATGTTTGGATCTGTTGGCAGTTTGCATTTGCATTTTAGTAAAGGTAATGTGCTTTTATTTATTTAAACTCTAAGTTACTGAGTAGGCTTTTACCTGCTTTCCCTAACATACCAAAATATCATCTGCAAATCCGATACAGATTAAAATTCAGTAAATATAGTATTGGTTTTCCTTCTAAAGACAAAATAAAAAAAATAAGTTAAGAAAAATGCCAGGGAAACAAAAAAGCTGCATAAACCAGAGGTTTCAGTAAAGGCGGCTTATGTATAAATAATACATGTGTTTTTATACCTTCCTCGTCTAATATACAAATTTTTTCCATGTAGGTAAAAACAAGCAAAAGTATCCTCAGAGGGAGATCAGCAAAATAAAATGATCAGGGATTTTTTTTCTAACTTGTCTATCTGGCTTGGGGTTTTTGAAAGCTGCTCTGTTAGAGGAAATTCTTTCCACTCAGTTTGCTCTGCGAGGATGCTTTAGTGGAAGTGAAGTGGCCCTTGCTGAGGGATAGGCCCTTCAAGGGCCCTTCGTCATCTGTCCTTCAAGCAGCTGTATAATCAAATTCATTATATCCCCATATTCCTCCTCCCTCAGATGGTAGCAGCTTGGTCCTTTCCCCATGGGTCATCATGTCTATTAGGGCTATCTCAGCAAGGTCCTTCCAGTGCTTCCTCCCCGGCACTAATAACTGAAGCGTCTGTGTGCCATGCATAGCCTGTGCCACACGTGGCCTGGGTTTTAGGGACCTGCCTGCCTCACTCCATTGCTCCTCAGGATGTGGTGGGGGGTGGAGGGTGGACCACTGACTGGATCTCTGGTGGCCTCTGGGCTCTCCAGACTTTACCTTTAAGGTGTCCTGGATCACCCATAAACTACTTGCACGGGGATGTCCTGCAGGCATTAAGAGTGAGGGCTTTATGTGAGACTAGAGCTGACCATACCGGTGCAATGAGTGCAGGGAGGAAGGTCGAGCCAGAAGGATGTGTGCCTATTTGTAGCTAAAGTCTGTTTTGTCCAGTTTTTCTTGGCCATTTATCTGGTTCTGAGCAATAGTCATGGTCATAAGAAATAACATGTCAAGCAAGAGCAGCTTCAGGGTGTGCCTGAGGTGTCACAGGTTGCAGTGGCTGCTGAGGGAAAAGTATAGGTTCTCCTGAATGCAATTGTTGGCCATCCAAGCACACTATAATTGGATAGTAAGACCTCAGGTTTTAATGCTAACTGCTAAGCAGGTTTTAGTCATGTGGAAATGCCAGAATCAGTATTTGCCTGGAAATGCTGAATGAGAGGTCCAGGCAGTAGACTACACTATCTGTGATGATACACATACTGGTCTACTCAAGGCAGAAGGCCATCATCTGTGGGATGTTTTCTCTTGTAGCTGTGTCCACATGTGAAACCTTTTGTGTGGATGTCTCACTGACACTCCTCTGCTCTAAGAAATCTCAAACAGGACAGATGTTCTTACAGTTCCTCCTCACCAGCCTCCTGAGTGCCCTCCAAGGCCAAGGCACTTTGGACACGCAGGCACTGTCACTCGGTGGTGTCTCCAGCAATGTAGTGTAGATGTATGATCTTAGAAAAAGAAAAGGGCTTTGGAGGAAAAAAGTGTAACTAATGAGTTACTGTAAGAAGGGGAGGGTGTCTTTGCCTTCTGGCAACTATGAAAGCTGTCAGTAGGTGGGAGCAGGAGGATTCAAGATATACAGGAGATCGCACAGAGAAGGGGGACTTCTGCCCAGTTCAGACCTTTGAGGTTAATAACCTCTTTCAAGATCATGATGCATGTTAGCAATATTATTATTATTTGCATTTGTATGGTTGTGATATTTATGTAAGTGCTTTCCAGTACATATAGTAAAACTATTCCTTCTTCAAAGTTCCTGTGCTCCATAACTGGACTCAGGAGAGAGATCTGGGTTGTGTCTATCTCAGGGGTCACTTTCTGTGTGCCAGGCAAAGTGCCCCCCCCCCCCCCCCAAGGGATCAATTAAGTACCAACTTTGTGCATGTAAGAGAAACCTCAGAGAATTTACTTCTCCCTTACACCAGTTGTCTTCACACAGGAAACAATCGGCCCCAAAAACTTGAGCCACAGTAGAAAATACAGTTCCCTCTGCAGCTCAGACAGTGTAGTCCTCTGGCTTTCAATACAATCAGTATGTTGAAGTACAGGTGATATGTACAGGGGCTTTCTGGGGTTCTTCAATGGGGAACGAAATCCAAGGCCAGCCATGACAATGCATAAGCTTGAAGGACCACTGTTCAGGCTAATTGTGTTACCCAGTATTTGCTTTTTTTTAACCATGCAAACAAACTCTTTCACTAATGACCAATAGTTATTTCGGTCTGGGTCTCTATGCAGCCTAGCTATTTCCATTTTTTAACCAGTCTCCATATCTTGCAGGTAGTTCATTTAAATCATAAAGTCAGTCAGCTTACAACAAAAGTCATATCAATATAAAGTGAATGACTCGAATCTACAAGCATAAATTAGAAACATCACTACAACAACTTTCCAATCTCTTCCTTCCTTATTCATTCTTGAAATGGAGTGACTGGACAATAAACTCTGTGTTTTATTTGTAAGACCAACTTAACTTTATCTTGAGGTCTGAATTGTTTCACTATTCATTAGAGAAAAAAAATCATTAGTTAGCCCAGCTATGCTATTTTTGATGCAAGAGTAATGTTTATTTTTAATTTCAGTGTGACATCTTTCCAGTAATTCATCTTTCATACTTTCTTGGAAATCAGCTATTTGCATCAAACTATGAAATAAAAGCACATTTTTTTCTTTACTTGGATATGGAACTCACTCAAAGCCTGTTAAAGCATACTGACTGCTTTCATTAAATAGTATTGAACAGTTTAAAGATTAACAAATGTCAACTTTCCTAAATTTTCCAATTCCCACATGCTTTCTGAAAATACACTACACTCAGTGGAAGTTTTCCCTGAATGGGAATGGTCAGAACATACCCCCTATCTTTTCCTGGGGGTGCCACAATTAAATAATTCATGTCCAAATACAAAGGGCTGTGTCTGATGAGTTTACCATTTAAGAACATAAAAAGGAAAAGGATTCCAGATGCTCTTAATCACAATAACAAGATACGACTTATCGAAAGTCATATCTTGTTAAAATGGAAGTTTGCTGCACCTCATGTAGATTGAGCTAGTTAGGCAGTGACAAATACATAGGTTTATACTGAATGAAAATTGCTGTCTTATTTTCTCCAAAGAAACCCACCAGTGGACTTGTTGTTAAAAGAAATTTAGCTTTTCATGTCGCAGTGCTAGCAGATATAGCTAGAATGTGTAAGACAGAGTTTTAAATACAGTTTAACTGCCTGACAAACCACAGGAGTCTTTCTCTCTTGCTCTTCCATCCTGTAAGGTGGGAGTGGTATTCAACCCACATTTACTGTATATAAGTGTTATGACGGAAAGTAAAAATATGTGAGTGATTTGCAAGTGTTATTACTACTTAAGTACTGTTACACATTATTACCATATGATTCATTAATCCTCTAATGGATAACTTGCTTCCCACTTGCACACTTTGTAACCTACTAACAGAATATATCATGACCAAATGGAAATTAATTTTTTTAAAGCTTTGTCTTGGGTGTTAAACCAAATAATTTATTGTAGATGCATCCTGTGAGTCACTAACTCTACTGGAAACCTTTTTAGTTCAGCTGTAGCTCTGAAATAAAATTTAATTCATGTCACTGAATCAGCCGGGTAAGACTCCAGTTCAAAACTAAATGAAATTAATTCAAAATTCTCAAAAACATTCTCATTTGACTTTAAACAACTATAATTTTACTTTAAAAAACATTTTACCTACCCAGTATGTAAAGAGAAACATCAGTTATGATTATAATTTTGGTTTTGCAAAGATCCTTATCAAGCTCTGCGTCATGGTTAAAAAAACGTGAAGAGATGGCTGTTGAGACTACGTCTGAGGGATATAAAGGACTTAGCTTGAGATTTGACATTTTTTTACCACATTTTTTACTACAGTTTCTTGCCGTACACATTGAGAGGGATGCAACAGTATGAAACTGTAGTATGAATAGTACAAATATGGAAAAAAGCCATTCAGCTGAGTGTGTCAACTTTATGCATGTATTAAAACCTGTATTGATCATAATCTATTTCAAGCTATTTTCCCATTTGTTTTTTTTACTTTGATGCATTTGTTACATTTTTCTGCTGCCTGTCCAATTGGTGGGGCGCTTCTATAAAGTGCTGAGGACTTGCAACTGATGTTAAAGTCAGTAGAAGCAGGGCCTGTGTTTGTCCTGCGGGACCAAGGCTTTCACTATCAATGCCCCAACTTTCTGGTTACAAAATGGATAAACACTCATACAGCTCAGCCCTTCAAAAAATCTCCCGTTAGCTTCTGCACACCCTCAGGTCACAATCCTGCATGGTTGCCAGGTACTATATTTAAGGTACAAAAGTTAGCACCTTGGTCAGGCAACTCCTCCAAACTTTAACCAGAAATCTCATGAGGTTCATCCTAACGTCAGCAAATGAATTAGGACAAATACACATCTAAGCTAACTTAATATGGGAGCTTCTTTACTGAGCATACCCAGCTGATCTTGCTTCTGTAAACTTCATTCTGTTCTATTCTTTTCTGCCTTCATGGGCTAAATTATGCATAAAAGCCAGAATATGCATATTTTGCAAGTTCCATTGAGAAGTCAGCACATTTTTGACTAAAGGGAAAACTAATACACTGATCATTGATTTCATCAGAAGCTTCAATTTTTTTTTAATAAAAAAGGGAGGTCGTTGATGTTTGACTCCAGATCTAAAATGCGTACAGGCTGAGAAGTATTTTGGGAAGAAAAATGCCATGTAAATGTAAAAGATGACTGTTCTTGTTACTAGTGAGATGATGATCAGTGCTACAGGTAGATCCATTAGTGAAAATAAATAATGTAACCCTGTTGCTACCATTTCAGGCCTTCACTTAAAATGTAAATCTCTAACAGTGGGGGAAAAAAAAAAGCTTGTTGTCGGTGCAGGCTGGCATTAAATTGTTCCTTTTCACTGCTAAAAGCATTTGCATCTCAGTGCACACTAACTCTCTATTTTCTTTTCCAATGCCCTCTAGTGCTAATTGAAGGTTTTGTTACTAACTGAATATGCAGGAAATGCCTACCAGGAACCCAGAGCTTTTGAAATGAATGAAGTTTCTTGCTAACTTGTTACTTAGTGCCAGCGTTTGGGCTTCATTAGTAAGCACAAGTCCTTCTCAAGTTAGCTGAAATTAATACTGCTTAGATTTAAAGATGACTCAGAAAGAGTGGGTGTAATTCCACACGTTCAAATTAAAAATGTATTGATGAAGCAAAATTGTGCGCTGTAGATATAAATCTGTAGGAAAGATTTTGCAAAGACATGAAAATGAATATCAACACCTAAGTTATTGCTGGCTTGTTGCTCTTATCTTTTCTGGCAATCTAATTTGCAAAATTGGCTTATTATGCCTATTTTTTAAAAAAATTACATCTGATAAAATAACTTATAATAGTTGAGTAACGTTGCCATCACACCATGAAAGAGTGAAATAAAGTATCTATCTAACTTATGCAACATTTTTAGATTGGCAGTACAGTTTTTACTGTTTTAATAGTTGCTACTCAAACCAATAACTCCTAAAAAGCAAATGAATTCATTCTCGTATTAGACTAAAAACACGTGTTTCACTATCATCAAGAATAAACTAATCAGACAATATGTTTTAAAGCCAAATATACAACCTAGTTAGGAACCTAGCAACATATGGAACTGATTTTCTTTTTTAAGTTAAAAAATAAGAATTTCTTATTAAAAATGCCTCATTGGGGTTGCAGTTTCAAAATGCCTCTGAAATGTAGAGAGTGCCTCAAAACCAGAAAATCTATCTGTGAGGAGAATTATGCAAAACAAATCTAGGGAAATATATGGATGGAGGAGAAGAGAATCACTACTGGGGTGGGGAAAAATTCTGGGCGGCTTGTTCAATAAGCACACGGGTGCACTAAGGCATGGAGAGCTTTTTTCAATACTGCTGGTGGAAGTTGTGGCAGCAGACTGAGGAATGAAGTGGGATTAAGTAGCACTTCACATTTTACGTAATACTTTGGGTTTTCAAACTACATAGAGATATTGATGAATAAAGCCTCACAGCTACATTCTCATAAGCCCTGTTATCCCAGTTTTAGGAGGGGAGGGAAACAGAGATGTGAAAAATGAAATGCCTTGAGTCACTGAGTCTATGGCAAAGTTGGAAACAATTTAGGTCTCTTACCTCACTGTTACGTGGGCAAACAGGAGTGATGTGTTTCCCTGTGTTAACAGCTAGAAATGAAGTTGACCTCACTGTTTAAATTCACCTCTAAAAGTTGTTCCTTAAAAAGGCTGAACAGAAATAGATTTCTCTTAGCTATTGCTATGGTTTCACTACATTAATGTCTGAAAACTTCTCCATTCCTAATGCAAATAACACTCCTGTGAAACTGGTGTTACTTACTGTTCCCATTTTGTACCTGGGGAAGTAAAGCAGGGAGGGTTACGTTCCTATTTAATCACTGCTGGGTTTCAGAACCTCCCCAGTGAAACCTGAAGGCTGCCAGTCCTCGGGTTTCTGCTGGCACAGCGGTGTGCGCAATGCGCTGCCCAAGTTGCAATAGTACGTGGTTGCTCAGAGTCTCTGCCTGAGCAACACGCTACCACGATTCATCAAGAGAGTTGTCCTCTGAAAGTGTTAAAGGGCAGGCAGAGCTCTGTATAATCAATATGTTCCCGGATTGTTAAACCATTTTGTTTTGTCATTCCGATTGGTATAGATATGAATTATGCATATGACAAGTTAGATCACTTGAATGGCCTTCACTTCTTATCCTTAATCTTTTTTTCACTAACCACCAGACTCAGCTGTGTCCGAATTGTGTTGTCATTTTTGCTCAAGAAAATGCATTCTGGCTGCAGAGTTTTATCCCTCGTTACCAAAAGCAAAAGACTACAGCATCGATGGTCTCTGTCTTACTGCTGAAAGTTACATACATTGGTGGGAAATTGGACTGATCAATGTGATGATACAGATTTTAAAAGGCCATTTGAAGCTTCTGTGCCCAAGCATTTAAATAGGTCTTCTGATGCCTGGACCCAATAGGCTGTACCCGTTTCCTTTGAATTTCTTACATTCTGTTACTTCTGTGTGACTTCAGCCTGCTGTCATGGAACAGTGAATTGATTTTGCTCTTCTAAAGAAATAGTCTTAAACAGTGGCAGTCATCTTATCAAGCTTTTTACATAAAGGCTTTTCAGACTTTATTAATATAAATTCACATTAGAGGCCTTCAGGGCATGTTCAGTAGTCATTTTTTTCAATTGCTCTTGCATTGTGTTTATTCCCCTAAAAAATCCCCCGAGGCAGGGCTGTGTTCCTGACACATTTCAGACTTCAATTCTTGGGCTTTGGCCTGTCTTCCTATATATATCCTGTTAGTTTTACTGTTGCCTGTCACCTTGTGCTTAAGCCAGACTGAACATAGCAAAGCTCCAAGTAAATCCTTGGCTCTGGGCTTTTGAGGGAGGAGGAGACAGGTTGTGATGTGCAGGAATGAGGAAAGCGGCTGGTTTCATCTGGCTTGCTCTTCTGCAGAGAGGCCAGAGTTTGGAAGTGCTTCCCTGTGTGGAATGGCATCTCTTCAGTTTAACCTGCTATTTATTTGAACCAAATACTCTTTGTTTAGTTAGGACCAGATTTCTTGTACAGAGAGCTGCATCTAAATAGTGTTGTCAGAGGTGAAAATGAAGGAAGAGACACTGGTGTCATCTGGTGAAAGGTAGTAACCAATCTTATAAAGAGAAAAAATGTAATTTGTACAGTATTGTAGCTGTTTCAAACACCTGAACAGGCAGTGCTCAGACTTTTTTCCCTGTCACAAATCATCTTTTGGCAAATAATAAGCAGGGATGTTCTGGTAGAACAGTTAACTATTAAAAACTCTAATTGAAAATGGGGCCATAATGGAAACATTTCTGTTTGAAGTCCTAATATGGGTGAAGATGACAGGGCATTAAATATTTGTTGTTCATTTTCAGACAGCTTGTGAACAGAAGTGGTCTTTTTGGCATGAATCCATTGCATTGGTTACTAAAATGTTTTAGTGTGGCAGCCTAGTCATTTGATTAAACAGCACTGATTTCACTATATGGCCATAATATAGCAGCTTTTAAAATTTTCCTTGTCATTTTTTTCCCATTTCATATTCATGTTATTGTGAACACATACTATGTCTTCCTGGAAAATCTCATGTCGTGCTGAAAAGTAAAGCACAGACTTAATCTCCATGATTTATATATATTATTTATAAAGTCTGGTTTAGTGTATTCTGAACTAGAAAATCAAGCTATTTCTCTGCCTCTATATCGTTGTTTATGGGCTAATGACCTTCAAAATATCATGCCTTATAAGACGACACAGTGGTTTATGTAAGTTAATAGACAGACAAATAGATGGGTTTCTATTAATAGGCTGATTGCTGTGACTGAAAAATTTAGTTATGCAAATGAACAGTCTTTTCCTCTCTGCTGAATTAATTATTAAGGAAGAAGAACAGACACTGAGACACGAATTTTCAGCAGAGTCATAACTCAGCGTTTCCTGATCCTCAGTGGGACTCTGCCTGTCCCTCCTGCAGCCGTGTCCCTCCTGGCCCGTGGCTGTGAGCTGCTCAGGCTGGCCAGTGCCCGGCTCTGGAAGTCACGGGAGTTTCAATCCCACTCCTTATTTCCAAGACGGAGGCACGGTGTCCTGGAAAGCCTCCTGCGGGGTTTCTTTGAAACCAAGCACCACAAATTCTATCCACTGCACATTTTGGCCAACCAAATGGAGGCGAGGACCTGCCTGAAAGCAGCAGGGAAGACTTCAGGCATTTCATCCCTCCAGATTGACTGAGACAGCATTGGAAGGTGATGAGGAAAAATAATCTGGCAGCCCCGGTTAGTTTGGGGTTAAATGAATCAAAGTCAAGCTCGGCTTGCTAGGCTGCTGCTAGGCAACAAGTAACTTTCTGCATTCAGAAGTTCCCCACTAATTGATTCCCTGTTGGTTTGTATAAATAGAGAGCTGTTGCTGGGGGGAGGAGAGGAAAGCTGGGGTGCGAGCGAGCACCCGGCGCTGGCACGTCCCCACCAGGTGGGTCGGACGTGCAGAGGGTCACTTCCCATCAAGGAAGGGGTTCAGTTGCTATAGGGGATGGCAACCACTTAGGATTCATATTTGATAAAGCAATACCGATGTTAAGGAGCAAAGAAATCTACAGGAGCCACATGAAATATTGCAGTATGTCGGCCCTTTAACACGTGTCCACCGAACACACGTCTTTTGCATCCACTTGTTCCTTGCTTATATGTAAGTGAGCAACAAAGGCATAGGAACGAGCCTTCCTTACACAGCTAATATTTGGCAGGCTGGCATAGTGAGTGGAGCGTCAACAGGATATCCTCCATGTGGAAGCCTAACAGCACACAGGGGGGAGAGCTGGAGCAGGGATTTATAGGGGTTGGAGATACTGGGAGGGTCAGGCTAATGGAAAGAAAGGGGAAGCTTGCCTGAAGGAGAAAAGCAAGCCCAGCAAGTGTCTGAGTGTCAAAATCCTCTTTTATTGATGGCTCACTTCTGGAATCTTTATTATATTGGCTCTGTGCCTAACCCTGATAGGATTTTACTCTTACCACCAACTGCAAGACTCAGGCATTTTAAAGACTGCTTCGTGAATTAAACTATTGTCCCTTATAAATAAACTCTAATTCTTTTTTTTTTCTCATACATTACTTCTTTCCTAGCTCTTTCTCCTGCTGCAGGGAAATGAAAGGCAGAGAAGGAGGAGTACAGAAAGGAAGAGAATGAAAGTGGGATGTTTCAGAGATGATGGGAAGAACATGATTGTTTTTTGACAATGGTGAAAATTCCCTTTCATGACACGGAGGTAATTGCCGGATGTTACATGTCTATATCCAGCATGCACATTCTAAAACTTGCATGATATTCTTACTGTACTTTCTTTTTGCCATGATAGAAGAACATGCACTATTATGTTCTTGCTATATATTTCCGTATTTTCTTGCAGACATTGGGGGGTATTTCTTTCTTCTTTGACACCCTCTCTGAAGCGCTGTGTTGCAATAATACTGAGATTGTGCTGCTCAGGTGATATGTTTCCCTAAGCAGCTGGGAGGGCAGGGGCGAGGGGGGTGGGGGGTGAAAGGAAATAGTTTTTCAGAATTATATCAGTTCTGAAGCATATTGAGTCATAACAGAGAACGGATTTTGTCATTCATTTCAGTTGGCCAATACCTTCAAACAGGGTTTCATTATTATGTTGAGGGAGTTGTATCTAATTCTAATGACCATATTCGTCCCCGTGCTAGATGAGATGGAACTATTGCCAGTGAGCACTACACCATATTTTTGATAGTTTCATTTATAAATCAGTATCTATTCCATGCACATTTACATGTTGGAAAGACTGCATTAATATATTTTGGCAGGCTTTTCAAATATGCTGCTACTGCATTTTTTAATATCTGATTACCTCTCACTACCTTTCTTTTCTCCCTAACAATGACAAAATCTATTTAAAGAGCAAATCATCATTTTCTTTATAGTGTCATAGAATCATAGAATGGTTTGGATTGGAAGGGATCTTAAAGATCATTTAGATCTTTTTTATCAGAATTGCAGATTGTCTGTGTAAAGTACAAGACAGAAGAAACAGACCTGACTAACATATATTCATTTATAAGTAAGTATGTCCTGGTACACTTACCCTTTTTAAAATAGAAAAGCATTCTGAAAGTATTTAGGCAAATTTAAATCCTGACCTCTACTGTTTGCAATTCCTTGCGGAACAGCAAAAGTGAAATGCACTACCCGAGAGAGCAGTATGGAGCCGAGAGAAAAATCAAACTGACATATTTGCTCCTTTTAAAATTACATCTAGTTCTCTCTCAATGCAAAATAGTTGTGCTGCCATTTCATACAGGCTTCCAAGAAAAGCTGAATAAGTTCTTCCAAAAACACTTCCTTTTTCAGATTTAGCCCATTTTATCTCTAAAGTCATATAACCATATGTATTGCATCTAATCTAATTTATACTACCTAGTTATTCAGAAATGCCTGCTAGTTGGACCATGTGCTGGTTTGGGCTGGGATGGAGTTCATTTTCTTCACAGTAGCTCATATGGGGCTATGTTTTGGATTTGTGCTGGAAACAGTGTTGATAACTCAGAGATGTTTTAGTTCCTGCTGAGCAGTGCTGACACAGAGTCAAGGCCTTTTCTGCTCCTCAGCCCACCCCACCAGCGAGGAGGCTGGGGGGGCACAAGAAGCTGGGAGGGGACACGGCTGGGACAGCTGATCCCAACTGACCAAAGGGATATCCCGCACCATATGGTGTCATGCTCAGCATACAGAGCTGGGGGGAGAAGAAGGAAGCGGGGGGACGTTCGGAGTGATGGCGTTTGTCTTCCCAAGCACCCGTTACACGTGATGGAGCCCTGCTTTCCTGGAGATGGCTGAACACCTGCCTGCCCATGGGAAGGAGTGAATGAATTCCTTGCTTTGCTTTGCTTGCGTGCACGGCTTTTGTTTTACTTATTAAACTGTCTTTATCTCAACCCATGAGTTTTCTCACTTT
The DNA here is from genome assembly GCF_034638445.1 of Ciconia boyciana. NCBI lineage: Eukaryota > Metazoa > Chordata > Aves > Ciconiiformes > Ciconiidae > Ciconia > Ciconia boyciana. The sequence continues at coordinate 47,758,687 of NC_132938.1, read as the reverse complement.
TACCCTTCCGATTCTCTCCCCCATCCCACCGGGGGGGAGTGAGCGAGCGGCTGGGTGGGGCTGAGCTGCCAGCTGGGGTTAAACCACGACAGACCAGTACTCTTAAACTAACCTTTTACACACATCAGCACTGCTAAATTGGCACTGAGCTCTTCATAATTTCTGAATATTTAGGATTTACTGTATAATACATGCTTATCTAGATAGCAATTCAGTTACTTTTTGCAGAGACAGAACACATGACAAAAAGCCAGTGGGCTGCTGACTCCCTCATGGGAAACCTGAGAAGCCCTTCAGGGAGATACAAAGATTCATCGCTAGTGTAATTATAGGGACTCCTTAGAGAGTTCACACGTGAGACCAATTAGTCACAGTGTGTGCATTCCCATTGCAATATTTTTCTGTCTCATCTCTCTACCACCGTTTGACACTTTTTGCTGTTCTTTTCAGTCTTTAGAATCAAATTTGCAAACCACAACATGGAGATGAATTCAACATTAGGTAAAATAAGTTAAAGCCTATGCAGGAGTTGAACATGAATACCCTGATCATGCCTGAAGAGCCAAAGCAGATCTACACATGCTTTAAAAAAGGATTTTAATCTTGGAAAATCTTTGGCAAGATTAACTAAAGAGGAGACAGCCACTGTTGCCAGTGATGTCTTGCCTCTGTTTACCTTGCTTTAGGAAAGAAAATACAAGTTAATTGCTATACCAAATTTCTCTAATCATTCTGTATTGTTAAATATTGTTTCTGTTAAAGGAATAACTATTCTTTTTATTGTTATTATTGAAATATTGGTGCACTGCAATAAAAAGTTAAATGATGACTTAAACGTACCAGAGAAGTTTTTAGATCTCCTTTTATATTGAATCTTAAATAGAAAGTAATTGCAATGATGACTTTGAGTAACCTCAGCTTAGTGAAGGAATTGTGATTGTCTGCATTTGGAATTCTTACAAGGCAATCATGTAATAGGTAATAATATCTACTGGGTTCTAACATCACTGTATAAGCATTATTTATGACTGCTTGCTGGCAAAGCAGTTACTCCATTTTCCAAGCCAAGTTGCAGTGGAAATTCTGGCAGCTATCAAAGAAGAGCTTCCAAAAATATGTATGTGAAATAAATAAGATTTCAGTCTTTTAGACATTATCAACAAGAAGAGGTGAATGGTCTCAAACTGTTACTTTTATTAATCTCTTTACACTGTCACTTGTTCTTTTTGATTTTGGCACTCAGATAAAGAAGGTAAGGTGCTAAGGTAAATAACATCCCTCTGCTTTAGACCAAGATGGTCTAAGATGATAATTTTTTTCAGCACTACAACTTCTTATTTCATTGCTGTTGGAGAGGCTTGATTTAATACATAAGACTAAAGTCTATATATTTGTGATCCCTCACCAGTTTGCTGAAGAAGAGCAGGGGCTTCACTTTCACATTCAGCCTTACCCTGGTGCTGTCGGTCTCAGTAACAAGCATTACTGATAGTGTCCTCAGGAGCATCCTCAGGCAGCTTCACCTCATGTCTCATCATGCTACCCATGAAGGACAGGTTTCCTTGTGCCCTGGCACCACCTACACAAGTGACCACGAAACAGTCAGGACAGGTATATCTGGCCCAGCCGTTCCCAAAAGAGCACCCACGAGGGTCCAACATCTGCTGACCGGATAGGGAATATGGACTCAGGGTGAGGGGAGCACCCAAGATGTGAAGTCAGACCTGTCTTCGTGCTCCTTTTGGCTTGTGTCCAGAAGGATCGGGGGACCTGGCGCTATGCTAGGTGCTCCCTGGCTTGCACGTCTGCAGAAATCACTTATATCAACCACGTCAGCCCCGCAGGCAGCCAGGCTTGCCCCCATCTCCTTCTGATGCCAATTTCCCTCATGCTGTCAAGCTCATGGTTAACATCATCTGTCTATGAGACCCCTGCCAGAGAGGATATCATTCTGCCCTGAAGCCTCACAGCTACACAGATGAAACCGAGTACAGTAAAGAAGGACTAGATAAATATTTAATGCTTGCTGCAATGTGATTTTTGAGCAAACACAGTTTTATAAAAGCAAGAGAAGGATGAGTCAGCAACTGATTTTATAATCAGTTTTGGAGTTTTTTGAAGAACTGTCAGTTGGCATAAGAGTATGATCATTTCAGAGTCTCATGTCCAGCATATTAAGGAGATATGTGAGGCAGAGTCCCTGGATGTTTTAGAAATCTCAGGGACAGACAGGAGGACTCCCACAACACCAGAACAACCACTAAAGATTCACAGAAACTAAGTGCACATAGAGTAAAGAAAAAGAATACAATAATATATTGCCAAACCAATGCCTATAGTTTGCCTGGCCCCAGCAATGGGAATGACACAGAGCACGTTGTGCAAGCCTAACCAAACTCCTCGTGGACAACAAGTTGAGATCTCACATCCTGTCCACCCTTTCTCAACTCTGTCGGAATTTTCCTTGTCTGCTAAATAAGAAAGTAGAACATAAACCCTTAAAGGAGTAATGCTGGTGGTCACGGTAGAAAGCACACTAAGACAAGCAGAGAGTCTTAGAATAGATGGAGCTCTGCAATAGCAAAGGTACTCAAGGTAGGAAGAACGGGCACAAGTAAGTGGAAGGAGATAAGTAAGCAGACAGAGGAGTTTGCTTCTTGAATATTTAAAAATGGAGTTTCATTCCAAACAGGATGTTGATCCGCTAGTTTGGGGTGGGAGAGCTGTTTTTTAAAGTGTGAACTTCTGTATTTGCAACAGAATTTACAGGCTATTAAGAAGTAATTACTGGTTGTGTTTACTGCCACTGTGTAATTGTAAAAAGTTACCAACCAAAATGTGTGGGAGATGAAATATCTTCGATGACAATATCCCTTGCTAAAGAAAAAATTGCCTTTGCCTTGCCCACTAATCATCTGCCAAAAAGTAGTTTGCATTGGAAATGTTCCATTTTTATGCTAATGCTACTTGACAATAACTGAGATTTCAGCACTGGGACCTATATAAGCACCTCAGGAGAAACTCAGAATTGTCTGTCTTAGACAGAGCTGGGAGAACGTACAAAATATTGTTTTTAAGGAACAAGGTTATGATTTGGCTATTTTTTAAACAGAACTAAACTACCCACATACTGCATAAAATAATCTAAAGCTACATGTAATGCTGGAGATAAAATTGAACCTTGGGGCCTTAGTCTCTGCTCATTTCCACCATGCCTAATGAAGTCTGTGGAACTACAATAATGTATAAACAATTTGAAAGAATAATAACTATCATAGTAAGTACAATTAATTGCTTAGGAACAAATAACTTGTTTTAATGAAAAATAATTAAATGAATTTTTTTTTTCTGCATACCATTAGGATGTAAGAATTATAGTTGACAGACATAAAATATGCAGGGAGAACCACAAAAATAGATAATCTTTTGTAGTGTTTACATTTTAGAAAGAAAAACATAGATGTTGATAAGGCAGGTTAAAAAGCAAAGTAAAAATCTTTTACATTCTTCAAAAATTTTCCTCTGCTTTTTCACTTTTCAGATGTTCAAAATTAGGTATGTTAAAATGGCATAAGAACATACGTCAGTACTGAATCAGATCAAATGCACATCTAATCCAATATCTTGTCTCTAACAGCAGCCATAGTGATGCCAAAGGAAAATAAAAAAACGGCAAGCATGTACGATATGATGATTCACAAGCATGAAAGTGATTTGCTTTCACTGCTTAGTGGTCAGTATATCTCAAAAGCCCTATTTTATTCCTTGAATAACATTACCAAAACAATTAGAATTGTAGCCAGAGAAGTAATTCATGTAGGATAGAGTTCCCACTAAGTAACAAGTACTTCTGTTTATCAAATACCTGTTGTGCTTCATAAAATATGCATGCCATTGTTTAAGAAAATATGTACCTTTTATAGCTATACATGAAAATTTAATATCATTCACAGATTATCATTGACATTATCTTTTATTCCCATTATTGAGGTTGAGAACTATTGAAGTAAAAATTCAAGCAACAGTAAATATATTTGTAATACTAGCGATCTCAACATCACAGATATCTGCTTTCCATGAATCTTGTTTAATTATAATATAACTGAAAGGATGATAAATGTTTGTACTGAACAGAAGCAAGGGATACTGCATAAAATGCACTGCTGCTACGAACATAATCTTTCTCTTATTTTAGGTTGCTCTGCTCAGGGCACATCAGCTCTTCTGGACTTTGTATCCAGAGATTACTCCTGCTGTTGACCTGTGTCATGGTTTAACCCCAGCCGCCAACTAAGCCCCACCCAGCCACTCGCTCACTCCCCCCCTCAGTGGGATGGGGGAGAGAATCGGAAGCGTAAAAGTGAGAAAACTCGTGGGTTGAGATAAAGACAGTTTAATAGCGAAAGTCAAAGCCGTGCACACAAGCAAAGCAAAACAAGGAATTAATTCACTCCTTCCGATGGGCAGGCAGGTGTTCAGCCATCTCCAGGAAAGCAGGGCTCCATCACGCGTAACGGTTACTTGGGAAGACAAACGCCATCACTCCGAACGTCCCCCCGCTTCCTTCTTCTCCCCCCAGCTCTGTATGCTGAGAATGACACCATATGGTGCGGGATATCCCTCTGGTCAGTTGGGGTCAGCTGTCCCAGCCGTGTCCCCTCCCAGCTTCTTGTGCCCCCCCAGCCTCCTCGCTGGTGGGGTGGGGTGAGGAGCAGAAAAGGCCTTGACTCTGCATAAGCACTGCTCAGCAGGAACTAAAACATCTCTGAGTTATCAACACTGTTTCCAGCACAAATCCAAAACATAGCCCCACACTAGCTACTGCGAAGAAAATTAACTCTATCTCAGCCAAAACCAGCACAGCCTGGTACCCAGACAGACGTGTGGAGAGCATGCATACGGTCTCTCCTACTTCTGTTCTGTCGCCTGCAGGGAAACAGCCTTCACACTCAGCAGACACCTATGGATCAAAAGGAGCCTCTCTGTATAGGCAAACTGATCCCTATTTCATATTCACATCATGTTATGTGTTCAAATGGATCTGTTTCATGGTTTGAAGAGATTTTAATAGGTTCCTCATCTCATTTTTTGACTAGGTTGATCTGATAGCTCAATCTAATATCTGTTTATAGGTGTTGCCTCCCTTTGTTCAGCAAAGCTCCACCAATGTGCTAAGCCTGTTTTCCTCTAACTTCAGTATTTATCAAGGTTTGAAGCAAATAGATGCCCATCTTGCAGGAGGTTACACCACCAGGTCCACTTGTCCCCCACACAAACAACTGTTGAGGAAAGTTTGGAGAGGAGGGGTACAAATGGAAGGGATTGTTCTGAATCCCCAGCAAGCACTGTGTGTGGTATCTTCACGTTGAATTAAGAGACCTTTCAGTTGGAAAAAACCAGCTGAATAGTGGTGCTAAATTACTAATAGATATCCCTTACAGCTAATGAAAGGAGAAAAAAATTCTGCATGTTTTAATAAATGTTACTCTTCTCAGTAAGAAAATGGCACATTTCTTCATTTTCTACAGTTCTTTGTTCCAGACATTTCTTCTAACCTTCTTCTGTGTTAAATCAGAAAGCAAACAGGTAAAATTAATATTTATCCAATAGTAGCAATTCTTTAAGCGTATGGCAATGAGCATGAAGAGCAAAATCCTATGCAATAAGTGGGTTATATCTGTTAAACAGACCTCTTTGTCATCGCAACATGCCATTTACTAATTTCAGATTTAAAAAAAAAATATGACTGCCCAAATTAGTAGTAATTATTACTATATCTACATATGGGTGTGCAAATCTATGCTCTGTGGTCCTGAAAGGATGATTTCTGTTTCAGCTGTCAAAGCCTAATGCTAGCATCAGTCCTTTATTTTGATATGATAATATTTTTTGAAATTGTTCTGAAAAGACAATGAATTGTATATTCAGAGTAGTACAATTGCTACTTTGAAAACAGCCAACCCTCTTCTTGAAAAAATTTGCTTCAGGGAACATTGGCAATGCTTAAGTGAGCAGTAAGTATAATATTATCTGGTTTCCAAACCAAGGCTACATTGTAGAGCTAATTAATGACTGTGAAAACATAAAGGGGTCTGTTATGTATCCACCATAGAAATAATAATGCTTGTAAAATGTGAAATATGAACAAAGAAATATTCCTTTTTTTAATTATCTGAAAGCATATCCTTGTTGAAATATAGACACATCACAACACAAAGTGTGCATGTAGCAATAGTATTTCATATAGTAATAATATTTTGGTTTATATAAGGTGGGAAAAATAATTATTTCCCCATTATGCATTACTTTCAGGACAGAAGCTGTTCTTTGGTCATTTTATGAGCATCTGGTGCTTTCTCTATCTAAATAGCTACAGGATTTCATAAAGTTTGAGTGCTTTAGTAGTATCCTGAAGTATTTCTGAGATTTGTGAGCATACTGGAATTGACCTGAGTATTAGAACCTGCCAAAGCACAATATACTCTATGCACAACAAACATTTGCTGAGGTAGACTTCTAGCAAAATAGGAAAATCGAGATGTCTTTGTAGTATATCAGCCTGCGGTAACAACATGTTTGGGAGAGACTGAAATGATGTAGAGGAGGTGGCTGGTAGGAATAATAATTTTGGCAAAGCTGATGCAAAGGAAGTGCCAAATAGCACAGATAACCTCCCAGCCCTAAACAAATCTAAAAAACCTAAATCTGAAATGTTTTTTTCATGGTCTTATCTTCAGAATTCATTTATTCTGCAGAAGCCCCTTGCTTGTGCTCATTCTCTCCTGTAATGATGGAGGATAATTGTAAATGTTCTTGACCCAGGGTGTATCTATCCTTTATAAGAGGGATCTAATATGGGTTGGAGAGTGGAAATAAGTTGCATATTGTCATGGCAGAAAATTTTTCTCTCACATGCCTTCCCAAAATGTAATGGTTACTCCATATTAAAAGCTTGTATTCAGCTATTATCACGGAGCAGAGCTCTCCTGAAGTGATTGCTGATAATCTCATTTACCACCTGATAAACTGTTCCTTTTATGTGCCTAAAGATTTCCATGTAGCAGAGGTGGAAATTGGTTTGCACAACTTTCAGCTGCAAAATAGATAAACATTTGATATTGTCGGGTAGTTTTCAAAGACACTATGATGTTTGTCCTTGCTCCCATATAAAAAGTCTACAGCTACTCTAAATGCATACAACTATAAGCTTATGCTTTACTTCGGGATATCCTGACTTACATAAGCCACAGAAAATCTTTTCTGTTTCTCAAAGGGGAAAATCTGGAAATGAGATCTGTCCATTTCTCCTTTCTACTTTCCTTGTCCCTCTTCTCTAAGGACCTTGCAGTCCCACTCTTTTTTCTCTTTCATCCCTTCCCACCTTCCTGTCTCCCTGTTATTCATCTTTCTGTCTTTCTCTTTTCCTTCTTAAACTTTCTCTCTTCTCTCCTCTCCTCTCCTCTCCTCTCCTCTCTTCTCTTCTCTTCTCTTCTCTTCTCTTCTCTTCTCTTCTCTTCTCTTCTCTTCTCTTCTCTTCTCTTCTCTTCTCTTCTCTTCCTCTTCTCTTCTCTTCTCTTCTCTTCTCTTCTCTTCTCTTCTCTTCTCTTCTCTTCTCTTCTCTTCTCTTCTCTTCTCTTCTCTTCTCTTCTCTTCTCTTCTCCCCTCCCCTCCCCTCCCCTCCCCTCCCCTCCCCTCCCCTCCCCTCTCCTCCCCTCCCTCCCCTTCCCCCATCCTCCCCTTTATTCCTCCCTCCCCTCCTCCCTTCCCTCTCCGGCTCCTCCCTCCCTTTCTGCCTCCATTTCCCCCTTCATTTCTCTCTTTATCTTTCTTCTTTCCTTGCCTTTTTTCTTTCTCTTTGCCCTTCTTTCTTTTCTCTTCTTTCATCTTTCTTCTTTCTTGTTATTCCTTACTTTGTTTCTTTTTTTTCATGGCTCTTCATAGAGGAAAATAGAACCTGAGTCTCAGATGAAGTTAGTGTAATTGAATAATCTTCATTAGTCTCAGCATTATTTTCTTGGCAAAAGAAAGACTGCATCATAGTGGTTAGAGATCCTCTGAGTTGTTTTTCTACTGCTGTAATTAAGATATCATGTCTGGCATTGCCTTCAGATATTTGTTAAGGAATAAACAAAGGGAGGATATGAATTTAAAAGAAAATTCTTTTTTTCTTTTTGCCTGTACCTAAGATAAGAGACAGAGGACTAAGGTCTGTAGCAGTTCATGTATCTTTTCTAGCAGTTTTCCAGCCTTTCTGTATCCCAAAGACAGTTTCAGTCATGCCATATGAAAGTTCTCCCAGCACACAGATGGGCAAATACTCATTTTTTTGGAAATTTTCATAAAACACCAGAGAGGTCAAAGAGAGTCTTTATGTACTGAGCATTTTACAAAAAAAAGGCGACTGCTCAGTTAATGCTCTGTGCTGTATTCCCAGGTGCCCAAGGGGAAAAATGTAGTCAATATCTTTCTCTTAGGGAGATAGCAAATAAAAATATTTAGTATTTATTGCATGGATTTTGAATCAAAGCCTATCTTCATGTGTAGAAGTCTTGTCTACTCACAGAGAGTAAAATTCAGACCTTAAACAAAAAACTGCAGGAACCAGCAGGAGCTGAAATCTTGTCTGCCACATCACAGCTATCATCCACATGTGAGACTCAGATATCAGCAAGGTCCCCAAAGTGCGCCTGGAGTTCTGTTCTTGACCAAGATGGTGTCATGTGTCATCTCTACAAACGTGAAAAATGTATTGCTGCTGCCTGCCACATTCCCCCCAGAAACCCAAGGGACAGAGCTTCGACAGCATGTCTTGACATCAAATATACAATACAGAAAATTATCTTAAAAGGCACATTCAAAACCACATTCAAAATCAAAATTATCAAAATTTCTTAGAAGTATACTTGCTCTTTTCCCAATATTATGTATGTGCCTTTCAAAACAATCTAAAAAACGTTGCTAAAACTACTTTTGCAAAACTAAATAGTTTTACTCCTCTTTAAAAGTATTTTGGTATTCCAAATATAGATCTCCTTACTCAAAAAAAGGACTCCTTTTTTTTTGTGGAGAACAGGTGATCTTCAGCTTCCAAAGAGCAGCCAGGGGCTGGTTCAGCCTTCACTGCAGTTTACAGCCACCCTGAGTCTGCTCTGGGTCACATGCAAGCTGCCTGTGGGATCACGCACTGAACAGTTTTACTAGAGTACAGTGTGCTCATGCCACATCTGTCTTCCTAACCCGACCATCTAACCCTGTGCAAAGGGATAAAAAACCCCAAAGGCTTAAAAGAAAGTGACTGGATAGAATGTAACTAGAGTGAAACCATAGCTAACAGAGTGTAAAACAGTCTCTGGATAGGTTTTCTAGGTCAGTTTTTGTGCCATAGTATAGTGAAGCCAAATATAAAGCTTATCATGCCTATACTAAGGATAAATACAGATATATATATGTATCACAGATGTTCCATTCAGATACACCTTGTGCTATGACCAATTATATGGTTATCCAACTAATTTAAGGCTGACTTAAATTCATTACTTTGATTTTTTTCCATATCTAGTGCAATAACAAGAGCCCATATTTTGCTTTTTAAAATATTGCAGTTACAAGAATGCAAAAAAAAAAAAAATCTAGAGAAAAACTTGCATTTATGCAACTGATTTCTGTAAATATCCAGCTTGCCGAAAGGGTAGCTGCAACCATTAAATGGAAGTGCTTGGACTAATGTATCACTAAGGAACAATTCAGGTGTTAATGAAACACTTTCATCTGCACATCCGAAGAATAAGATGGTCAAGTAATTTCAAATGAGTCAGTGAACCACCTACATTAACTAACAGGTCAGCAGTCTACAGGTGAAATACTTATAAAAGCTTTTGAACTATCTACCCTCCCTAGTGCCTTCTATGAGTATAAAGCAAAGAAAATGTCACATTTCGTCCCTTATGACTGCAAAATGCTTTTAAATTTAGGAATTCACTTAGTATAGCACATGCATTTAACATCATGAAGTTTTATTTTATTCCTTCAGATGTAGGAAACCTGTATTAAAATCACAATCCTGCAAAAGATGCACTGAATTTAATGTGATAAAGCCTGTTTATAGATGACAGGAGACATCATATTTGCCTGTTTGTTGTTTTATGATTTGGAGGTAATTTACAGTCCGAACTAGAATAACAAATCCAGACTTCATCCAGCGTCTGTTCAGATACCTTGAAATAGATTTTAAACCCATCACATTTTTTCCCTCCATTTAGGCATTGCTGAATACTGCATCTTGACGGGACTTCCAGGAAGCCCTCTGGTCCATTCGCCATGCCCCAAAGCAGGAGCAGCTATACCTGTGTCATTCCTGACAGATGTTTGTCTCTTACTCTTAAAAACCCCAAGTGACAGCGATTCTACAACATGCCTAGGCACTCTGTTGTCATGTTATTCTACATTTGCCTTTGGAGTTTTTTCCTAAATGTCTAATCTAAGTGTCCCTTGCCACAGTTTAAACCCATTATTTCTTCTCCTACCCTCTATGAAGACAGGGAATAGATTAATTACTCTCTTTTCCCTTTCAGTTGTCTTTTAGATATCTCAAGTTAGTTATCGTACTCCTCCTTTGTCTTCATGGTCTCCTCAGGAAAGGCATTGTTATTTAGCATATTGCTAAATGAAGAGGCAATATTTTCTGGTAATATTTATGTAATTATTGTCAAGGGAATAGTCTTTCTACTGTATCAGTTTCCAGCGGTATTTGCAATGGGATTATGTTAGGAGAAATGATAATACTGTTCCTTTTTGTAGTTCTATGGGAATAAAAAGAATAAAATGGTCTAATGGGAACAATTGCATGACAGAGAACCCTTCAATGAATTTTTGGGCTGCAGCTGGCTGAGGGTTTCTCTTCCAGTTAAACAGTACTCCTTGTCTTACCCTGCTTGCTGCTTGTGTAACAGCATGGGATGGGGAACTTGAGGAGTCAAAACAAAACGTAAGGGCAGTGTTTTACATGTGAGTTGTGTGGGGGCGTGTGGATGCGCAGTGGAGGATGTTCTGAAAGTGCTTCTGGAGATGTTTCCTGCCTCATGCATACAGTCATGTCAAGTCTTTGAGTCACTGGGAAAGAGTAGTAACTACAAGGAGAATATTTGTTTCTCCTGACTGATTCTTTGGCACCTGAAGCAACTTCTTTGCTCTCTCACAGTGACATCTCCACTCATTTTGACTTACTCGGGCACCTTTCAGCTGCCACTTGGGATCTACGGCCTCTGCTCTAGGATAGCAGTGTCAGCAGTAGCCTTGGAAACTTGAGCATATTTGCCCCTGTTCTGTGCTGCCATCAAAGGACCCTTTTTGTCCCACCCTGCTACAGCTCTGACTACAATGCAGAACTCCAAGGTGAAGTCAGAAGTAATTTTTTGCATCACAATTTTCTTACTTTTTGTCTCACTGTATTGTTTAGGGGAGTCCATTATGGTCACATCACATGTGCCTCTGTCATGTCGGGTGTGGGATGTCAAAAGACCTCTGTCTGGTGAGGAGAGTGACAGTTATGAGGACATCTGAGCTCATGCTGCCTACAAATCTCAAGAGTCTTTGCTTAACCTCTATATTTATGTTTCCAAGATGTTTTGCAAGGACCTCTCAAGATCTCTCCTGATGTTTATGTTTCAGAGCTCATTCTTCACATTTCTTGAAATTTAGAGCCAGCTATATGCTTCTCTGCAAGTTGAGTCAATGAATCGTAACAGCCTTACCTTATCTAATTTATAATCATTATTACTTAATGATCTTGAAAGTAGTAAAATTAAAATAATAAAGTAAACAGCATACAGAGATTAAACTCAGATGCTCAATAAAGTGTTTTAGTAACTTTACATTACAGGATATAATGGTTTGTATAATTCTTTCTGATATACAAGTACCATAGCAGCATTTGGCATTTATAACAATTTTTAGAAGAAATTTTACTTACAGCTAATTTGCAAACTGATGCAGAGAGATGCCAGAGCTTATTCCTTAATTTGAAAGTAGGACATGGACTGCTGGGATTTTAAAGAGCTAATACAGAATTGAAAAACAGAATCATACTTTAGGTACCTGTCTCCCCCTCTCTTTTAAGGGGAATACATAAGCCACTACTAAGTCTGTATGGGAATTATGTGCTCAAAGGAGAATGCCAAAAACCTGCACACAGGAGCTACCTGCAGGAAATGCTTGGCACAAATCCATTCTGGAATCAATCAAAGTATCAATCTTTGATTTCAAAGCCCACATGAGAACCTAGAGTGGCAAACCTACCTTCCTTCCTTCCTTCCTTCCTCCCTCCCTCCCTTCCTTCCTCCCTTCCTTCCTTCCTTTCCTTCCCTCTCTCTTTCTGTCTTTTCTTTTCTTTTCTTTTCTTTTCTTTTTAATAATTAGGAACAGATTTACCAGGGTTTTTAGTCACCACCTCTCTCAGCCCTGCCTCCCACTGACTCCCCACATGTTCTCAGCACAGAACTGAAGCTTCTCCCTTCTTCAAATGAAATGTGCCAGATGCAGGGAGCCAAGCAGAGGCTGTACGGCTGTGCAGAAGTCATGGGGTTGGTGCTCACCCCTGTCCACACCCCATATTCCTAGAGCTCCTCTGCTCTATTATGCAGTCTGACCTGGCTGCAGTTCCTCTCATTTGCAGTGAGGATCTGTCTGCCCCTTTCAGGAGTTGACGGAATTACTGTTGCTCATCTTTTGCATATCTTGGGTTGTACAAGTGCCTATGAAGCACCCAACCTGGGTCACGTTTCTTCCTCCAACAGTAAGATTCAAATGCGTATCTTCCTTTAATTGATTAACTACTTTTGAGAATAAGCTGGAGATCACTGACAAAGAGCTCTGAAAATTATGGAAATACCAGGAATGTGATTCCCCTGTACTTGTTCAAGGTGAGGGGAGCAGGGTGAGGAAGCCTGTCTTCCCAAATGAAGATATCCTCCAGAAACTGCCACAGGAAGAATGAGCTAAATTTTCCATTTTGAAAGTCTTTTTGCTCTGACACACCTTATGAAGAAAGAGCGACTGTGCTTCAAATTCTGGTTAAAAGTTGTTTATGTCTCTGTTGGCTTGTCTTGTGCTCTTCTGAGGAAGTTCAACTATTGCCAAAATATCTGTAGGTGTTCAGAGATGAAGCATCAGAGGCCACGGAGGGGCTGCATCTATCACAAGACCTAAGTAACTGGTCTGTGAGGTGACTTCTGATAGGAGCGAGCATTAGACAGACTGCATGTGAGAATTACAGAGTCCTTGTGCTGAACCACCTCTAAGTCCTGAGACTTAAAGCAGCTGGATTACCTTACAGCAGTCTGGCTGGGTCCGTGGGTTGAGGTGTCAAGCTACCAGGCAAGTTTCTTCTTGTCATGGGGTTGAAAGGCTCCCCCAGGAATTGGATGTTGATAGGTGGATCAGGTAGCTTCCCATGCTGAAAAACAAGACTTAAATAGTTACATTCATTTACACTCAGTGGAGCTCAGTATTTAGCTTTGACTTTTGCACTTGCCTTCTCTATATTACCTTCTAATCTTAGTGAGCTTTTTGCATTTGCCCCTTTTTCCTAATGGAAAAATGTTGTTGCAGCACTGAAGGCACCACTCAGCAGCTGCCATAGTGAAGAAACCATTGAACTATATGATGATGCATATTTCTTAATTCTCAGTTTGCTGAGTTAGTTAGTTGTTTTAAAGCCACTTTCCATCGAGAGCCCTGTATCTGTGCCTGTGTCCCCATGCAATTTGTAACTCAGGAAGCATTTGTATTTATGTGGTTCTTAGAGACCACCTCATTGTCCTAATGTAAATATCACATGTAAAATTATTTTCACCCATTTTCCACCTGTTGCTCAGAATGCAAATGGTTGTGGAAACTTGAGATTTCCCGTAAAGCCCCCTGATAACTGCACTTGACTGTGTTGTTTTCTGTAAAGGTATAAAATAGTATCCTAACAAGATTTTATGGCTAATCTTTCATGGTAATTATGAAATTTATTTTCCTCACCACAGTATGTTTGAAATTGTATTTAAAGATTCATATGGTGTTTATTCGGTTCCAGTAACAATTTAGCTTTCCACACAGCAGCAAGTCATACTCATAAAAATAAAACTCATTTTAAACTATTGCCAGTGCACCAAATAAAATTTATGAACTTGGAAATGTGTTTAAAGTCTGAATGTTTCTTATTTCCTTTGACCAAAAATGAAAAACACTTTCACTAATGTATATAGTCCCCTGTTTAAAAAAAAGATCTCAAAGAAGATAAAGGCCTTCCTTGAGCCTCATCTGTTTTGATAAGGACCAAAAGAAATAATAGTTTATCACCAGATTTTTATTTTATAGTCTTTGTAAGAAGCAAATGTTCGAAATGGGAAAGTCAAAGTTTTGGTGCTCTTATTTGCCTATTAGACTGGCGCTAGTCTAGACGTAGAGCTTGAGTCATCATTAGCAGCTTGTGTATTTTTCTTCCAGAAGAAGTGTCATATTTTAAGGTGGCAGCCTAACAGAAGCAAGTAGTCCATTAGTCCACACTAAATTTGAAGGTCATTGCTATCAGACTTTGAGTTTCATTTGAGATCAATTGAAGTTCAAGCATATTTCTGAAACCCAGAACTAAAAGCAAACTGTTGCACTGGTCTACAAAGTACCATGACTTGGAACTTGACCTTTTCTGGTCTTCTGCTACAATTTTTTGGGTGCTGAAATCAGAAACTAAAGAGTGAGTGTAGCTTGCAGAAGACAGCTGCTTTCTGCCCAAAGGAATGAAATGAGGAAGGAATAACTGCAGATATAAAATTCTTTATTTTTCTTGAATATAAATGTCTAATAATCAAACAGAAAAAAAGGAAAGAAGCATAACATTAATTTTTTTTTAGCTATGCTATTAGCTGACTTAAAAAATCTCAGTTCCCACTTTCCTTGAAATAAAGTACTTTATAGAATCTGTGGGTCAGATATCCGAGGGCATATCCAGCACTTTTCTGTACTAATGTGCATATTTGGTACTTATGCATATTGCCTGTTAACCAATCAGAAAAAGCTTTTATTTTGCTGTGCTGAGCCTCACCACTGTTGCACAATGAGAATCATATTTGATTTCAATATCTTTTTGAAGCTACATGCAGCATCTGTTCCTCCTATTCTCTTTCTCTGTCTGAAAATTCCCATGGAATCTGCTGTAACTGTTCATCAGACTTCCCAAAGCTACATTTAATGTAAAAGAACTCCATTAAATATCACTCATCTATTGGAAATGAATCTATTATACAATCCATGTGTAATGCATGGCTGATTCTAAATGAATAACTCTTTCCATGCACAACAATAAAATTTACTGCAATTAGTTTCCTTATGTAATACACAGAATTTACCATCATATCATACCCATGCAACTGTTCAGGTTAGCAGTGAAAAAAAAAAACCAACTAAACCTGAATTCATGCAGATAACTGCTCACTGCCAAGGGCAGCCTCTGAATTTTCAAGTCAGTCTCTGAATTTTTTATGGTCTTAGGCAAGTCATTAATATCTATGCCATAATTTTACAATATGTAAAAGAGGGATAATGACGCCTGATGACCCCTGTGAAAGTGTTTTGAGTTTTTATTTTACTGGAAATATTATTGCTGCTGTTCTTCAAGGAATAAACCTATCCCATGGAACTGTGAAGGAGCTTCAAAGAACGTGGAACGTGAATGAGAAGATTTTAAGAGCCCCAGACAGAAGATCAGTTAAACCTTCAAAGCTTTGAATCCTGTTGGGGTGTGCATATGCGACATGAGAAGTGAAGCCACGAAATGCGTTCTGTATGCCCACCAAAGGCAGAGGTAAATGGGATACAGATCTTTCCTCACAAAGATCTGCAAATGAAGAGGATGTTAAACCGTTTAGGCTGTTTGAGCATGGCTAGAGAATTTTTTGGTTGCTTGGCTGCTGAGTTTCATTGGCCACAAGAGAGCTACAACTTAACTTACTGTAATTTACAGGTACCATCCCCTGTGTAACTGGATCTTATACAGAAAAAATACAAATATCCAGATCCCTCCTCCCACCCAGGTGGGTTTTTAACTTCCTTTCATTCTCTTTGCTACTTACGTCTACAAAAGGTGAAAGGAAATAAAGGACTATGCCCGAAAATGGTATTTCTTCTTACTCATCATTAGGCTTCTCTACAGTCCATGTCTATGCAATCATAGAGAAAACAATGGAGTGGAATGGAGTGACATACGTACTGATGGAGGCTCTTTACGGCACATGTGTAAGAGTGAATAGTCAAGCTGTGAACAGACTGAAAATATAAAGACCACCCAAAAGTCCTTATTTACCTAAAAAAGGAAAATTTTTAAAGTATATATCTGATACTGAACCTGCCAGGGGAATGATGGTTACCTAAAAGAGCTTCATTTTGTTCCTTTGCTGTAATTTTTAAGCTGCCACCTAACAACATGTTTATCCAGAGCAGAAAACATTTGATGATGACATCGAGTAAAGAATACTGGCAGTACTTATTGTGGGAATTGTACAGATATTTTAGGTAAGTAAAAGGATAGACTTTCCAAGAAGCATACAAGATAATTAACAAAACAAGCAAAAATAACCAGTTCTGTAGATATGAGTATACTTTTATTTTCTGTCCAGAAATTATGCAGATACATAGTGTGCCAGCCAGGCATCATGGGGCAATTAATTCCAAATATAAGCAATTCAAATAAAGCAGGGGTTTTTTACTATTTTTTAAATTTCTAACTTCCCTGAGAAAATTGCAGATTTTCATATCCTACCAGCTAAGTATAACAATTAGTCAATAATGTATGGGGAATCATTAAGTCTTTTAGTCTTTCCACTCTATGTTTAGCTTCTCCCACCATTTTGAGAAACATCTGCATTACTGGTATTAAAAGCATAGTCTTATTAAATTGTCTGATTATTCTGTTTCCATATTCTTTATATTATCAAAAGCAAGGAAATAGTAGAAAATATATTTAGCCTTAAGGCTAGAGCACTGATATGACCGGCTTGAATCAAAGCCTTTGAGACTCTTCTCATTTATTTCAGCAGACTGTGAAGCACTGTATCCAGAAGGATCTGTGTATCTCTGAGTGACAATCCTTGTCACAACAAGGTTATGGTAGATAACTGACTGCAATTCTCATTTGCAATGAGTAAGAGAGGCAGGATTAGTCATTCTGACTCTTGCCATCCATCTTTACAGGGGAAGATACTAATAGAAAGAAGGGTTATCATGAACGTACAAAAAATGCATACATTATTGCAGCTGCACAAATGAATATCAGTATTAAATTCCCTTGCATTTCCACCACAAGCTAATCAGTCTCAATAAAATTATCTTCATATGGCTACGTTGTATGAAAGGATATTTTTCAATAGTTAATTGAAATTTAATTCTTAATTGTGTCGAGAATATTTTGTAAGTCATTTCATGGAAAACAAGCTGTTTTGTGAGTGGGGGAACTGATGGATCTGTGCTTCCAGCAGATTTGTGACTTGTCACTTTCCTCCCATTTAAAAAAAAAAGTCAGGTCACCTTCTGATGCCTTTTGTCACCTCTTCTAAACTTCTTCCCAGGATCCTCTGCTTCCTCTCCTGTTCTTATTTGTCTTTCCCTGGGCTGTGCTGAGATTTGGTTAGAATTATTCACAGTGGGTAGGCATGAGGTTTTTAAGCAGCTGGCTCATATCTGAATTAAAAGGACTTTTTTCTTCTTTCCTGTCTCTCAGTAGATCAGGAGCAGAATCTTGCTGAGACCTCCACCCCTTTGTCAGATTTGGGTGAAAGTGGCTAATATATTAAGAAATTATTAGAGGAGGACAAACATATCATAATAGAAGGTGAAACAGAAATCTCACTATTTCCCTTTCCACCCCAAACCCAGAGCATGAATCTCATAATGACAAAATGCATCTCCGTGTTGGCTCACAATAACTTAGATCAATGAAACAAACACTATGCTAGCCGAATAGGTTGCAAAGCTGTTGCAAAGCTAATGCCCTTCAGCAGGGCAATATTTTAGCTGACATGTACTATAGTTGCATACACACTGCTGTATTTCCAAAACTAACCTTGATAAATTGGATTTGTACTGGAAGATGGGGAGCATTTTTTCTTTGAAACTGGACTGTATGAAGAACAGTATGGCAGCATTACAGTGAGCAGGCACCACTCGCATTACCATCAAATACAAGACTCCACCTACCATCTGAGCACCTGAGTGAGGACTGATCCTCCCCGAACAGGGTTTTCCTCACAGTTTGTTGTATGGGTATATTAACTCTTGTCTGTTACCAAGAATTTGCTGGTACAAAGGAAGTGCTACAAATTTCCAGTTTCCTCCTATTTTCTTTAGTAAAAGAAATACCAAAAGTGTCGGTCTCCTTTTCTGTCCACTGTGCTTTGGTGGTCGTGGGAAAGATGCAGACACTACATGCAAGCTACATTTTTCTTGCAGCATAGATAAACAAATTCAGGCAGTAAAGTGTTAACCATCTTCTCCAAAAATGGTGAGAAAGGGATAATTTAGTATTCTCTTGGTATACTTTCATATGTTTTGGCAATCCTCCTTCCTTAAAAGGCTAAACTTGGAATTTAGGGTAGTAATCAAGATGACCTTTCAGTAAAGGGCATGGAAAGCATTCACATCTGAACTTCAGCCACATAAATTAATTGCTTTACATTTTTGAAGCTCACCTATGAATCTCCAAAGCCAGAAAGGTAAAAAACCTGTCATAATTATCCCAGATCATTTTCAGGCAAAGATAAAATGCTGTAGCTTCAAACAACAAGTGAAGTATAATGACTCAGACTTACACTGGCTTTATCTCACAGCAATAAATAATAAAAAATCCCAATGTAATAAGGAGATGGCTTATTTCTGAGGATCTTGATCTACTGCTTTGAAGTGACACGTTCATGTCCTTTCCTGCCACAGACATACCATAGGACCTTATGTGGATAATAAACCAGTCTGAACTTTTCCCAGGTATCAGTAGCATTTCTTTGTTTTAAATGAGTGTTGCCAGGGTAAGTCTATTAAAGATGACTGGTGCACCTGTAGACCAGGAGTGGGGACCAGGTGCAGCCATGTGCAGAAATGGAATAATTAAAAAAAAAAACAAAAGAAGTTTTTACCTCCCTTGGGCCTTACCTGTTAACAGTGACTGCCACTTGGGTACCATCAGTTGTGGTGGAAGGTGACTGACAGCTGAAGAAGGTGATATATTCAGGTAGGCAACTGGAAAAAGGTATTTCCCTGTAAGGTAAAAGTTTCTGGCTTAATATTTTTTACTGCACATTCTGAAAAATACTTTGGGCAAATCCTTACTTTATTTCCTGGAGGTGGGAGATGAGCCTGCAGGAAGGAGGACCAAGCTGCCCACCAGCACTGGCAGGGCCCAGAGGGTACCAAGAGGCCCCAGTTGCCCTGAGCAGCCTCACCTGGGACCCCCACCCATGCACCCTCTGCCCATAGACCCAGGGCACCATTTAAGCTCAGGACTGCCGCCCCTTCCCTTCCTGAGCCATGGTGTAGGTATGCTTGTCTCTAGCTCTGCCTCCTTCCTGGCTTGACCTTGGACCTACCATGTACCTTTGTCTTCTGTATTGCTCCTGGCTGGATCTGGACCATCCCCTCACTGTGCCTGGGGCTGTCAATGGACCTGTCTTTCAGCATGCAACTTGGATGCTGTGCACCCTGGTGAGTGAAAGCCCAGACCATGTTGAGGTTGCCCTCTGCTCCCATCCCACAGAGCAGCCCTGCTCCCTGGCACAGAAGCCCTCTTGCATATGCTCAGCAGGTGTTTTACAGGAGGTAGGGAATATTCTGTGAATTTCCTTACAGAAGATTTTAGCCTTACTGCTTTGAAGCAGTCCTAGCACAAAGTCTTCTCAGTTTGACGTTTTTCTTGATTAAAAAAAAAAACAACACAAGTTCTTTAATTTCAAGGCACTAATTTCCAAGAAGCTTATTTTGTTTTTTTGTGGGAAGCTTATACAGTGACTGTATATGATGCTAAAGTAGTAACTATAAAAATACATGTGCAATTCTTCACTTCCAAAGAAGACGAAGAACTTCACAGGTTCTGATAATGTGATGTAAACAAATCTCCTACCCTTTCAAACTGCTTGGGTAGTTCTACAACATAACTGCTTAAAATAAGTGTAATGGCAACTTTACTGGTTGCAGCTAGTCTTTCCACCTATTTTGCAGCTGTTACTAACTCCTTTTATCAGTATTGCTTTGATCAGTAATGTATCAAAGCAAAGTTTTCAGGGAATGACTTGTAGAGTAAATCCAATAACACTTATTTTCTTCCTATCTATCAGATATTGGGAAACTTTCTCATTATCCTAGAAAGAGAGATACATTCTAAAAAGATATAAATATTTTTATGCATCTTTGTATTGAGCAGCTGCCAGGAAAA
This sequence comes from Ciconia boyciana, assembly GCF_034638445.1. Classification (NCBI taxonomy): domain Eukaryota; kingdom Metazoa; phylum Chordata; class Aves; order Ciconiiformes; family Ciconiidae; genus Ciconia; species Ciconia boyciana. The sequence continues at coordinate 47,738,232 of NC_132938.1, read as the reverse complement.
ATGGTTAACTAATTATTTTCTGCAGCATTAACTCTCCTTCAGCAAATGAGTCTTCTGCAGAACTAATTTATTGAACTATCTACAAATCAACAAGCTTTGTGTCTCATGGCATGTAAAAACATTAAAGGACGCAAGTTCAGAGCAGATGGCAACTACACTGATCTCAGTTTAAGCTGACTCTCAGTCAAACAAGTGGTGTTCCCTGGGGCTCAGTATCGGGGTGAGTTCTGTTTAATATCTTTATCAATGATCTGGATGAGAGGATCAAGGGTACCCTCAGTAAGTTTGCAGATGACACCAAGTTGGGCAGGAATGTTGATCTTCTTGAGGGTGGAAAGGCTTTACAGAGGGATCTGGACAGGCTGGATTGATGGGCTGAGGCCAACTGTATGAGGTTCAACAAGGCTAAGTGCAAGGTCCTGCATTTGGGTCACAACCCCATGCAACGCTACAGGCTTGGGGAAGAGTGGCTGGAAAGCTGCCCAGCAGAAAAGGACCTGGGGGTGTTGGTCAATAGCTGGCTGAATATGAGCCGGCAGTGTGCCCAGGTGGCCAAGAAAGCCAATAGCATTCTGGCTTGTATCAGGAATAGTGTGGCCAGCAGGACTAGGGAAGTGATTGTCCCCCTGTACTCGGCACTGGTGAGGCCGCACCTGGAATACTGTGTTCAGTTTTGGGCCCCTCACTACAAGAGAGACATTGAGGTGCTGGAGCGTGTCCAGAGAAGGGCAACGAAGGTGCTGAAGGGTCTAGAGCACACAAGTCTGATGAGGAGCAGCTGAGGGAACTGGGGTTGTTTGGCCTGGAGAAAAGGAGGCTGAGGGGAGACCTTATCGCTCTCTACAACTACCTGAAAGGAGGTTGTAGAGAGGTGGGGGTCGGTCTCTTCTCCCAGGTAACAAGTGATAGGACAAGAGGAAATGGCCTCAAGTTGCACCAGGGGAGGTTTAGATTGGATATTAGGAAACATTTCTTCACTGAAAGGGTTATCAAGCACTGGAACAGGCTGCCCAGGGAAGTGGTGGAGTCACCATCCCTGGAGGTATTTAAAAGATGTGTAGATATGGTGCTTAGGGATGTGGTTTAGTGGTGGACTTGGCAGTGTTAGGCTAATGGACTCGATCTTAAAGGTCTTTTCCAACCTAAATGATTCTATGATTCTAAACTTGCAAGCCAGGACAGAATGCATGCAGGACTCTTCCAAAGGCCAAAGAAAAGGACCCTATCAAGTATTCAGTCCATTAATAGGACTGATAATCTAAGCCCTGTTGTAGGGATCTATAGTATTACTCATTTTCTGAACATTGTATGAGCAATGTCAGAGGAAATTCTAGTTTTCAGTTAGAAGAATCACTCATGGGTATGAAAGCCTTATGTCGCTGCTGCCTAGCCCATGCATGCCTAGTAAGCATAGCCTGCCCATGCTTCCTGAAGTATGGAACATTAGGAGGAAGCCCAGGAAGACAGAAAGGCAAGTTCCATGTAGCTGCTAGCTCATCATCCCCAGTAGTTAGGAGATCCTTATGGCTGTGTCCAAGATGATCCAAATAATCCCTCTGTGCGTGTGCTCTGGACAGCAGGGACAGGCAGGGAAGCAGAAAATGTTGTCCAGTCCTGTCAGTGAACTATCACCAACAACACATACTTGCAGATCAGGCCATGAAACTGTTATCAAGACTTCATTTACTTTTCCCCTCTGAGGCTTTAAATTATGAAATCTTGAATTTTAAGCCTTTTAAAATATTAATCTGAACAAAACCATAAAGCTTTAGATAGGGGTGGGTGGAAATTTCTCCCCATGCGGTTACAGCACAAATAAGATGCAGAACTCTTACAAGCTTCCTGTGAGAAAGTCACCTTTGGGCTGAGATTAACCAGAGAATAACTTTGGAGACAGTGAAGGACAACCTGAAACCACAGGTTATACTGGGAAATGGTTTTAGTTAGCACATTTTATTACATGGTGTGTGCTGTTGCAAGCACTGATGTATAAAGTCTCAGTTTTGAGACATTTGGGAGGTGCAGATGAAGAGGAACATTTCATAAGGACCATAAATCATATTTTTCATCATATTTTGCTTACGTGTTATAGTCTCTAGAATTACCCATTCATATTATTGTAAGGTAAAGTTATAAAATTTCAATTTTATGCCAAAATAGCCATCCGTAGCCATCCACTGGTGAATTCATATTAGTAATGATAATAGGATTGAGAGAGTAATTGTGTGCAGGATTTTTGATATTTAAAAGGATGGATATGCACAATTTAGCTTCCTACACTGCACAAGAGGCATTCTGCTTCAAATGAATCATGAAAATAGTAATAAGCTTTGTATGTTGTGCACTGCTTTGTACTGAAAAATAGCGAAGCATATTTCTAAAAAAAATGTTGGACACAGTCTATTGTATGTGCCCAAGGGACAGAGCTCTTCAAATTCATTCATCAGACTTCTATGCAGAATGATAAGTCTTCAAAAATGTTAAGAAAGTTACATAGATCTTGACTTTAACTTAGCCCGACGCTCAAGAAAGAGTACTGCTTCTTTAGGGGGTAACAAATACCTGCTTAACCAAACCCAGACATTCTCCACTGCTTCTAAGGTCCTGTGAGTGTAGCAGAAAATGTAGGAGGTAATGTGAATCCTGTTAGAGAACTGGTTAAACCTCCCCAGTTCTGACTCAACCAGGCAGCAATTCAGAAGTGTAGTGATGAAGATCTGTAAATTGTGCACTCTTGTCTGCTGAAGTGGTAATCATATTCCAGCTGGGTACAGATGAAGTGCAAAGTCATGTTTCAAGTCCCAAGGGAAAAAAGTAGTTTCAAATCCCTCCTTAGTTTCCTTTTAACATTTGCTGTTGCCATAGCTTTCTGCTGGTCCTGTATGTCTCATTCTTAGTTGGTCTATACATTATATGTGAAGCCTGGATGTTTACCAGAAGGCTTTGGATTCCAGAAGGCAATAGGTGCCTAAATGTGGGGTGAGTGCTTCAGCAAACACCTACAATTTCAATGGTGCAGTGTCTTAAGGACTCTGACAAGCTACAGATCTGACAAGATAAGACTTGAGGGTAGTTCCCATCTCTACCATGCCATATGAAAGCTACCCTAGAGAGCCATGCTCCAAAGAATTTAGCCTAAAACCACTGCATGACTTATTTCAATTTCATCAGCAGCTGCTAAGAAACAGCTCACCAGACTGTCTGTAAAAAATCCTCATAGATTTGGGCTTAGGATCAAGTTTGACTTTTAGAAGAGGTTGGCATATTTTTTCCATATAGTGTTCAACTCTGATATATGCTATGCTTTTCATTAACTTGGATCAATGAAATATATTTTTTGGGCAACAGCAGACTGGAGGTGGAATCGTTTGCTTGGAAGGTGGCCAGTCTTTACAAAATAAAACCTTTATCTTTCTACATTTTAGCCAATGGATGCTGATGAAGCATTTTTACTGTGTGAGCAGCTCACCTATTACTTTTCCTCTTGGTTCTGGGAAATGTCTAATGAAGCCTATGTGAGGTCAGTCTCATAATTATAGCTGTCACCATAGTCTTCCCCCTTTCCTGGATACTTTAGATCATAATCTGCAAGGCCAAAAGTATCTCCAAGGCTTAAAAGTTACTGATTGTATTAACCAAAGCACTTAGTACCTACCAAATATCAAGGTATTTGAAGTAAAAAAGTTCAGCTCTGGCTAAAGGCAACAAAATAACTGAATCCTAGAAGAACACAGCATTAGATGAATTCCTTGGCAGTCAGATATGCTGGCTGACCAGATTTCTGTGGTTGAACACTAAAAATGTGACAAACAGCTGATACCTCCAGTTAAAAAAAAATAAATAAATCATATTTCTTGGCATATGAAACCTTTTTTATATAGCAAAAGTCCTAGAAATGTTTGACTCAGTAATATTATAAATTCTTACTCTAAATATAGTTATGTTTCAGATTAAAAAAAATAGTTTGTCAATCATTATTACTATTAGCTACCTTGTGCTAGTACTGAGATAAACATATAGAAAAACCTAAAAAACATCTGCCCTGAGATTAGTCCTGACTGACAACAGAAACATGTGGACAGACACAAGTCATTGGAAGGAGGGGTTTTCTATAGTGCAGTCAGTGTTCTTTTTTAGTAGGCATAATATTCTTGTTTATTAGATATTTATATTAGATACAAGAAAGTATCCCCTCTGTAGTGATTTTTACCTAAGTGTCTTTACTAACTCAGACCAGACAGTCTGAATGTTGCTTCCTGTGACTTTTAACCTCTGCTCTTGGCTAATCAGTTCTAAACAATATCACTTAGAGCTGAATGGATGATTTATGTACACCTTTATATAATTTTAGTGCAAACCTGCCAGGAAAATCCTCCTGAAAATTTATAGGGGCTGTCTGGCCACTGGAGACTGGAAACGAAGAAGTCTATTAAATTTCTTAGAGAACACTGCTGAATGACAAATGTAACAGGTAGGAGAATGCTTTTATACAGTAGGTAAAGAAATGACGGCTGCTAGCAGAACTGTGAAAACCATATTTGAAGTAGAAGGAAGTTCTAAATCAACACAAGTATTGCAGGCTAATGGCATGTGAGACAAGGACTGTGCATAGCAGTAACATGTTTTTATCAGACAAACTCTCATGCACACAAATAATTCTCCAGATCTGAGACAGCAGCAACAGACTTGGCAACTAAATGCAAGTCAATGACTTCCAGATTGGAGAGGTACATATTGGTCAGCTCACCCTTGAGGGCAGTGAACCTGGGTGATGGGGCATAAAATGGTATGACAAGGTGAAAGACAATGCCCTTGCACTTACACACTCAAGTGCATGAGAGGAAGTAAGATGGTTGTTGAGGGTTTGGCAATGTATCACCGGTATTTTGGTGGGCTTCAGATGGCTGATGGTCTTTGTGTTGGGTGTGAGCATAAAATGTAAACCTTCTCCAGCTGCAAATCTTCTATTGTGTATGGATTTAGAACAGTTTCAGCAAAACATGGCTAGACTAATCTCCTACAATTTCCATAAGAATACAGGCCAGAATGTTTAGGTATTGAGAGGTAATGAAAGGTATGTGCTTAGAATAGACATGGTAATGAATATTTTAAAACATCCTTTGGAAATTAATTATCCAGTATCTAGGAATAACTTGAGTATTGCAGGATTAAAAGGGGAAGGGGATGCTGTAAACACAATACAGTAACATTTAATGGCTTAATCTTGTATTCTCTGAAGCTAATGACAAAGCTTCTAGTTCATGTGCTTGATTAGTTTTTTTAAAAAAACATAACTAAGAACAGAAATGTTCTTCAGATATTTCAGTTAATGTCAGCTCTTACAAGGTAAACATGTAACAGTCAACAGACATATAATTTTGTCATTTTAAAGGCATATGAGATTCCTTTAATGATTATCATTGTAAGGTTATGTCTTATTCTTTTTAGACATTGCAGATGCTAAGTCTTTTAAAATTGTTGTCTTAACTACTTCAGGCCAGTCATCATTTAATATGATGCTTCTTTCTCATTTGACTTGTCTTTTTTGCATTTTTTCTAAGGAAGCATATTGTGCTTTGAATATACAAATCCTTTAATATATATAGAATTTATAGACAGGGAAGACTTTCATGTTTTAACTCAATGTAGTTTTAGCAGTGTTCAGTTGAAAAGTGGACTTCAGGGACTACCAGGGGAAGCTCCAAACTCTTCAATGAAACATGATCATATTGGATTTACATTTTTCTCAGTGCATGTAGATTGATATGAGAAATATTACGGCCATAAAAGAGAGATCAATTGATGTATACACATTTTATTACTAACAGGAAAATATTTAGGTGGTACATTATTTATACTTTGGATAATAAAATAGATTTCGTGGAGAAGCCAAGGTAAGTTGTGACTTGGGATTTGTGTTAATGCTAAATTCTGGGAGTGAATTGCATAAATATATATGTATAAAACAATTACAAAAGGGGGGAAATGAGCAGAATAGACATGCTTAAGATGATTGTGGAGCAAAAGCACAAATATAGTGGTAATTTCCATATACTGTTTCTTATGAGCAAATCATCACTTTTGTCTGGTAGTGTCTTTGAAAAAATCATGCCTTCATTCTTGTTCACTTTACTGATTTTTAGATAATTCTTACTTATATAAGCTAAAAGAAACATGTTTTAAATAATGCAAGCAATAAACATCAGTCAGGGTTTACCTGAAAAAAAAAATCATTGATATGATAAACTGTTGCTTCTAATGTAAGAAAAAAACCTAATGAGAAGTATAGCTAACCATTCTCCATTACTGTACCACCACATCTGCACTGCATACTTTGTAAAAATGCTTTCAAATATAATATGCTCAGCAATGTTTGAACTGTTTTTTTCCCCACTGCACTTTCCTTGGCTAATACTACTAGATGAGACATTTCATATTCTGTTTCACTTTGTTGCTATGCAAAAAGGCTTTCCCTTAGGAAAAGAAGACTTCCTAAAGTACAGGACTTGAGAAGCGTATTTAAAAAACCTGCTTGCTCTTGTGAAAGTTCTAAAAAAGGCAATTAATTTCTTATTCCTTTGAAAACAAAGCCCTATTCTTCACAAGCAAATAAACTGATTTGTTTGTCTAAAATATTTTACTATATAAATTACCTCTTTAGTATTGACCTGAGGAAGCACATGACTGAGGCATCTGTGAAAGAGGATTTAGTGTTGCAGAGTAGCTTCAGCTGCAGTATTTTCTTTGTTTTTAAGCCAACAGTTTTTGGGAATCATTCTTCCAATCTCTAGGGAGAAATCAGCACAAACATGTAATGTAATTTACATTACATTACAAACATGTAATGTAATGTAATGTTAATGCATCTGTAATGTACAGTATATAAAAAAACCCGATATAATAAGGCCAGAGACTATGACAGCATTGACAAAATGTTAAAATTTTGTCCTTCAGATCACAGGCATGAATTTGACAGAAATTTGGTTTAATAAACAGAAGTCACTTGTGTTGTTAGTGGCTTGCAAAGTGTCATGCTTTCTCAGTTTCTAGAGAACAGATGTGCATAGCGTTAAGCATTCATATCTGACAACATTTAAAGCTAAAGGAGTAAACATGCATGAAAAATGAACCACCTTTCTCCATCTCCTCCCACTTAGATGCAGTATCTGATCTTCCAGTTTGGAAGATCAGATACACAGTGGGAGATGTGAAAGGTAATGCCTGCAATGTGGCTACTTGCACAGCTGGATTCTACAGAGCTCTGAAGCTCTGCAGCTGCCAATCCTCTGTATTAACTAATTTTCTCTGAAAATATAATTTTTTTGATGGGGAATTGAGTACGTGGAGCCTTAAGGAAAGCAAGGAGTAAGGAGACAACAAAAGGCTAGAAATCTTTGCTCCACAAACACTGTCCAGCTCAGTTCAATCCTTTAACAGAAGGGCTCTTGAGGACTGTGGCTCATCCTCAGCTGAGCCACATCAGGTGCACTGAAGTATTTGTGTTTTCACAAGAAATTGTATCTAAGACAAGTTACTGGAAGAAAGGAATCGGAAGTTTAAAGTTGAGGCATGGTTAAGACATCCTCAGGAAGGTGTTTCTGATGGGCATGGGTAAGAGGAGGCAGTAGTAGTGATAGCAGCTTGGTATTGCAGTGGACCATTTCAAACCATTACTGGCTGGCACTTTTACCAAAACACAGTGGTTTAACCTATAAGTGCAAATGCTTTCAGATATGAGAACAAGTGTGGAGCATATGTGTGTGACTCAGGATATGGTGGGATGGTATACTGCTACTAGCATCCAAATGACTACACTTAATTTTTAATCTGAGCTGCAGTGAAGAGGCCATGTGTGGCAAAGAGAATGTGTGATAAAGGGTTTTTCCTAAGTTGAACTGCTCAGCAGGTGCTGTGGTGAGAGATCAAAGGGCTTTTCTCCCATTTTGCTTCAACACAGGAAAAATCCATACAAAATACATCCAAAAAAGTGTGGCTGGTAGCATATGAAAAACAATCTCAAACTGAACTGCCCAACAGGGGCAACTGTGTATTATTCTTCACCCAACACCCAGAGAGGTTTCAGCTGTTACCACCCATAGAAAGGTACATCTACCTTCCTGAAGTAGAGATTAAAAAAAAAAAAAAAATTTTAGGTGAACCCAGACTAGCCATTTTAAGTATCCAGTTTAGTGTGGTTAAGTGTGCTCAGTTGTTGTGAACCCTGCAGAATACCTGATATGAAATCACCTATTTTTTCAGATTTTTGAAGTGCCAGTTAAATGTAAGTCAAGGTATATGCCCCTAGCTAGGCTTAGTAAAGGAAGACCTTTTTTATTTATTAGCTTATCTTGTATACCTTTAAACTCTCTCTAGATTGCAAAATACATATGAATAATTTAATTAGTGAAGAAGAAAAAATTAACAGAAATCAAGCAAATCAGAATTCCAGTCTTTTAATATCTATATATTAAGGAAGTTAAATGTAACCAGCACACACCAACTCAATATTGAGGGAAGCCCAAAGACACTACAGTTCTGAATTGTCTTTAGCCTGTTGTCATAAAAAAAGTAATAAAAAGTACTCTTGGAAAAATAAAAAGTTAGGCAGCAGATAGATATAGGTCTTAAAGTTCAGTGATTGCCTGCAAATTTTGCTCAAACTTGCAATGATATCTCATAAGTTTCACAAAATTTCTTTTGGGCTATATAATAACTGATGAAATACTAGGGCTTGTTGCTTTATTGAAGATAAATAGTCAGGTTATCTTTAGGATAGTCTGTCTAAAACACACTGTCTAAATTGAATCCTTTTCCAAGTGGAAATTCAGTGTAACATCTCTTGTTTGATTACAGCTGAACATGTTTCAGGAGTATAGGCAAAGCTGAATTTGAGCGGGCAGATTTACTTGCTTACTTTAGCAAGAAGATTGTGTTAAGATTAGGTTTGACGAGCAATCACTCTTTCTACTCAAGAAAAATCTTCAAGGGAACAGTTACAATTTTTTATAGATGCAGGCCTAACTTTTAGTTTTCTTTACAGTCTCAAGTCCACAGTATTCTTAAAAGCTTCAGTAGAATTACTTCACATTTATATCTGCTTCAGCTGAAGAATATTTGGCTGATTTTCAATACATAATGAATATAGCACAAGACCTGATGCATTTGAAGCAATCAGGAATGCTTACATTGAATTGGTATTACAGCAAATGTAAAGAATGGACACTTGCTGGTCCAAGTGCACTGAATGGGTGTCTCTGGCCAACATGAACCCCCAGCTCCAGCCATTGATTACATTATGGAGGACACTTTCCTTGCATTCACTGATGCACTCGAATAAGCCTTTTGCTATGTAGATCAAAGGAATCTTTCCTGGTTAAATTATTTCCATTAAACATTTTTACTGACATTTAGTCTGTTTTTCTGTTCATAGATTAGTTTGAAACAATTTATCTTTGGTGTATGTAAATAATTTTAAATGATTCAAGCAATGGTTTATGAAAATACATTTTGCTCTATGCTCTCTGCCATCCCAGTTTGCTTCAACTGTCTCTTACTTAGCACATTTGCTATACACACATTAGCGTACGAATGGTATAACTGGTAGTTTCATTTCCATGCCATTCTCTGATTCCAAACCTACAAGAGCTTTTGAGCTCAGCAGGCAGGTGTTTTGGTACAAATTCTATTCCTCAGTTCCTGCTACAAAAAAGTTGCATGTAAGCATTTGTTGGAGAAAATATGTTTGTTTATACTGCAGCAACACAATTGGTTTTTCCTTAACATCTGTGTCTTTCTCTTCAGGTTTTATTTATCTTTGTACTTCTCTTGTACCTGTCCTTCACTACCCACAGCATGTTTCTCAGACCTGCACATTTTGTGTTCAGATGATGGTTTGATGAATGTCTGGACTCAGATGATTTATGTTCAATCATAAGACAGCTAGTTTTAGGCTTTCTTGAAAAAGCAAATGAAAGCGAAAAGTAAAACAACTCGGAGCAAATTTGGAAGAAGGGGCATTTACTCTGGGTGTGTGAGATTGCTTAATGTATTAACAGATTTTGCTGTCTTCCTTTGTAGATAATTTTTTAAATTAATTTATGCTAGTAGGAAATAAATTGCAGGGCTAGAAAAGATGCCATGCACATTTTAATTAAAACATTGGACATGGCTGAATAATTTAAGAGGTTTTGAAACTGAAGAAACTTAAAGGTCTCTCTCATACATGTAGAAGGAGAGAGATGAGAGATCCAAGAATTACTTCACGTGAAAGCCCAAGTGTCTACTTAAACTCTGAACAGTAACAAATAGACATACATATATAATACTTATATGTTTTCCAAGTAGTGAGTCCTGCTTTTACAGATTGATCTATCATTTTTAATCCCCCTTATTTTATTCTAAGTGCTATAGATAATCTCCTGAACAACCTGATAATGAAGAACCTTTCCTTTGAGAACAGCAAGATGACACTTCAGCCATTTTATCATTGCCCTGTGAATGCAATTTTGTGTGGTAAATCCAAATTAAAATATTTTCCAGTAAAATGTCCTCAGTGTTTCTCCCTGCTCTATGGGAACTAGACATGGGCTGCCTAAATCAAAACACCTAAGTGGTCCCCAGTGTAGATCCTGGGAGCTGCAGAAAGCCAAGGCTGTCCTTGGAGAGGTTCTGCTCCTTTGTACCAAACCTCTTTTGCTGGTGAGAGTTTGGGTATTGACCAGTTGTTTGGGAATTTATTCTGTCATTGTTTAATCATAACACCCTTGATGAGGCCTTACAGTATCCCCTTAGAAAAAAGGGGATCATCATAGTGAGGATTCAGGTCAGCCAGAGTTGCTTAGACATGCACTGAACAGGAGTTTCATTGCCTGCTTTCAAATACAATTATGAGTCACTTTGGTATTACTGCCACTTGACACTGGAAATGGCAGAACAGAATTCTGAATAAAAGGAATAAACCTTACTAATTTTTTTCAGGAGAAAGGCAGCTATGAAATGTTGAGACAAAAATTAAGTGTACTAACTAACCATTGCATCCTGTAATGGACTTGCAAGCAAAAGGTACTTGGGATACCTGGTATAGAGTAGGAACCCAGTGCTAGGAAAGTAGGCTTCCCACAGAAAAAAATGGAGGAGTGGGTTATCTAGAACTACCTCAGGAAATGCAGGGCACAGGGGTGTGTTGGCATGGAGACGTTGCAGTCAGTAAGTATGTTCAGACTTTAAGGTATAGGTATATTCCTGGATCTGCAACCACTCTGGTCATGGGCTTACCAAGGCTGTTTTTCTCCCTGTAGAAATGACAGCCCTTACTTCTGCATTTACCTCACAACCTAGAAACAAAAGTGCTTAGCCCTGGAATGCTAGGTTTAGTTTTGTTATGTGGATGTCCAGTTTTACCTCCACTACCCATCCTTGTCTCCAAACTTTATTGGCTTCCTGTCTGCCTTCCTTTCAGGAGAGTCTGTTAGCCATTAGCAAGTGCTCCAGTGCTGCTCTATTCTTGCTCTTCATCTGCCCAGTGAATTATATATATTCTTCCTACACAACAGTACACTTTTAATGGGAAAGTGCAGAATACATCTAGATGACTCAATCCATAAGTGTCTCTGGCTCTTAATGTTGTTGCTAATGCTGATGCTTCTGATAACTGCAGCCCAGAGACTAGGATCACCTGCTTTTGATTTCAGGGATAATTCACTTGCTATTAAATAAACATTTGATTACATTGACCATGCCTGTAAAATAATCTGACACAAATATTTTCTTAAAGTATTTGAATTATCAATTCATACAGATTAGAATTTGAAATATCTTCCTTTTCCCACTTAGACAATTGACCTTTCTTAACAGTTTTCCTAATTTCATTTTAAAATGGGCAAGCTGTTATTCTGTCCAAATTATAAAAACTGTACTTTTGAGCACTTTAGACAGATTTCAACATATGCATACTCCCAGATATTTTTAACAGTGTGACTCTACCTAAATACCTAGTCTTGTCCTTGAGGAATACTGAAGGTAAAAGCATTCTGCAAGAGTAATCCCCAATTTCTTAACAATAGATGATTTTTACTTTATTTTTTTAAATAACAGGTATTCAAAAATTTAAATATCTAGCAGTGTGGTTAAAAGATTATTTTCTTTTTAATCAAAATTTTCATTCTGCTTTAGTGATTAGAGAGGTACCATGCCAACAGAAATTACCTTCATTTGTTGAACCACAAAGAGCCTGGGTGATTATTCAGGGCAATTTAAGGTGACTGAGTATACAACTCCCAGTGAAAAATGTATTGTAGTATTTATTGTTTTAAGGCCAAATGATTGGAGTAATAAAAGCTATAGAAAAAAGACAATGACAACACCCATGGTTATAGAAAATAAAACTCATTGCTTATAGTTGTAATCTCCCATGTTTCAAGGAATAAATCCTGGTCCAAGTTCCACTGGAATTAACGAGTTTGGTATCAACTTTTACAATGACTGAGCTGCTTTTACCCAGTTTTGGAAAATAACCTCCTTCCTAGGATCACTGGGCTCCATTCCTCTCCTTTGCATTCCGTTCTAGCATTGACAAAAGCAGACACAGAGGTATGATAACTGACCTAATAGGCAGTGCATCAATAACTTCAGTGTTTTCCTACAAAATTCACAGTTCCCTCAAGGAGGTACAAATACATTGAATTCCACAGAACTTAGACAATTTAAGACTCAGCTCTAGTTTCACTAAAACCAAATTTTTTCTGCTAGCTTAAATGCAAGTTGATCCAGAGCTTCAAGTATGAACTGAAAATGTCGTTCTCTGCATGTGATCGCTTCCAACTGTTCTTAAAACTAACTCATGTCACAGACAAAAACCATTAGAAGCAAAGCTAGTTTAACAGGCTGATTTCCATTTTCCAAGCAAAGGAATTGTGCATCTTGTTCAGCATTTTGGTTTTACAGCCAGTTTTAATACTGTGATCTTACTCATTTGTGACATTAATCTATCTAGGGACAGATGTTGAAAAAGTAAAGGAAGATCAGGTTGTGTTGTAATTAGAAGCCCCAGTTAATAGGCTTGGAGGCAGATCCAAACTCATGTTCTCCATCTGTGAATCTAGGGTAGACAACTGTTAGGGCCCTTTTCCACAACTGCTTCAACTTCTATTAACAATTCAGCCCTGAACTATCCTCAGATATGACTGTATAAGTCTTGTCTTATTGGTGTAAATGGGAGAGTAATTTATTTGAATAAATTGTCGTTCAAAATGAGGTACACTCTGTCTGGAGATATCGATATCCTTTAGCTATAATTATTAGATGCACCTGTGGCTTCAAGGCATTCCTAAGTTTAAGTTCTGTGTTTTTAAACAGCCTCAAATGATATCTTTCTGTTTTGTTTTAACCAATGAGGCTCGTGTTCTCAAGTGCATTTACATTATATTTGGCTGATGCAACGGTGTAATATGGTTCCTCTGTAAGATTCAATAACAGCAAGTAGGGCATATGGTTACCAGGGAAATGGAGCATTTGCTATTCAGATGCTTGGATGGCCTGTATAATAGATAGTTCACTGAGCATATGAGTTGTGTCTGTAAAAATCACTGATTAACATTATAGCACTATTAATAAAGATTCCAAATCTATTCAGATCAATAATAAATCCTACATCCTATTTAAGTTGTCAGTGTTTCCAATACTATTGCAGAATTCAGTAGCGTGTACCTCACAGTCAGCAGATCTTGATGCAAGATTGGAAATCAATGACTGCTTCAATGAAGTTCTGTCTGTGTATACAAGAGAAAAAAAGTTTCAAGCATTCAAAGGATTAAAATGCAAATGATAAATTTTCAAATGTAATTATCCATGCTGGTTTTTTGAGTTGGAAGTGTTCAGATACGCCATAGACCTAAAAAACTTATGGCAGAGTGAAACAACTCCTGTTACCTTTATTTTAGATGATCTCTTTTTTTTTTCCTTGCAAAAGTCACCTAGCAAAAAGCTCTAATTTACAGAAAACTTGATTAGTGTATATCTGCATATTTTGTCATTAGAAAAAGTAGATCTTTCACTCTAAAGAATTTCTGATGCTTTTCAAGCTGTGCACCTCCAAATGTTTTCATGGTAAAAATCATCATTATGTGCTTGTATGCTACCTATTTGCAAATAATTTATAACACTACTGTTACACCTGTCTCTGCGCTGAAGAGAAAAAGACAGCTTATGAACAATATGCTATTCACAGACCAAAAAAAAATACAGGGCAAGTTCTTATTCTTTTACAGAAAGTGCTCTGGGAGCTTTACTGTCCAGGCAGGTCCAGGTCACTGGCACGTTAAGTCTCCAGAAAGTCATTAGATTGCATGATTTACTCTCTGTGTCTAAATTCTCCTGCTGTGCCACCTTGGTGTTGTAGGAGCAGAAAGTAATGCTTTCAAAAGCATTTGATGAATGTACAAAAAAGTATTGGTGAATACTTTTCTGAAGAGACCTTTAAAACACTGAAGGGAAGTTTCCTATTAAACACATAGACAAAGGGGTGAAATATTCAAGTATATTGATAAGAAGTAAAGTCAGTGTGCAAACAGATGTATTTTTTAAATATCTATTTCCTTTTCACAAGTAATCTTTAATCTTATCTCATAAAAATCATAGTCTTTAATGGCTAAAGTAATTGAGGCAGGTTATGCGTTACACAGAACCTCTTAGGAAATCTTAACTGTTATATAGATCTTTCAGTCAAGTTCAGGCTTTGTGAAGCAGCCTACCAAGTTAAATCTAAAACTGCCATAAACAATTTATGTTAATAACTCATCTAAGTTTCCTGTTAAAGCTTTAATTTAAATAGAGATTGAACTAAGAACTAAAGCACAGCATGCAGAAAAACTGTGTACTGAATAGTTATGCAAAACAAATGAATACCAATTGCCTCTTTAATGTTTTGTTACCTATAGCTATCAAAGAAAGCCTGGTGAGCAATAAAGGATATAATATTACATAGCATCATCAATCCTGAAGAATGATGAACTTCATTAACCATATATCTTTACATATAGACTTCAGCTCCAATACATAATAATCCACCGGCTGGAGGTTAGAAGCTGAAATGGCAACATGTATGCAGCATAACAGTAGACTGGCAACCATGAGCTTCTAGGTCTTTTCCACAACAAAATCCTCAGTATCAAAATTCTCTGAGGTCAATTTTGTTTCCAAATACATTATATCCTGGGAAAGATTTTTTTTTTTAATTCTTTGAGTCTGAGGGGGAGATACTCAGGTACTGCACTTGCTGCACAAATGCCATATTAAATGGTTGACTCCACAAAAAAGAGGAAGGAACAAGATCCTTAATATCAAGCCAGAAAGCATTTTACAGCCATTCCCTTATCTCAGTGGCCAGCTCTAATAGTGGCTGCGTATCCTGGAGTCACTGGTAGCCCTGTAGGTGGGGTCACAGGATGGGTCTGAGTATTTGCCAGCTTGATCCTTAGACCTGATTTTTCTTTTTATAGCCTTTGTATAGAAGAAGCTAAACTGTATGCCAGGAGCAGTGTTTCTAAGAGAGCAGAGGTTTCTTTGCTCCATTCCTCAAAAGCATGCTTCCCTTATACAGCTGAATTCAGATCATTCTGTCACCTCTAAAGGCAGCAGGGACCACCACAAAGTGGGCACACTTTTGGGTACTAAACAGCCCTGTGTCCTCAGCTGAAGCCAAAAAACCCATCTGTGTTGATCCCAGAAAGAGAAGTTTAACGAACCTAACACAGCCAGGCTGAAGGGAGCCAAACTCATGTCACACCAATAATCCTTTTCAGGTGCTGCTGGTGAAACTGTCAGGCATACTAATTTTGCTGACATTTTCTCAGCAGCTCAGCTGAGACTGCTTTTTGCAGCCAACACCATTTATTACCCTGTTAAAGCTTGAATGCTATAATCAAGCAAAAGGAACCTCTCCTTTACTATCAAAGGTGAAGCTTGTTTCCTCATCATGTTGTTAATTATCAGCACAGGTTTCACAGGACAAGGGCCTTTATCATTAATTTCAAAGCCATGCATTAAAAAGTTAAGAATTCTAAGTCCTCTGTGGGTGTTCTGAGTGTACTTTCAGGAGCATACTTAAGTTATCACAAAGTGCTAAAACTATTTTCCCAAGCGAAAAGAACTTTTTTCTTCCCTAGTTGTGCCAGGTTTAAATTCCTAGGGGTGAAGAAGTCCTGGTGATGAAGGTACCATGCTAATGGGCTTTTTCTTCTAGATACTGTGGATGATAGCCTGTAGTATATTAATTAGTTTAGAGCTGCTGTTTGGCAGAAAAGCTGCTGGAAGCTGTTGAAAAAGCAGGAAGAAGAAAAGGAGTGATAACTTCTGGTCTGTAATTCCCTGTTAACAATCACATTCTTCAGAGTATCAGGGTAGGTGCTGCCAGCATTGCTTTGTATCTCTTCACTTCCACACCTTTGGAAAGTGAAGTGTACATGTTAATCTAACACCATCAGTGACATATGATGGGTCATATGTACCAGGCAGCACTTATATATCGGTAATTCTCCTGTCAGTGTTGTTTTTCTTACTTGCCAGCCAAAGTGGTTGCTTGACACTGACTTTTATTAAGACACTGTCTAAAAATTTGAAGTATATTCCTTCACCTAGTCCTCCTGCACCAAGCACCTATTTTGTATAGTTTTAATAGGTTTTAATATGTATATTTTTGTAGTTTTAATATGTATAGTTTTATAGGGAAGCTTTTCAAGTGCAGTGCGGCCAGCTGTTAAAAATAAATTAAAAAATAAAAAAAAATTAGGAGCACAGGACACCCCTGTGAAGGTTCTGGCCCAGATCCCCCTTTTTTTAAAAAAAATGTGACTTTATTTTCCAGCCAGTGCAGATCAAAGTCCATTGCTTTGTCTCTGTATTCACTGGCTTTTCCATCTTTTATCATTACCATAGCCAAATACCTCCCTCCTATCCCATTACTCATCTCTTCTGTGATTAGTCAATGATGTGCTGGGGAGCTCCACCACAAGCAAGAGGAAAGATGTTAGTGAGACTATCTCTCCTTCCCTTCCACTCACACATCTGCAAATATAGATGTGCTACTCATTGCCAAGGGACACTTTGCTTAATTTTTATTTTTAATCAGCTATTAATCAATTTTTTCAGCTGTTGAAAGTGTAAGCTGACACTTTTATTCTATGACCCTCAATCTGCAAACATACCCATGTCTCACGCAGCATAAACAAAAGTGCAATAGGAAAACACATACATGAAGGTTTTTTTAGACCTAAATACCTATTTTCCAATAATAGTTTCTCCTGGCTGATTGGATTGCTTCTCATTACTCTTATGACAGTGTTTCATTACAATTTGGTATGAGAAATTGAAGAGTTATGTGATTTCCATGTGTTTGTACATTTGTATATTTCTGCTATTTGTATGCTAGAATACATTAATATACTGGTGTTGGTAGTCAAAACTATCTGAAGACTGTTCTGAACCATGAGATTCTCTCATAAAAATATGACGGTACTACCTTAAAGCAGATACAATTTATGGCAAGAATATGGAGATTAGAGGGGTAACGTAACCTAACCCATTTCATATGAGAAGGTTAACTAGCAGAGAAAGAAACTGAAAATATATGCAACATTGACATCAAAACACTAAAAATATTAATATTCTAATTTCTCCCTTTAAACAATAGATTTTCTGATGCAATAACATGTAGAACCTTGTGCCAATAACCTCAGACAGTGGTGGCTCTCATGTTTATCAGCTGATGGGGCTCTCAACAGAAAATTTGATAGTAGGCTTTTGTGTGTATTTGTATGTGTGCATGCATGCACAGATAATGCAATGGAGGTCTAGGGGAATGATATCTTACAAAACAAAACCAATGTAATTTATTTATTAGCAAGGTAATATTAACAAGACAGGAAATTTAGTTGTGATATGCTGGAAAACAGAAAAAAAAAAAAGAAATCTGTAAACCACTTTGTAATTTTTTTTTCCCCGGTAAACTTCTTGTCATGCTTGGCCTGAGTTGCCATGTGCCAGTCTGTATGAGTTTAGGGATGGTCAGTGAAATCCCCAAAGAAGGCGCACAGGAATGTCTGAGGACTGCAATGTTTTACCACTCGGGTGGGCTGGGAGGAAGATGACTTGGGGTTTTTTCTGTAAGAAACTGTTAGGTGTTGCAACTCGTTACACACTGTAACAACTTTGTACAGTTTGTCATTACTTCTGTAGTGTTACACTACCCATGAAGGTCAGGACAGACAGACAAAGATTTTAGTGATGTTTGTAATGTCCCGGAGGGGATGGAGCTCACTGTTCCCAACGTAAGAGCTGCCTCTGACTTCAGGGATCTACCTGTTCATTTCACTATAAATATACATAAATCCACTTTGAGAATTTCAAGAGCATCTTCCTGTTTCTCTGTCTTTTCCTACAATATAAGCAGCATTGATGTCAAAGGCTAGCCAGAGAAGCACACACTTCCATGAGGTGGTTGCACTATCACTGTGAGAAAAAAATGGCTATATAATGGCAATTGAATATTCACTACACTGATAATTACCAGCTCCAGAACACCATCTGACTAAGCCTTTACAGCAAATGAGTGAACCCATTCTCATCAGTATTGAAACACATACTCTTTTTTTTTTTTTTTTCCCTCTTCACCTTCAGTAGTCATGCAGGATTTAAAAGGGTTAAAACCTAACATCACTCCCTCCAGGCAACAGTGAAACCAATTTAGCTAAGGAAAATTACAACTAATAATGCTTTGAGCTGTCCAAATTGCCTGCAAATGCATTTTGCTGCAGAGCCTGTCAAAATCTCAAGAATTTCAATATCCAAAGGCTAGGCAGGCAAGAGGAGGGTGGTCCGGTAGGAGGAGGCTTGCCCAGGTAGCCCAGCAGAGCATGATGTATTATACTCTGCTCTGCTGATCCTATTCCTGGAAGAGGGTTTGGTATTACTCATTGTAGGTCTCAGACTAGTGGAAGCTATATTTTTGAAAGGGCAGATTAACAATCAGAGGACATTTTTTTTTTTTTTCTTGGTCTGTCAGCTCGATGTGAATTTTTTTGATGTTTACCGTGTCTGTTTGAAGCTCCTCAGTCAGGCATTTTGAATGCTAAAATAAGCTGTGAGGAGGTGGGCTAGTGGTGACAGAACAAATAGTAAGGAGATGTGCATGAGAGAGGCAAATGGAGATCTCTGTCATTATCACACAAACCGCAAGAAAATAAGGTGCAAAAATGGTTTTGAAAAGTCTGCTATTTTGAAATATTCTCCTACTTCTCATGGATTTTTCCAATAGCAAGAATATTGTTTAAAAAATGAATTCTTGCAGAACTGTACATATTTTAAGTGGCTCCACTGTAAGTATATTTTTTCAAGCTTTCCCTTAAACATGTTTATTCATATGTAATAAATATAAGAATTTCTTAGAAAGTGAATACAAATGATGAGATATTTTAAACAATATTCTAGTGTTTTTCAGAAATTACAAGTATGGAATCAGAAGTCAAACCTTATGTTCTCTATAACCCCTTGACATAAAGTGGACATTGGACAGCATTATTTATTGTCTCTGCCACAGTTTAGTCCTAACAACATTAGAAAAAAATGAATTTATTACTGGGTCATTCAAGCTTTTAGGCCGTTCTTTTGAGTTCTTTACAGAGAAGATGCTACTGAATACAAGTAAATTAAATAAACGGTGCATCCTTTTAGACACATTTGCATTTTGTTGATCGCAAAAAATAAATTACTAGAAATACTCTATGTTATTGCCTACCTATACAATGCGACTGCATCACAGATCTAGTCTTTGTTATTGGCATAAGCATTCAGTTCTTAGGCATTCAAACTTTAATGTCAAAAAAGCTTGCAAAAAATTACATTTACGTAGAAGGGTGAAGTGGCATAAATGTTTTCTTTTTTCTGTTAGTACTGCGATGCTTGAGGTGAGTAGTTAGATTGCTACGGTTTATGCCTAACATATATTTAGCCTAATTAGCAAATGAGGTCAGCAATTAGATAGCTGAAGGGGATCAGTGCATGAGTCCAGCTATGCCATAAAGGTTATAAGGAAAAAAGCATAAGCTAAAATCCTTGCATTAGCCTTAAATTGCAGTAATGCAATGCCAGCAAGAAAAGGCTGCCACAAAACTTGCTCACAGAGGACAGAAAAGCCATCTGATCAATGGTTTTGATCATTGCAGTGGCTGCTAAGTAGGGTAATGATGTGGGAAATTACCTATTCGTTGCAAATATCCCACACATCATCTGCTAAAGGGACCTCCTGTCTGGCAGGTGGGGTTGGCAGGGAAATAGGGGTGGTCTGGTCTCTCTTGAACTTGGAGTCACCTACTTGGCAGTAGCAGAACCTGCACTAACAAATAGCACAAACTTCACCACCACAACTGTTTGGGGTTTTTTAATCCTCATTTTGCATTACAGTGTACAACTTCTCTGGCTCCTCCATTGCCTGCAAGCTAAGCAGGATGGATGGTCTAAAACTCCTTGAACCACCACCCGTGAGCCCTCATCTTCAAGTAGTCCTGGAAATACTTCAGAGTGTTGTATAACCCAGTTCTTTGACAAGAATCACAAAGGGAGGAACATAATATAAAGGGATAAAAGAGAAGCTGTCTTTAATGAGCACACATGGCGCTCTGTCATAACAAATTACCCTGTGATGCTCATAATTAATTGTGCTGCCACTTGTTGTATGGCAGCACAGTAATGCAAGCCAAATAAGCACAATGCAAGACTGTCTGCAAAATTAGTAAGCTTTTTAAATTTAATATTTATCACTGTCTGCCAGCTGTGACAATCCTTCGACATATATGTGACTTGCCTGTGGTGTCCTGAATGAAAATGGATCATATAGAGCCCTGGTTCAGTGCAGGGCCAATGAACCTACGCAAGCTGATGAGCCAGAAGGTGCTACAAATTAAAATGAATTCGTGCCAATCTCTCTTGAGCTAGTTGTGATATTATTACGTTCCACTCTGCCTCTTTTTAAGATATTCTGTCACCATGCTTTTCCAAGTATGTCATCGTCTTTTATTCTTTGCATATATTTTCTTGCAATTGAGATATTCTTTCTTGTACCTGTTACTTATATTAGGCACCTGTTTCCAGATTACTAATGTAGTGCTATTAAAAACTGAGTTACAATAGCACCACAGAAATCCTAGTCCCAACAGGATACAAATTCTTTGTTCAAGTCAAAATATCAGTTATGGGTGCAGATTAGCCTCAGGCATTCTGCTTCCTGGGCTTGCGGCATGATCACTCTGCTTCAGAAAATAAGCTATTGAGATAATATATTAAGAGCAGCATATAATCTGAACAAAAAAGTTTCTAAAATATCACATTGTGATGCTTATTAATAGTTCATCTGTTGGTGCTTTTGATTATGTAGCTTTTCATTATTGTTCAAGGGAAAGGGAAATTTCTCAACCTTTTCAGAGACTGAAATGTGGAGGTAAATTTAAAAATTAAGTCCATCATGGCAAATTATGTTTCTGGAATGTTATTAGGAATCCAGGTAGCCTTTGAAGATTTGGGCTTTGATATTTGCTGAGCTTTGCTCTCCCTGAGGTCCTACCACAGGAAGGACAATTCAACCAAAGTGACTGCTTTTGAGAAATCCTCTTTCTAACATCAAGGGAGGCTATAACCTCAGGTTCCGGAGTAGACACAAATATTTCTTTATCTCCAACCCCAGATTAAATGCACAACCAATAGAAGCTAGCATCACTAAACATTTTTTCTGCTCTCTGGAAGAGCAGGTCCATAACGGAGTAATGTGCGTTTCTCTCAGCACTGTGTGCGCTGCGCAGCTACACTGCAAACCACTCCATCTGCTTTTACACAATTGTGTACACAGACTTGGAGGGTAAGGTTTCAGCAGAAGAATATGGTGGTTCCATTGAAACAATCACTCAGTAAACTGCAAACAATCAGGACAAAGTGGTTTGCAGAGTTACATAGTATAGCTGGCTAGGGCTGTGTTACATGGACTGGAGTCTATCTAAAAGAGATTCAACTCGTAATTCTTCTGTCAGTAAAAATGATATAAAGGACTGTGTTTTTCTGCTCAAGTAAGTTATCCCAAAAATATATAGAGAGAGGTTTAGAAGAATTATTACGGCTCAGAAGTTCCTCTGAGAAAGAAAGAGATGGGTTTTCAGAAGAAACACTGAAGCTCTGCTTCTGGAAGGAAATGCATTATTTAGCTTATTCATGCAGGGCGTAAAAGCACCAATTGAAACCAGCAAAGAGACTTCAGTCCTTTCCTATAATTTTTTTCAATTAACTAGAGGAACCACTAGTAAGGGTGCAGTAGGAAAATGTTCAGCACTGACAGACGGAGACATGAAAGGATTCACTCAGCTTCTTTAATACTTGAAACAGAAAATTCCTGCTTTCTGGAAACTTTAATTTTACTCCTTTTTATTTGATGACTTTTTTTTCATAATGAATTCCTGAATTATTTGGTGAGTAGGTGTCTGGTTTACATACGGATCATGATATTTATAATCTGTGGAAATGCACCAGGGTTGACTCCAGTCCATATTGTTTTTTCTTGCAGCTCTGAGCTGTCAGAGAAAAATTATGAACTCTGGATACATGATTAATTGGGTGAGTTAGAAAAGAATCCACTGATGCCAGTTCTCCATTAACAAGGGAAACAATGAAATGTGTGTTTAATAAATCCAAGCCCATTTTTGGGCTTAAGCACTTTGCTGAGTGTAACCCGCTCCATGTTACTCCCAAGACAAGAAAGTCACAGCTCAATGTTATGAGTATAGCAGGCCACCTTTTATTTAAAGAAAATGGAAGAGCAAGAGGTAATTCTGTCCTTCTAATGCACAATGGAGAAGCAAACAACATTTTTATAAAATAATTCAGTAGCTAGGGCACAACTCTAAATCCAGAACCAGGACATCCAGATTCAGTTGCCTTAAGAGGGTTTAAGTGCACATCCATCTTCTTGGAAAGTAGTCTTACCCCTTGACCAAAGGCTGCTCTGAGGCTTGAGGGATGCTGCTTTCCTCACCTGTTGAAACTCTAACGCTGCAAAAAATTCAGGTTGCTTTGGGCAGGAAAAATGCATCAGGCTGTTGGCTGGCTATTCATTTGAAGGAAGAGGAGGGATGGGCTCCAGGAGCAAGGTTTGATCATCCATTTCACAGAGTTGCTCTCTATTCTTAAATACTAAAACAGTGCTCCAGAGAGAAGTCTGTAAGCAGGACCCAGAAGAAACCTGCAGGCTGCTATCCCGCTGGGTCTCTCACCCCATGAACCCTGGCTTTTTCCTGCACTGTGGGGAGGACGAAGGAAAGATTTGCAACCACTTCAAAACTGAAATGCCTTTGGGTGTCCAGGGAAGGAGGCTTCAAGAGCACATCAGGAACAGACGTATCTATGGAGCTTGTGTGTGGCAGGAGTAGCTGGTAGTTGCCTGGGAGGATTTTGAATGTGTGACCAAATCTCATATAAGGTTCATAAGCCCTCTCTTGGATCTGTATGAGTTTCCTACAACATAATTGTAACCTAGTTGTGCTTTAAAAATGCCTTTTAGAGAAGCTAAGAGACCTTGCATAGAGACATGACATAATTTAGAGGGCATTTTTTAATCAAATCAAATGATTTTTAAAAAAATCTATTCAGTAATATCTTACCTGGGGCTCACTAGAACAGTATTGAAGTACTTGCCCAAAATTATTAACATTCATTTACCCTTAAACATCCTTATTCCAAGATCGACTAGATCCCAAGCTACAAATGACCACACTTCGCTGAAATATTTTATATTATCCCACACAACTCCTTCACACATTTTTCATAAAATTGGTTTGCATTACTCTTGGGCTATCTTCAAGGATCAAATCCTGTCACTCTTGCTCAGGTTACTGACTCCTCACTCTGCAAAAAAGTCGCATTAATTTTGAGCGTTTCCTCTTCTCAGACCTCTCCTGAGCTACAAAATCACAACGTCTTTTAGCAACGTACTTGACGCTGACAGCAATTAAATCTGAGCAGTTCTGCCAATAATCCTTCACTCCTCGAAGTGCACTGACTTCGCTGCGAGGCGGGATGTACCGTCAGGCTGTGCACAGCCCAGAGCAGGAGACAGCCCTTCTGGCAGTCTTCCAGTGCCTCGCTTCCCCGGGTTGAGTTACTATTTTCTTGCCTTGCATGTGAAAACTACTTTCTTCATGTGACGTACTATGTTCAGACACTGCAGGGATGAACACCAAGGAAACCCATTATGGAAAAAAATGCGTATGTGAGCAGTACGGCAGCTGTTGCCAGGCCTTCTATCTGTGTCCAGGTTTTGCTGCTACTTCAGGGAAGCAATGCAGAAGGTCCCGTTATGCAATGCAGAGCTGTAGGTTATGTAAAGCAGATGCAGTAAAACCTGACACCAAGCAAAGCGTAACTTTGACCCTGTCCCAAATGGATTATTAAACACCACAGTAATTTTCCCTATAGCACTGAAGTCTGAATCAATCCTAATACTGACATCACTTACCCTAGTGTGACTCTATTGATTTAACACAATTTTACATCAATGGGGGCAGAAAAAGGTCACAAAACTAGCTGTAGGTGACTTGGTACAGCATAATCCATGCTTAAACACTAAATATAAATTACTAATTTCATATTTGTTAAGTAACCTTCACTCTTTTTTAAAATAAAAGGAATTTTGGTGGTATTTAGTATGTCTCAAAAGCAGGTTATTCTTTACTCAGATGCCCAGCTATGGCATTAGTTTGCAGTGATTATGGCTAATACATCTAAATCCAGTTAGAGAAATAGGGGGTTGTTTGGAGTTCATAAGCATGAGAAACTAAATGCTATCTAATTCTACAATATAAACATACTGTATTTGGAACAGCCCCTAAGATACTGTTTTATTTTATTGTGCAGTCTTCTGCTTCATACCTAATCTGAAGCAACAAAAATATAAGGATGAGCCCTGACATCTTTCTGCTTCTTTATAATTATCCTCTGTCAAATTCCTTGTGATTATATTGATTAAAGTTTTCTTTCAGTTTTGCCTGTAGCTGAAACACATTTCTCATTTATAGAGCTTGACTTTATTCTGTCATTTCATTGTGTCATAAGCATATATTTAATGTTTGTTTACAAGGATGAAAGTGAATTCTATTACAATGCAATCATTGACAGAGCTATTAAAAACCGCATTTTCTCTCAGCATTTTCCTGACATTGCTGAATTCTAGTTCTCTGAACACAAGAGATAGAGCTTTATTTGTGAATTAATTTTTCACATTTTTTTCAACAAACAAGAGTGTACAGGCACACATATATACAATGTCTATGATTTTAAAAAGTGGTGCCTCAAAACTTAAAATAGCTTTTGACGGACAACAGACAGAAGCTATAGGCAGTCATGAGCAGAATTGGGTTAAAAATCAAATCCTTATTTAGTAAGATGCTAAAGTAGAGGCAGAGAGGGCAGAGGAAAAACAGAAAGGTCTTTCCCCAGGCGAAAAACAGCAATACTTTGACAGCCTTCGCTGTGGAAGCACAAAAGGATACGAGTGCTATGGTTCCTGGCCCTCCTACTCCAGAGATCTTGAGTATGTGTATCCAGCTATGGCTGTAACATTAGTAAGTCTTCAGTAATTATGGACTGCAAACCAAGGGCAAAAGCTGGGGAGAAAACACTGCCTCCCTCCCCAAAAGTCCACCCTCTATCCTTCACTGAACGTTTGAGCATGCCCTTTCTGTTTCAGGCTGACAGACTCCTATACCCAGCTAAATATGAAGTCCAACTACGCTGCAGACAGCATGTGTGTCTCAGCGGTGGCAGGGTTTTCTAGTGCAGTTGCCCCCAGCAGAACCACCGCAGCCCCTTTGCCCGCTCCCGCCATCCAGCAAAGCCGCCCCTCCAGAGCGCAGCCAAGCCCGACAGCAAACCCTCTGCTGTGCCGAGTCATCTAGAGTCTCTCTGCTCTACCTTTCATAATTTTTCACTTAAAAAATTAAATAAGAATCATGTTAATAAACATTGGGGCAATAGGCAATTCTGTGAAACTGAAGGGTTGTTATTTCCATCTGACTGAGAAACATGCTGCAGTCTGGTCCTTCCTGCTGCGGATCAAGACGACGTAGTTCACAGGTTGTCATCTCCGAGATGTATTGCTGCAGACTCCCCCTTCCCACGGGTGAGGGGAACCGAACAGATCCCATCAATTCTGTGTGCACACCCTGATGACCCATCAACTGCCAAATCCCTTTTAAGGCCTCCTTACTCAATCCATGGATTCTTCAACAGGCTATGCCTAAAATGCCTCCACCTGCTTTTCCAGCAGTTTCCTGCTATCAGCCAGTATGACCATTAAGAAAGGTGAAAATGTATTCTTTTAAACAATTTATCCTTTAATTCATAAGTATTCTTCAAAACGAAAAGTGAAAAAAATAGAGTATATTAATAATAGCACTATAAGTGCTGCTGTTCAGTCCTTCAACATCTTTTCTGTAAATAATGAGGAAAGGAAATAAAGTTGCTTCATTCCATAAACTTACACTTGCAGGAAGTTACAGTCTCTGTGTTCATTTCACCAAATTAAAGATCAGTTCTTAAATTCAGTGTGCCAACACATATCTTGTTCATTTTTCAGCTTTCTAACATTTTAAATTCCAAACCTGCATTGTTAGGTGCCTATTTACATTTTAATTCTGAGACCTACAAAAAAAAGTCTTTTTGTTTACAAGTCAACAATTCTGGTACTACATTTCCAGCTGTCGTGTTTTCTCTTAAAAACAGAGAAATGACATCGGTTAAGCAATATACATACATATTTCATATGCAGAATATCTCCATCTCCAATATAATCTATATTTTTCATTACTGAAAAGCAAAGTATCTATATTTATTTCATAAATATAAGTAAGCCTTTCTGTGTTTTACCTAACATTGTCTAATTATACATAACGAAGAACTACATATGCCTTAAACATTTTTCTAACTCATGATGTAATTTAGTTTACTTTTAATAAATAAATCCATCCATTCCCAAGGCTATTTTAGCGTTACATCAGATTTCTGTTTCTCCTAGGAAAGAAAGAGGGGGGGGAAATGCTCTTCTCTCACTTCATAATTTCCAGGTATTTTGTCTCTGAAAAAAAAATTTGATGAAGCAGTTAAAAGGAAAGGAAAGCTTCGAAACTCTGAGGCACAGAGCAAAGGGAAGAAAGGTCTAGGACCTTTCTGGAACCGTCTGAGCTCTCCTCCTGAGAAGTCAGGGCTTAAGGGCTCTGGAAGAATGCCAGTGTCCCCACCCCAAGGATGCTGCTGTTGTCAATAAGTGATAAGGAAACGATCTAGTATAAGGACCTTTACTTTCTCCTGTCAGTCCTTTCACGTGAATTTCCTCAAAAATTTCCCTGAATACTGAATTCAGAGCTAAAGTTCTCTGTTATTCAACTCCATGCTTCCTTCCTCATTCTCTGTGACAGAAAAGAAATGAAAGCAAGAAAGGGCACAGGCTGAAATAATCAAGTGGAAAGGCCATAGGTAGGTTTTAGACTGAAAAAGAAACCCCAAACACTGAACACTGACAATCCTTAACAATGTGTCAAGCAATTTGATCATGAACTTGGCTGCCAAAATGTCATCGCCACTTAATACCTTAGCTACTTCATCATACTTTGCCATTTGAATTACTATTCTTGCCTTCCCAGTCCTTCACTTGCCCAGACTTCTGATGCATATTGCACTACGTATTTTAACTTTCCTAATCAAAATAACTTCACAACTTTCCAAACCCTCCTACACCACTGAGCCCATTTCCATCCCCCGATTTTCTTCTGCCTCATTTTCCTGATGCAAGTCATGTAAATTGGTTATTAAACTTTAAAGATATATTTCTGACGGGTGGATTTTTAGAGATTCTAACTATTCCTTTTATTTTCCAAGACTGCCTTCTCTAGTCTTTTTACATGGTACTATCTTGGCAGTGGGAATGCTGTATGTAATTGTGCTTTTTGTGCACTTTTCAATATACATTTAGTGCTTAAAGAATGGTTAAAAAAAGTAAAATAATGAACTCGCCAACTCCAGTAGTCACAAACACTTGTGCCTCCAGTCAAAGAAAGGAAGGATCTTCATACTCAAAGGGAAAATGCTGGATTACCAAGCTCAGGGAGAAAATCATTGGTAAGGAAAGAAAGGAGAATGTTCAGGTGTGCTGCTACACTTTGGTTGAAGAATGTATATGAACATGCATATTCCAACAGTCCTTCATAATACTGAAACCAGTACTTATATCTATAGTTAATGCAAGGGGAATAAGCCGTGTTAGCACCTAATTCTGTTTCTAGTAGGAATTACCAGCTGTTCATAGTTATTGTCAAATGATATCAGTAAAAATCACATTCTTGATTGAAATAATTATATCAGTATGTAAATCAGTCTCTAAAATTTGAACAGGTAAGTACTAATAGCAATGTGAAAAAGTAAAAATACCTTTAAAATCCTCAGATTTTTATTTTTTTAAATCAAGCAGTCATGCTATACGGACAAGCAAAATTGCATCTATGCAGTCTGAACATTGGTGTAGCTTCATAAACCAGCTTAAACTATTTAAGAGATGAAAGCTAACTCCTTGCCACCTTCACTGTAGAGGCATTGTTAGCTGTATCACTGCAGATGGCAAAAGGAAATGTCTCTCATTTAATCCGTTCTCTCACCTTTGAGATTTACATGGGGCACCTTTATAATAGATTAACAGATTACGATGTGAAATTACAGCTCTTGTTAAGGAACTGCAACAATGCCTGGAAATGTAACCTCCATGTTTTGTCCAGTTAGGAATTGTTTTTTGTTTCTTTTTTAAGTTTACCTTAATTTCACTGGTGGTCAGTGTGAAAAGATGTAAGACATGCAATTCACTTTTGTGTTAATGTATTATCTTGCCTTTAAGTGAGTCACTGAGACTTTGTTCCTCAGCTGTTATTTTAGATAGATATTATACAGGCTTTTTTTCTAGGCTATTAGTGCTCTGCAGAGGTTCATGCCCAAAGGGTGTTCTCTGTTTTAATACTGTTAAATTACATTTAGAAGATAACAGAAGTATCGATCTTAATAAGAAGGCAATATTCTGCATTGGTCAGGTCAGCTGCGATAGATATTACATTTTTGGCCAGGCTTGGTAATTTTTATGTTTTTTATTGATCTCCTTTCCGGTCTAAATTGCTGTTCAATAGCTGAATTACTAACCTAGTTATTTCATTATAACAAGTGACAAATAATATCGCTTTTAGATCTACAGTGCCCTATTTCAGATTCTGGGATCCTAACAGAGATTCAGTCAATACTGATTCAAGCAAAAGGCTATTCCTTCTTCGTGAGGAACATATCAGCTTCTTCAGATGTAGAGTCACAGGATGGACATATCCGCTGCTCGTGTTTGCCAACAAAGGTCAAAATGCAAGTATTAGCATTCAAGAACATTACAGTAGTTTGGAAGCTGCCTGGGGGATATGTCTAGCAACTTGAGACTGAAAATCCTGCCTCCATCTGTCTCCTGCCAAAGCACAGTAAAATATGCCTATGCTCCTTATGCTATCACTCAGGAATGTCAAGAGAGTCACCTTTCAGTATGAATCAGGAAGAATCACTGCTGAAAAAAAGCAGCATGATCTGCTGGTTTTCTCCTGTGAACAAAGATCTGTACCATAACAATAATATGCAAATTTCATAAATCTAGTCACCTAACAGAATAGCTAGAAACTGCTTAAATGTCAGGTGGAGATGTCCTATTGAAAATGTCTTTCTCAGTCAAGACCCAGCTATGCCGTTGTTTGAACGTAGACCCTAGAGTTTTAATAAGTCTTAGAGCTGAAAACATTATCAATGTACCTAATTCTTCTGATGCAGTGCTGTTTTCTCAGCATATACAGGACTCATATACAGGACTAGATGTGGTTTTGTACACTGACAAGGTCTAGATTCCCATAAGTGTTGCAACGATTTGTGTCATTTTCCTCATCTCTTCCTGGCTAAGTAACATCAGGTGAGGAAAGAAAGGTTCAGAATGGATGAAGGCACTTCTTAAGCAATAAAACTGAGTCCAACCGTAATGAAATGGCACTTGGGCACATCCACACATTTTTAGCTTTATGGCAGCGACACTGCATTGACCAGCGATGACCTCTCTGCTACCTCTGCTGATGATCTAAAGTCACCAGCTTGTAATTGCATGCACTGAAGACAACATCCTGCCATCCAAAGTCTTGTCAACTCTGTCAGGTAAGTAAGAAAAAAACAGTAAAGATCAGCCTTTTATCAGTTTTACGCAGTCACAAAAACCTCTGTAGCTTCTAAGACACAGATACTTGCAGACAAAACTACTCATTTTTTCCTTTCAAATGCTGAAGAACTTAGCAGAACTGTCTAGCTGTTCTGTAATTTCTGTGCTCAGCAAAATAATTTCTTAAGCAGTTAAGTAGACCTACAGCTGAAAGCTATCCCATTTTTCTGACCAAGTCAACAACCAGTGACAGAAGTCTACTTTTCATTCTTTTCTCCAGGTCGTATCTCTCTGCCACCTCTAGTGCCCTAAACCATGC
This sequence comes from Ciconia boyciana, assembly GCF_034638445.1. Classification (NCBI taxonomy): domain Eukaryota; kingdom Metazoa; phylum Chordata; class Aves; order Ciconiiformes; family Ciconiidae; genus Ciconia; species Ciconia boyciana. Next base: position 47,707,621 of record NC_132938.1, on the reverse strand, counting down.
ACTGTTTTACTTATTTTTTAACAGTTACTGCAGTATACCTATTTTTCAAACAGAGATAGGAACAGAATTATTTTTTCTGACCTACAAAGAGCACAGGAGACAATAAGCCTGAATGCGATCTTTTCAACAGTACAATTTACCACTTGCATCACTTAGAAAGTAAATATGGTTGCCACATACCCACATATGAAAATATGAGTGAAATACCCAGATGGAACCACATATGCTGACATTTTCCTGCATCACCATCAAATCAATCTTAGTTAAGCACGCAAAATGAAGAATCTCATTCTCAACAAGGATTATGTTGTATTTATTAGCTACAAACACGAAACAAACAATTGATTAGCCATCAAGAACTTGAGCTCCTGCAATCCCTTTTTTAAAGTAAAATCAGTGCAAATGAGACTAAACATCTCAGTCAGAATACGCGGCTATTATTCTGCACTGTTTTGTTTGACTGCCTATCCTTTCACGAGACCTTCAATTAATCTGCTGTAGGTCCTATCTCCTCAATACACGTGCAACAGAATTATTCAACCCTTTTGACACCCTAATGGTCTGAAGCTGCTTTTGTGGAATAGAAATTTTCTCTCCACTGCAGACAGTACACAAACAATACTTTTTCTTAGCCTTCTCTTAGGGTAGATCCACAGCATAGCTCCCAACATAGCATAGAGTTACCCAAGTAAATGTTAAACTTCCAATAATCAGATAAAGTGATCTTGAGCTGCATTTTGCTTGTCTGTGTTTTGCCTGCTGCCTGGACCAAAGCTAGCAAGAATTTCTCATCAATTCCACATTGTGGTCTGCCATACGGAGATACTGTAAGACAGGGAGAGCCAATACAATGAGAAAATTGAATTACATCAGAATTTGACAAAGCAGTTAGACTACATCTGCCATTATTCCTATCTATACTGTACTGGAACAGCAATCTTCTAATTGGCCATCCCATAATCATCCATTCTTTCTGCAGCCACCAAAATCTGTGTATGGCTAACAGTCTCAGCACATCCCACATGTCGGACAGCTGAGGAAAGGGAAAGGTCCTGATGGGCTTGAACTGAAAGGACCAGCCCACTTTGGAATATAGCATTTGTCCCAGCAGCCCCTACTGCCTCATCTCGTTCCACAGTTACAGGTCTGTGCAGTCCTTCATGTATAGACCTTGTGGCAACACAATGCTGTGTAATACTGTCTTGTGAAAATTTGAGCTGTTTAAGTGCCATAAGGTTGGTTACCTTCTCATACAGCCATTCTGGTCCCATGCATGGCCTGAGGTCGTATTTACCTAGATGAAATATCGACTTTAAAAACAAAATTAGTCGACACCAAAGGAGTTTAGAGAGGAAGTCGATTATTTCTTTAGCCACAGGAATGCTCAGATTTTCTTCTGCAAGGCCATTTGCCTGTTAGATTGGCATGACAGTGAAGAACAGTCAAGAAGTAGAGAACATCTCATTGACATGACTCTGTGGGCCACCTACAAACCCGTAAAACTATAATATAATGCTATACATAACATTCAACATATAAAGTGAAACAATTTAGCCTGAAATACTTTTTTTTCCCTATTCCCACATAAGTAAATTACCTGGTGTTACCAGGTAATCAGTTTGAAAGCTGGTACAGTGGAAGCTTAATGAATAGCTGGGAATGAAAATGGTGTTTTTTCTGACACTATTCTTTCTTTAACAAGTGCATTCCTCAGATTGTTCCAAACTGCTAAGATTTTGGTTGAAATATATTACATGTGCATTTAAAGTATGTCCTTCACTGCCACAGTAACACTGGACTTTTAAGCCTTGATCAGCATAAGAAATTACGCATGTAGCAGAGGAGTTAGGTGGAATTTAAGAAGAAATGCTATGTTTCCATCAGACAATTTTCCCTGGTGCACAGGCATTTGCTTCTGTGCATTCCCCAAGCTGATTATATCTTTTCAGGAAGGAATAGTTCAAGGCTTAATTAACATTTAATATTTAGGATTAATATTGAGGACTGCAACTGAGTACTGTATAGCTGAAGTCTTTGGAGGCCCGCCAGTTCATTTTTAATAAATACCAACAAGAAACATGGCAATATATGGTTGCTTTTACTTCATCCCCCTGGGAACAGCATCCCCTTGTCCGTAGGAGTTGCTGATTAGAAAACGTTTCTCAGCATGTGGCTGAGCCAGGTTTTTTAACTGAATGGGTTCAAATCCATGTATTCTGTGAACTGTAAGAAGGTTCTAAGCCCCCAGCTATCTCTAAATGAGGATTATTTACCACTATTTTATAGTCAGACTACCTAAATACAAATCAGTCATGATCTTCTTCCTCTGGACGAAAAGAAGGAAGAAAGAAGGATCATGATTCCATAGTTCAGCACTGAGGGCACTAACCTGACATGGGGAGATCTAACTTTATTCTTTGCTCCGAGAACTACTTATAGGCCATTTTTCCAAGTGTTACATAAAGGAAGTAGAATTAAATTTGTGCATCAGTACAGCCTTGAAAAGAAAGTTACATATCTATGAAGAAATGCTGTCATTTCCTATTGTTTCTGATATGATCATTCACCAAATTTATATCTGCAGTTGACAGTTATAATTTTCCTCTTCCCTGTTCAGTACGTAATGTCTGTTCTTTGTATTGTGATGATGTCCTTCAGAGAGTGATCTAAAGTAATCCAGAGAAAAGGAGGAAAAAATTGAGAGATTCATTGACCAAAAGTAAAATGTGAACCTTCCTGTGAACCAAAGCTTTTGGCGATATACGCTTGCTTGGCAGTTCTCCCATGCCCACCCCTCTGCAGCTCCCAGCTGCCACACAAGTTGACCTGTTTTATAGGGGATCCTTCTACCTACTATCTCTGTCTTCAAAGACATTGAGAGAGAACTATCTTTGAGATCCCATATTTCTAAACATTAGAGAGACCCTTGATTGAGAAAACTATTTACAGTCAGCATTCTACCTCTTTTTTTCTTTTTTCTTTTTTTTACATTTTCATTAAATTCATAAGGATTTTAATGACAAGATTGTCAAACTTACTTAAATTCATAATATTTTCTTTCTTTCTGGGAACCTGTGGTAATGAATATTGTGAAACCTAAGCAAACTAAAATGACCATTAGTGGTTGCCATAATACACAAATGGATTTCACTTTACAACAGAAAAAAATGTCATTAGAAATTATTAACACAATTCGTTTCAGCACTTTATTCACATAATCTGATGATAGCAACTAGTACAAGAGATAATGGATACAAGCTGGAACATGGGAAATTCCGACTACATATTTAAAATAACATTTCTCCTTGAGGATGGTCAGCACTGGAAGAGGTTGCCTAGAGAGGCTGTGGAATTTCCACCTTTGGAGGTATTCAGGACTCAATTGGGCACATCCGCATAATCTGATTAAAGCAGCTTTGAGGATGGGGGTTTAACAGGATGACCTCTGCAGGTCCTTCCCAACCAAAGTTTCCCTATAATTTTAGGAGTCTAGAAATTTAATTCCACATAATATAAAATATAAAAATCACTTTTCTTAACCAGGGAGATTTTTTAAAGTTTAAGTTATTCTCGTAACTATGAACCTACTCCAAAAATGGCCATATGAGACACTTCAGGTTCCCCCTTAGGACACAGGTAAGACATTTAAAATCTATGGATACAAGCCCAAGCTGAGTACATTAGCACATCTGCAGAAAATAAGCTTCTTAAAATGACAGAAGAAAACAGCAAATTCATTAAAGGAATAATATATCTGGTGACAAAGTTAAAAGTCTGAAAAGCTTGACTTGTCTCCATCTCTTTCAAGGAAAACTAGGCAGCTGGCTGAATTGATATCAATACTCAGATGAATTAGCCACTCAAAAATATATCCAAACTAATACAAATCAAATTATCTTATGGCCATGACTTATTTCTTTCTCTAAAAAACCCATAAAAGTGAATAAAAGAGTTGATTATAATGCTGTAGACACATCATCAGAAAACCTGCCTTGCAATCTATTTGCAAAGTTCAGAATCAATTACAGTAACTGAATGGAAAGCCTATGTAATATTAAATTACCAGATTTAATATTACCAAAAAGCCTGGTAATATTAAATTGAATTAATTAAAGGCACAGCTACCTGAACCTACTAGAGATAACACAAAATAAGGGTAAGACTCGGTAGTAGAAAAATAACATCTTACTATGGATTGTGGGAAACAATTTGGCTCCAGGGAGCTTTTCCCTTTATTTGTTCTGTGACAAAATTTATGGGCAATTGCACAATTCCAAAGAAAGAAAATTATCTCTGCAGATTTTAGAGGCAAGGCAAGGAATTATTCTTTCAGTTCTAATGCATATGGAATTGAAGATCAGTTGAATGTATTGGTCAATTCTGAATGTCCAGCAAATCTAATTACTTGGTTCTCCTGTATATGTTGGCTATTAACCACATCAAGAAGCAAAAAACCATCAATAGGGATCACTGTATCCTCACAATATTTTTTTTTTTTTGGTCATATTTTTCAGTGGTAGCAGGATGAGGATAATAGTAAATAGATGTATGGTACAGGAGATTGCTTGCTAGCTTTCTGCTACCAAAACGATTCCCCTTGCACTAATCCAGCTCTGGCTGATGTTCAGAGATCAATGTTTAATTTAGGGTAAGAAAGTTCACAGCATAATAATTCCTCTCCATTTGCATTTTGTCTTTCACTGTTACACTAAAATAAAAATGACAATGCTCCAGAGATTCTCTTTTTTATCATATAACCACGACAACACCATTATCCAACTGATTGAGTTACCCAATGATCTCTGAGCATATTGCTAACACTTGTAGCAGTTCATGATGGCATCTACTTACCCATCACTTAATTATTATTTAACAGTAAATACATATCAACAGAAACTCTTGTACCTGTGCTCTTTCCAACTGTATGATTAGCTGCCTAATTATTGCTTAGTGACGTTTTAGTATTTTAATCCCGGAAATCTATTTACTGTTCTGTTTTCCTATAATTTTAAAATTCTTTATTTAATGATATCAAGGGGAGAAAATCATTCCATAACAAAAATAATTGCATATGGCTGTTTCAAATGTACATTATTTACTTTATTATAAAACTAGTGTAGTAAAACTGAATTAGGAAATATCACTGCTTGACAGAAAGTTAAATATACCTAAAACTGTTCAGGAGCTGTGGCTCTCTGAAAGGGCTACTTTCTTAGGTTCATACCAGGCTGATGTAGTGATTGTGAATTGTTACTTTCTTTACACTGCTACTGTACTTAATGGAACGAGAGGTCAGAATATTGTACTAAGATGTGACATTCAACATTCTTTGTGTTTTATTAATTGTTTATCAATATAGTGTGATGTGATGGTAGGGGTTTTAATGGAATAAATATAGCTCTACTTTCATGGGGGTTTGTTCTCCCACTAATTAGCCTGTTCTATATGCAGTTGTGGCCATTCATAATAATAAGAGTATTTTTAAAAATCATTTACTACATCTAAGTGAAAATGTGTTAAAACCATGGTCACACTAATGGTAGAAAAAATGTACTCCTAAAATAGATATATGGCAACATCTTAATTTTAATTGCTTGTTAGTTTTATAACTAGAGAGTTAATAAGAGCTCAGTAGTAGATACTTTTGTGGTGCTGAATAAAAAAACACTACAGCCTATATAACTGTTCATAGAAATTAACAGGAGAAAATGGTGAATATTTAACAGGGCAGTTGAAATTGAAGAAGATGTGACTATGAGACCAAGAAAACACATTATTGGATGCCTGGCTGACAAGTAACTTTGGGAATTTTTGCCCAATTCAGTATGTTTCTGCTACTCTTGCAGGATGACAAATGACTGAAACCGAAGCGCAAACATCCTCATCTTTCGAAAGGGAACAGTATCTGATTCTTCAGAGTTTATCAAATCCTACTGTTTATTTATTCTAATGTGCAAATGTTATCCTTGCGATCATCCACTGACGGAGTACAAAATAAGCATGACATTGCAATTAAGAATTTAACCACCTACTTCATGCACAGGTGTTGAAAGGCAGGCATCTTATTCTCAAACCAAATCTCACTTGAAAAGAAGGAATGGAAGAACATCCAAGCCCAGTGAGTAATGCCAGTTGCATTCTTTGGAAGGAGGAGGTTGTCAGGGGAAATGAACTAAAAAGAAGAAAAGGAAGAAAGTGGAATAAAGAGACAGAACAGGAGCAAAGATTAAAAGGACAGGAGTGGAACGAAGCTGAAGTTGACAGAAACTACAGTGAAGAAATAAGTTGGTACAAAAGGCACATCACCACAGGCAAAAGCACTACATTCAAGGGTGAATTTCGCATGTGAAAATCTAGATGAATAATTTACCTGTTTCTTTCTGACTGGCTCCACAGTGCAGTCTTCCAGTGAGACTACAGGAGAGATGGATGGATACACTAACTGGATCCCATTGTTCTCCTAATACAGGGTCTCCATCTGATTTTTAAAGTCACATATCAAATTGCCAATTTATGAGGAAATGGAAGTGTCTGCTCTCAGTTGTTTGTTCATTCATGCTCAGTTGTGTGGCACACACATCTGATTGAGGTGCACCCTTAAGTATTTGTGCATTTTGCAGGACTCCATACTTAAGTGCTTGGTTTTATTTCACTTGAAAATGAAGGTAAAGAACTATATTTTATTCCTTCTTGTGCATCTAAACTAGATTTTATTCCTTCTTGTGTGTCTTCAAGAGGTTTTCCTAAACTAGATTTGATTCATTCTTGTGTGTCTTCAAGAGGTTTTTTTTCTACACCTAATCACTTCACTTGAAAATGAAGATTTTAGATTCCTAAACTAGATTTTATTCCTTCCTGTGCATCTTCAAGAGGGTTTTTTTCCTATGCCTAATCACTTCACTTGAAAACGAAAGGGAAGCAAATACCTCCTCACCATATAGAATGTGAGGAGAAAGTATATTAAAGGAAACAAAAATACCCTATGATAACATAAGCCTACCTGAGGAACCATTTGAAAATGGAGAAAGGGAGACTGAAAGCTCTATCCTCAGGTCAGCACTCTTTATAATGCAGACGTTATCATAGTGCCTCCTGGACGTATTGCTGCAAAGTAGCTACCAAGGCATAACAAGACCAAAGCTGCACAACAAACAAGTGTCAACAAGAAGATCAAAATCCAGTTGTCTAGAAGTCTGAATTTCTGGGACATCCATCAGACTGCAGAGCCTCACAGAATGAGTTACACGGTGTTCCTTCTTCCCTCAAAAACAGTTACTTAAAAATTTGACAAATGAATTCATATGAGGGGAAATACATTAAGGGGAAGTAGCCTGGGATTTAGAGGTGTTGGTGGATTTTTCTTCCACCTTTGTCTACAAATTTCTTGTATAAATCACATCACCTCTCTATGAATCTGATACTTTAATTGATAAGATCATTCATCCTATTTCCCTGTCAAGATCTGAGGCCTCCTAAGCGATCTGGTACTGCTATAGTCACCACCTTGGGTAAGTACTAATTATCAGTGCCAGTCAGACTAGATCTCAGGATCTCTTATCCTCAGCCTCTGGCACATTCCTGAGCCAAAAAAACATGTTGGTAGACTCCCAGAAGAGCAGGAAGATCTTTTATAGCTCTCTTCTAATTATGCCCTTTTAAACAAGATTGCTTTCCTAAATCACCCATAAAGCCATTATGCCTGACTGGACAACAATCGGAGTGCTTGATGGTTCTACATGAAGTACAGTACACAACCAGCACATGCAGAGAGTGCACAGTTCATAAGCAAAACACTTAATAAATTCAGAAGAAATTCACTGTGCATGCAGGTACATGAAGGTCCATTGGCAGCAGGAGGAATTCAAGCTCTTATTGAAATCGTAAGTCATTTGTATCAGAATACACTTTGCATTATTCTTCACCAAAGATTTTACTCATGGAAAAAATGGACATTCCTAAATGAGCTAGAACCTGTTAAAAAAGTTACATTCCTTTTTCAGTAGGAAACAAAGTTTTCTCTTCCCTTTCAACAAAAGGGAGGGAAAGGGATTTAGCCAGTATTTTGTGTTATACTGTCCTGGGCAGGACTGTTATTGTATCATGTGCCAGACAAGACATGGAGTCTGATATACGTCACTGAAAGAGATAGTCAATATGTATTCACTTTTATGCTTTAAAAGGAAACATCTTTAAATACACACTTTATTTCTCTGAAAGAAATAGAACACTGTGAATGTTACAAAGCAAGTATAAACAGCCACATAAAATGAAAAATTTCAGACTATACTAAAAATGACTATGTACAACAGAATTGTTTAGCAGCGTGTCGTGGTTCAACTCCAGCCAGCAACCAAGCCCCACCCAGCTGCTCGCTTACTCCCCCTGGTGGGATGGGGGAGAGAATAAGAAGAGTAAAAGTGAGAAACCTCGTGGGTTGAGATAAAGACAGTTTAATAGGGAAAACAAAAGCTGTGCACGCAAGCAAAGCAAAACAAGGAATTTATTGACTGCTTCCCATGGGCAGGCAGGTGTTCAGCCATCTCCAGGAAAGCAGGGCTCCATCACGTGTAATGGGTGCTTGGGAAGACAAACGCCATCACTCCGAACGTCCCCCCCTTCCTCCTTCTCCCCCCAGCTCTGTATGCTGAGCATGACACCATATGGTCAGGGATATCCCTTTGGTCAGTTGGGGTCAGCTGTCCCAGCCGTGTCCCCTCCCAGCTTCTTGTGCCCCCCCAGCCTCCTCGCTGGTGGAGTGGGGTGAGGAGCAGAAGAGGCCTTGACTCTGTGTCAGCACTGCTCAGCAGGAACTAAAACATCCCTGAGTTATCAACACTGTTTCCAGCACAAATCCAAAACATAGCCCCATACGAGCTTCTGTGAAGAAAATTAACTCCATCCCAGCCAAAACCAGCACACTGTTTTCCAGTGATCCAAATGACAAACAGGGACAGTGAACACTTCTGTTGCTGCCTCTTTGAAAAGATGATGGTTTATGTCAGTTTTGCTATTAACCTTCATGAATTTCCCTGGACTAAATCTGAAATTTCAGCTCAAAAAATCCCATACAAAGTTATGAATGTTTGAAAACAGGACTGTATCATGGAAATTCCTTTTCAGCCTCACAGTTTCCCACTAGAGGCTTACCATTCCAAACATATGGAAATTAAGGGTGAACATAACCAGCAACATATGCTATTACAAACAAAATATGGCATAAGGCATACTTTTATTCTTAAAAGTAGTATTGATTTCAGAGTAACATACACCCACAAAATGAACCCAGCCCTCTCCATTTTTCTCAGCTTTTCAACTGTAAAAAATCTCTTTCAGGATTCAAAGTAGAATAAGAAAAAAATAATAACGGCCCCATCCTGTTCAGATATTTTTTGAAAGCACATATTATATTCTTGATTTTAAAGTTACTAACTATAGAGAATGGACTTCAGTGCTTACTAGGAGTTAATCATGCTCACTGCTAAAAGCAGCTAGTAAACAATCTCAAAACACATTGGTTATATATTCTTAATTTCAAGTCTGAAATCAACATGTTTCAGAATTTACATCAGCCTCTTTCCTTTATCTGTGGGGAAGCTCTGATTACCGGATACCTTGCTGTCATTCCTCATAAAAACGCTCTAGGAAGGATACACCACAGCTTCAGGAATAACATCAAATTGTCAGGCACCAGTAATAAAATACCTTTAATCTCTAATTTATTTGTCTCTCTTATTTCCTAGCATAAGATTGATGATCCAAGGCAGATACGCTGCAACGTGGATCTGCAGAAAGTGGTCTGCCTGTGTAGTTGGGAAAAATATTTTACTTTCAGAAGAAGTTGTTACTGTAGGACAGAGAAAATAGCTATCCAGTGATTATGCATCAAAAGTGTCTGTCATATGTCCTTAGTCTTGCTATCTCTCACCCACTTCTTGTATCTTCTTTTATCTAATTCACAGATGAAGAGTCCTGTAAAGCACATTTTGTGTCTAGACCACTGTTGCAAGTTCTTTCTGCTACTGCGCAAAAGAGTCTGTGACAATCTATCATGGTGACAGCTGAACATACATTAACTCTTTGAAAAACACAAAACTTTAATGTTGTTGAAGTATTAGTCTATCATATTAGTGCTTTCAAGGTCAGTTTTGCACTTTTAAGACTCTTTCACAGAACTCTTCTTTTTTCAGTTTTTACATGTTTCTAATCACACAAGAACTTTGACTTGAGAGCTTTTTCAATACAACTTATTTCTGACCCTTTTAATGTAGGAAGAGCTAAGTAAGAACACTGCAGAGACTGCAGAAAACACTGAAGGGCTGATTGTATTCTACACGATACTGCTCTTACACATAGTGCCTCCGCTCCTCGTTGTGGTGCAGTACATCGTCATCTGGTGTTAGTTCTCTCTTCTTCCTCACAGGTAGAGTAGTATGTGTGGCAGAGGTTTGCCTTCACCAAATGCATTAAAAAATAGATGTTTTCAAAATACAGGTAAAACTTCTTAACAGGAATATTCAGTGCTATCATGCCTACTTGGCTGCATATTAATTCATGATGAAAAGAACATAAACATTTATACTGAAAACTCTGAAAAATTTGCAAAAATAAAGAGCAAAAGAAACTAGAGACATATTCAAGGGTATTCAAAGCTCCAAAATAAAAATGGCTTGGATTTCAGAAACTGGAATGCTAAAGACATACAAGTCCTATAAACATAATTTCAAATGTGTGTAGCCATTATGTTTCCTTTTTAAAAAAAAATCCACGTGGCTCCTCCGCAATTTTTAAGTGTCTACCAGACTTTGACCTCCATCTGCTGAGACTAAGGATGGACAAAACACACAGAGATAAAACACTGTATGATTTAATCTCCATTAAAATGCATTCTTGTACATTTAGGTGTATGGATGTGAACACTACCTCAGAAGTAAACAGGACCAAAAAAGTAAACACATGGAAAAGAACTGCAGAATAAGGATATTTTATTACATGAAAAGAGTTTAGCTAAATGCAAGTTTCTTCACCTGAAGTGTTCAGTTTATAAATGGCTGCATTTTCAAAATGACCTTTTAGCTTGTTCTTAGTTGCTTTCCCTATGAATCCAGTATAATCATTGCATTAACTGAACACACAAAAGTAGTGTTGTTATTATTACTATTGAGTTCTAAATAATTTTACCTAACAGACATGATCTAACTGAAATGGGTTCGTTTTTGTGTATCATGTGATTGCTATTCATAGAGATATTTTAGGTAGCTGAAGCATATAGGAAGGCAGAAAAGTAAATATACAGATCAATTATGATTTTTAGCCAGTATCCAGAGAAACTGCTCCTTGTGGGTACTGTAAACAGATTACATCGCAGTCACTAACATCTTCTCTTCAGGAATCATTTCAGAGACATAAATGATACCTATTTATACATGCCCAGTCTACTTAATAGAGTTAGCCCCAACAATACCGTAGGACACCAGTCTCCAGCTCTGCCAGCTGGTGTCTTAACTTGATCTATCCCTATGAACCTGTCTGTTGATCAGCAGGCTCTATCTGACCCTGCTTACCCTTGCTGGGCCTGATCCTGACCAGTGAATTGACTTCCCAGCTTGACCTCGGACCTGCCTCTTCACCACGGACTTGCCTGATGCCCTGGGCTGGGGCTGCCCCTGGCTGCCCTGGTGCTGCCTGCCTCCACGGGGAACCCCTGCTGCACCCTGCTGCACCGGGACACCCCCATGCCCTTCAGATACCTCCTCCTCCTCCTCAGATGAAGAGGCTCGGACTGCCCAACTTGATTGACATCTATGACAATCGTGCATTGGCCCCATAGTCACTGTAATGCGCATCTTTCCAGTCTCCATCCCAGTAGGGTTGGTTTCTTCCCAGCCTGATTGACAGTCGGAGAGATCGGATGGGCCATGTAGCCAAAGATAGAGTCTAGGGCTGACAGCTCTGAAATGGCTCCAGTTGACGATGCAGCAACTTGGACATGTTTGTCAGTAACTCTGAATGCAAGAAGAAAGGGCAGAAATTCCTCAAAGCAATATTAGAAGAAATTTTAAAATGTCCTGTTCTGAAAAGATTCTTTGGCAAAAATTGGATCTCCTTTAAAAAAAACCCAAACCTGTCTCTATGCATATTCTGAATATGCTGAGTCTGGAAATAAAAATAGCTGTTTGATGCTTCGTGTTTCTATTTGCCCTGCAACAGCATCACAGATAGAAGACTGAACTAGATTTTATTCCTTCTTATGCATCTTCAAGAGTTTTTTTTTCCTACACCTAATCACTTACATCTGCTGTCAGAGCATGGCTGGATAACAAAGAGTTTGTTGCACAGCTCTCACCAATGCTCTAATTTGGCTTCTAGTAATGGTGAGGATGAACAAGATGGAAGGGAGTCAGGTTGACTCCTAGAGCTCACACTGGGTCACTAAGGCTAAACGTTGCAGGAGGAAAATTATGTATAGCAGCTTTGATCCAATTAAGAGCTTAGCCTCATGGTTAACATTAAACATATGCAGAACTTCTCTGCCTTGTAACTTTGCATGTTTGATATATAAATCTGAGAGGGAAAAAAACACACAGAAGTTATACTTTTTCTGTATAATAGTATTTCAAAAATAAATGTACTCTGAGAAAAACCAAAGAAGTTAAACTGCTGATGAATCCAGTTGCCTATTTGTTTGAAATTATCTTAGGGACCATACACTAGCTTTGAAAAACTGGCTGCAGTTCAATTTCTTCTATCTAAAAGGTACATCAAACAAGTTCAGTCCTCCAGATAGGTCTACTTTGGGTTCAATTTTTTTGAATTCAGCACAGACTAGTATGTGGCTTCCCAATGGTTACCCTAACCCTAGTTTGCATTTTTGGTTTTCAAACCACTGATCTTATTTTAGGAATCTAAAAATGATAAGGTTGGGGGAAAAAAGCATTTTCTCAATTATATTATAAACTTTTACCTGCAAGTGATGCCAATTTACCATCAATCAAACGCTGTCTTGCATTTAAAACATCTTTTCCGTCCACTGCTGGAATTTTTTCACAGCCATTACATAAGAAATGCGAATATTCCTCAGGACCAACCAGGAGGGAAAGATGAGCACTGCCAAGATGCTGACTATGGTTATAGCAAATTGCTGACAAATTTTTTCCCTATGCATTTAGCAGGATATACCAAACAGCCAGGTGATGTCAGCAAGAATATTTTAGATTTAATGAAGTAATCGAGACATATCCCAGGCTTTAACAGGTAATGCTGATACTGATAGAATGTAGTAGAAATAAATCAGTGCTGAAAGCCGCAAAGGATGCTCGTATCTATAGGCACTGTATTCCAGCTAGGCATTTTTCATTTCCTCTGTAATTACCTAAGAAGACCATAGACTAACCATCTATTTGAGTGTTTATTTTCCTTCCCAATATGATTGGCATGGGATGGGAGGGATAAGTGGGATGGAATCATGGGACTCAGGAAGATGGTTCAGCATCACCTTATCTGAAGTTTAGTTAGTTAATAGTCTGTGTGATGTCCCAATACTATGAAGTAATTGCTTGTTAACCACAGAAACCTACTTCTTGTGCTATGCCTAGTGATCCCCGCTGCCTGGGTCTGGAGCTCCACAGTACTGCAAAAGTGCTGAGAGCTTTGTGTTGGAGGTGTAGGGTAATCAGGGCTCTCTTAAATTTGGCTGTCCTGGTTTCAAAGCAGCCCTGTAGTAGCTGGGACAAAACTGCAGTAATTTAGAGCATTCCCTTCAACAGCCTGAAATCTGGGATGTCACTTTTTGTACCCTTTAGACAATCTCTTCTGTTTCATACTATGACCCAGCTGCTCCTTGTACAACTTTAATTCAATGGAAGTCTAAAGTTTTAAAGTTTCTGTTTATTTAAATAGTTTTTAGAAAACAACAAAAGATTTAGCCAAAAAAATTCTGCAAAACCCCCCATTATAACTAGAAAGTACTTAAGAAGCCACTGCAAGGAAATCTATGTGATTCAACAAATATTTAAAATGGTCAAATTAACATTAGAGAAAAAAATCCTATTGGGAGGCATTCTTATAGTCTTGTTCTATGAATTATAGTGGGATACTACCATTAATTGTAAGGAACATTAACCATGAGGAACATAATCCTTAGCAGAAGAACACGTGAATGCTGGGGTGTTTTTAGTTATTAAAATCAGAAATTGACTGCTCCCAGAGTTTCTGAGCAATTTACTCTAGTACTAAGGACATTTGTGTAATATCCAAACTGAAAAAAAACTTAATGTCTTTCAAGATGTAATCTCCCCTCTTACAAATACCAACTCTGTTTCTAATGTGGGCACATTGTTTCAGTTCAGCAGCAATGCCAGGATAAATGTACTGAAATACAGCTTTTCTGATTGAGAGAGAGAACAGAAATTCTTTGGACATAATGTATGTTTTTCTCAAATAAAAGTGTCAGAGAAAAATGCTGATTAATTCTGTAAAACCTCAGCTGAAATGACAGTTTAAATCTAAATGAGATTTTAAATACTAAAAAAGAAGATCTTAATACTACTTCTTAATTTGTTCTAAGGACCAAGATATGTAAGAGAAGCTGAATAAATTGATTTCACTAGGGCATTCTATTTGAAAGCAACCATATAGTTATAACCCCTAATTTGCCAAGCAACAGAGCTCGGAAAACAGTTCTCTTACAAGAAGGAAGATCAGCTTATTTAAGTAAAATTGCTACTATCTCATTCTGAGGTTTCTTTCATGTCCAGGTGACATATATAAGTTTTAAGAAATGCCTTTCCAATGCACAGAAGAAAAATCTTACTACACATATGTTAAAAGAATCAATGCCATTGGTAGGACTAAAAAGCTGTGTAATAACGGTCTAAAGAGTTTGATCAGCTCCACTCACTCTCCTGCCTTCACTTCAGTCTTGTGCCTGCATCCAGATCCAAAATAACTGAGGACTGGTAGGAGCTGGTTGGAAGGCACGGACATTTATTGGGGCAGATGAGGAAAACTGCAGTAAATAAAACACTTCAAAAGATTTGTTATGCTTCTACTTCAAGCAAATTCAAGAATATATTTCTACTATAGTCTCAATTCCTTTTGCAACCAATGTAGTACTAAGGCTATTATTAGAATAATTGGATTATTACCAATTCTAGAATTTCACAAGAACTTGCCTTACTTTAAGCAGACTCCTAAGTGGTTTCCCAGAAAGATATTGTTCTCAATCAAGAGAATTTAGGATTACACATTCAGAGTCAGTTTCTTTGCTTCTTTAAGGTTTTCCTCCACCTTCTACTTTGTTCTCAGTTCCATCTGTGGTTCTAGAACAGCGTATGTCAGAAAGATTAAGAAACAACTTTAAATGGGTCCACTGGTTTTAATAGGATCTTTTGCTCTAGTTCAGTTCATGATTCTTCATGCTTAACATTTTGCTAGGAACACTCAACAAAATTCCTTAAGCATAAATGACATCACAAGTAAATGAATATATTGTAATACAAATTTAGTATGTATGTGTGTGTAAGGAAATTAACATCTATAGCCATAGTTTGTTACAACAGTAACATTTCTCTGATTTCTGCTAATTTTTATTATAGTAACCTTTACAAGTATAGTCATATATATATTTTTACAGTTTAATCAAATGTAGTTCAGCAACTGTAGTGTATGCTCTTAATAAATGAAATCTTAAGTTCACATATTAAGCTTTGATTTGAACTTTGTAATGAGTTTAGGCTTCCCAAAAAATGGGAATTTTTGCTAGTTTCCCACAGAAGGAAGAACTGGCAATCTGTGAGAAGAGCCTTCCACTGGGTTAACTACATGAATCTGCTGTTAAGATGAAGAATCCCTGGTAGCAGCATTTTCACAGAGCCATTTGGCATACCACCACTGCAAGGAGAGGTGCATTTTTGATAGGCATTAATAAAATTTTGAATTCAATGAAAAGAGAAATATATATCTATAATGGATTCAGCTGCAATAGGACAGGTAGACTAGTGTCTTTTGCAGCATCAGGCTGAATAAATCAATACATACACCTTCCTTAAGTGTTTTGGTTTTCATGTTTGTCTCTTTTTCTTTTTCTTGCTACAGTATAACAGTAATGAGAGACTGGTGCATACATCAGAATGGTAAATGGCCTCGGTATGTTCATTTAAATGCCCTGTTTCTTAAGTCTGTTACATAAAGCCTTTTTCCCCCTTTTCTGAAGATCAAAAAGAAATTCATGTTGTACCACATCAAAAGAGATTGGTGAAGGAATGAAGTGAACTTGGAGTTTTCCCCTAATTGCAAAGTATACAAGCTGCAATCTTATTAAATAATTCATGTCTAAGACAGTGATCATCACAGTGTGAAATGACCTAATACCTATTATTCACAATCCCAATTATAACTTGGTAAGCATTGTTTGCTTATTGAAAACTTATTTATTTATTGAAGAAAATCTTAAATGTAATCTGTGTTTGTTTTTCTATAATACTGTATTTTTCCTATCTGTTTCAGCTCTCAGAGGCTTTCTAGATCTTAGTCCATGTACTTCTAAATCATATGCAAATTCATTATTCACATATAGGAAACAGTAATGAAGTTCCCCAGACCATTTTGGAACATTTCAACGCTTGAGCAGAAAGTCAAGGCTAACTTTAGCCAAAAAAATCCCCAACAATAGAAATGACAGTAGAGACTGTGTTTTTAAGAATGACAGACAGGACCGGATAGCTTCTATCTTTCTGTTTGTATCCCTTCATTGCAGTGTTTGGACAGAAGAATTGTAGGCCAGATCCGCTCAGTGTGGTCTTGAAGACAGGATGGCTACTGTCCTTAATAAAGATATAAAAATCCATGCACCTCTCTTCTTGAAGGAAGAAATTCTGCTTGAAATGATGCTTCTTCAGATGCAGTAATTTACTCATCCTTTCAAATGCTTTGTTGAATGGGCAAAAAAATGATGCATATAGGAGCTTTCATCAGAAAGCTGCCCACATGCTGTTGTGGTGCTAAGACGCAGCTGCCGGAGACTGTTTTTACTACTGAAGGAAGTTTTGGGAAATTATATGTGTAGCTTTTAAGTATACTCAACATTTGCTTAGGCCTGTAAAACATCCCCAAACTGTTACAGTAAGTCATAGGTTGTAAAACGTGATTCCAAAGTAATAAAAGGACAGGAATATATAAATGTAAATTTAATTAAATTAAGCTTGCCTATCCTCACATTTATGGGGGTAGAGGGAGAAGGTGTTTTTTTGTATTGCAATATAAATTTGAAAAGATCATTGTCATAGATACATTCACCTAGCAATACAATATAGAGGCAAAGCTTTCACAGTCTACTTGTATGCATGTTTATTAAATGTACAGAAAATTCTGGAAAGAATAATCATCCATGGTCTCTTCGCTGTGTAGTGTTAACAGAGCAAATCAGGTTGGCAACCAAACCTTTTCCATCCCTTTTATGAGCACATTTTTAAGCAGACTGCAGTGACAGGAGGTGCTCTGCAGCCCTCTCCTTCCTCACTGAATTCATGCTAGGCGCCCACCAACGTCCTTTGCATTTAAATAACACAACAGCGGGTCTCGTTCACTCCCGACTGAACACTCAACCTAATTTCCTTTGCCTTTTCAGCAGTCGCTGCACTGGCAGCATAAAAGAAAATCAGAAATTTGAAAGATTATTTTGTTTCTTCATCGAGATCGTTGCTGTTTATTCAGCATAGTCAATGTTCTGCAGTTCATGTGGATGGATAAACAGGAATGGCCCACAGCAACACATAAGAGCTACTAATAGGATCAAGATATATGCTTATGATTGCTGGGCTCATATCATTGTCATGGTACAGATTTGAGAGGCTGTTTTATCTGCTTAGCACTGTGTGTTCTGGACATTGATTTTTACATTGAAGCATTTGGGAATGCAGTTTAACCAACCTTTGGGCATTTATCATTGACAACCGTTTGTGTGAGAGGCGACTTATTGATCCGTTAAATGAGCAATCATTGCCCCGTCTGTCTCACACGTGTCCTGCTATTACTCCTTTTACTATGTGACCCAAAATCCTGTTTTGAAGATCTCAGAATCTGCAAAGATCACAAAAAAACACCACAAACAGAACAGTAGTAAAAAAAAAAGCTGCAGAAATGCATGAATACTCTTCAACAGAAGCTTTATACATTACATAAACTGACCTAGAAGTGTAGCAAAAGCCATTTCTTTAAGTATGAAATCCCTCTTGTGCAAAGGGTCAGCAAAAGGACATAAATGATGATGAGACCTGCCTTCCTCACCTCCTCTATAGGGGCGAGTTTCACTTCAGGGCCAATGCAATGACACCTGCAGAAGGGTACTTTAACACCAAGACTTAAAAATAATAACCAGGTCTAGCTTTATGCTGATAATGCTAACCTATATGTCTTGTTATTTCCCTTATAGTTGTGAAAGGTTTTTATATCTGGACTGTTTGTTTGGCTTGTGGACAAGGGAATATTTGACATTTTGACTCCTCTTCTTTCCTCTTGCTCTTCCTGCCTCTCCAGTGAACTGTTTCATATAACTTCTTCCTTGAAAAGGGAGGGCAAGTTTGTGTCTGCTTGTGATCACTTACCACCGAACTGGGAAGAACACTATCAACCTCTGACACCTCACTTCATCCCTACCTGAGGAATGAGCAACTGTTTTTGACTGTTACCTGAAGCTGATGGAAAGCTCTCTCATTCCTGAAACACTCAAAATCTTCTGAACTGAAAATGCCAATGTAATCTGTAATTCATGCTAGTGAACTCCAGTCTCAGTGAACTCTCCAGTGAACTTCCAGATTCCCTGATTTCTAAAATGTAATCCAGTGCTGGTAGAACTAGAGGTTTTAAATACTTTCTTATGTTACTCCCCACCCCTTTCCATTTTCTTCTGCTGCTTAAAATATTCAAATGTGAAGAGAGAGTTGATACAAGAAGGAAGCGTCATACTGGATTCAAAGCAGACAAATCAAAAAGAAATGTCTGCATATATGTGCATTTTGAGACAGATTCTCAGTTAGGATGAAAATCAGCTTAGTTCCATAAATTTATACCAGGACATACAGAATGGGTTACACAAGACAATGGACTTGTCTCTACTTGTGCTTCTACTCTGTCATTACAGGTGCATTAAGGTTTTGCACTAAGTGAAGAATGTCAAAGCAGATGTGATTGTTAACAGGGTCCATTCAAGATTTTTAATCATCAGTTAAAGTCATCAGATGATCGTCAGAAAGTACAGTCTTACTGACTGTATCACATAACAGACAGAAGCAGTCTGCTATTACTTTTGGAGGAGGGAGGATTGCTGAAGAGGTAGCTAGTAGAAGGGAGGCAGTAAGAACAACAGGACTTTCTCTCTGTATACCATTTCCATTTGGAGCTAATTCAAGAAAAGGGGTAGATCTATGTGAATTGATCATTGCTGTTAAGCTGAACATCCAGAAGGACAGAATTGCTTGCGTGACATTCTGACTATATGCATTCTAGGAGAGATATAAAACAAGGGTATGGCACCTGTTTCTCTTCTACTGAGGTGTTTTCAAGGCCTTAACTACCTATTCCAGCTTGTCTCAGAATAGATTTGCAGTATCAGTAAAAGGCGTAATTAAAAAAAAAAAAAAATTGGAAAGCCTGTTTTGGACTTATCCTACTTAGTCAGTGAACAAAACTTACCAGCTGGCATCAGAATTAGTATGCAATATGTTTCTCTCCAGTTGTCCAGCTTATGGTGTTGTAACCAGGAAGTTGTCCCTAGGCATCAGTACTGATAATGGTGGAAATACATCCCTCTCGGAATCTGTCTTTGGAGAGGCATCTCTTTTTCATTAGTGTTACACCTGAAGGCTGGGGTCCCCAGTCTATCCCTCACTGAAGTGCTTTACATTAGGCGATGTAAATATACATTCCTCTATATGCTTACTAACAGAAATAAATCAGGATTTAAAGAATTAGCCAATCAAAGAGTCACTTTGGTTTCAATGAGATGGAATTGGGCTCTAGATAAATATGTTTTGGGGAAAAAAGGTCTACATAAGGAAACATTTTTGTTTTGTTTGCATTGTGTGAAGAACAGTAACAGAAAAACTACCAAATTCAGAAAATCTGTTTATTAAAATTGAGTAAATGGAGCCCACGAAAAGAGAAATGGACGAACCTGCCAAATACACTGACAAAAGAAAACAGCGACACTAGTCTTATATAGTATAAGTATATACTTATACTAGTTATATATGTATATATACCAGTTATACCTGTATATAGTTAGACTGACAGGCAGGTTCCAAATACGCTGTGTTCTGCACAGCAGTCCAGGAACAGCAAGATGACCAATTTATTTCATGCTAACCCTTAAAGGCAATCAGAAATATCGGTAACTTTTGAGGAGGCTTCATTACTTATACTCCCAGCATCATCTAGTGACTCTCTCAGAATAAAAATCTATCCTTCCCACAAAAATCAACCAGCCATTTTTCTGATACATTCTGCTCTTTGGCATGTCCTGCTGAACTGCACGTCAAGTAGGCATTTCATTACATGCAGAGAAAGGGGATTTTGATGGTGATTTAGAATAAAGGATAAAGCAGTAAATTCATTCAATCTTCATTCCTTGTAAAACCCAGAATCAAAGATAGTTTATTTCTCTGATGAATGCAGTCCTCCATTTCAGTTAGTTCTCATACTCACAGAGCCACGACAAAAGAAAATTGTAGATTTACTTTTTTTTTTCAAAATTTAAATGAAGACATTTTATATTCAGAACTGAAGTCTCAAGACATCCCTGTTTATCTTCTAAAATACAACTGAGATGAATGTATATACTGCAACATGAGCTGATTTACATTGTAAGTGTTCAAATTATTCTTATTATTACTATTATTATATTCTATTTCAATTATTAAACTGTTCTTATCTCAGCCCACGAGTTTTCTTACTTGTGCTCTTCAAATTCTTTCCTCCATCCCCCTGGGAGGGGGGAGGGTGAGCAAGCAGCTGCGTGGTGCTTAGTTGCCAACTGGGGTTAAACCACGACATGCCCCCATGTCAGTACAGAGAGAATTAAACCTCCAGATTTCTACTAGCACTGATATGCTTTTCATTATGACTTTGGAAATGAGAACCATGGCTTGTTCCTTCCGGAAACTCAGCTTACAGCCTATGAACAAATTCCAGAAACTACTCAGCTAACTAGGATCTAACTAAAAGTAAAGTCACTAAAACCAGCTTCAGTTCTCTTTATTGCAGGGGGACGTGGGAAATTCAAGCTCCACAGAAGACTGCAAAAATGAGTCACTCCAGATGGAGTATATTACATTCCTAATTAAAGAGCACATACAGTACTTCATGATTTTAGTGCTCTTAAACAATCTCACTGGCCATAAACATTACACTAATGTCTGTTGCGGGGAAAACCACTTCTGACAGCAACAGTACATGTTTGGGTGGATAGCAACAGCACCACTCTATGAAGTTTTCTTTTCCTGCAGATAGTTCTCCTATTTCTTTGGTTTCCAGAGAAATCCAAAGCATCTGCTGAGATGCTGCTAGATATGAATTACGAAGTAAAGCAATAATGCGCACATTAAGGTCATTCACCTATTTTAAGGTGAACTTGAAAGTAACAATGGCTGTGAATTATATATTTCACTTTATTTCATTGTTTAAAAGCAGAACTGGGTGATGTTTAGAGAATCCAAAGAAGAATAGCATATCTTTTATTAAAATTGATATTATGTATGCACACACATACACAAGCACCCTGAAGCATGTTTGGAACACTCCAGCTGTTCCTCCCTGTCTTTTTTAAGGGGCAGTCTTTGAATTACAGTAGCTATTTAATTTCCATCTAATTTTCAATCCTCCATGTGACTATCTGTGTATTTCTGAGCAATATGAGAGAATTTAGGCTAACACTCCTGCTGGCTAGTAAAACACCTGCTATGACACTGAAACAAATGGGTTTTTTTAGATACTTCTAAAGCAAGGACTCATTTACAGTTTTCAGCTTATTCTTATCACTCCCATTTTGGTTTTTGTTCTTAGTACCCTTTGATTGCCTGTAGAGTAGCTCATTGCTTCTTATTTCTAGAAAGACATTTCTTACTGAAAAAACGTCACTTTCACAGTGCTTCCCAGGTTCTTTCTAACTCGGAATAGCCTCAATAATTTGGACTATGAATCTGAACTGCAATATGTAGGCAGTATCTGTTCTTGAACAGGATAAAGAGCAGAAAACTCAGGAAATATACTCTCTGACGCTAAATGCATCAAATAACAGAGAAAAAAATGATTATTTTTTGAACTGATAGAAGTTACTGGCTCAAGCAAATCAAGGCCAGGTTCAAACAGTACCCATAGTTAAAGACACTGTGGCAAATTATCTGCTGTGCTATGTGGGTATCATGTCAGTCAAGTAAACAGATTTATTTCGGTGTAATCAGGTAGAAAATTTTGCCAAACGCCTATGCTAACAAGGAGAGGATACGATATTGGTAAATATGTTCCATAATCCCATGACAAACCTATATATTAATTTGTTGACTGAATTGGGGAAAAAAAAACAAACAGAATTTGAAAAAAAAGTTACTTAAGCAGGAGTCAGAATGCAGGTGTTTCCCCAACCAGAACCAACTGTTAAATACAGAACCGAGCTCTCTCTTGGACAATAAGACATGTCCTATATGTTCTCTCTGGTTTGACTGTAGCCTGGTGATTAAGGTATTTTCATAATATGTGAGGTATACATTTGAGTCTTATCACAAAGGAATCAATCAAACCCTAGTTCTACACCTTCTGGACAAAGATCTTACCCCTTTGGTTGTGATATGAGAGGGGTCACCACCATCATCAGAAGTTAAGCCAAATAAACTTCCCCTAAATATGCGACAAGGAGTCAATCATTTTTCTGCCTCATTTGGAACAAGAATGTTAACATTTGGGGCACAGATAATCTAAGCTTGGTTATGCTCCATCTTTCCTGTTGAAAATGTTCCAATTTACATAAATACATCTGAATTACAGCAGAAACTTGCATGACATTCACCCACATGAGTATCCCAATAACTGAGTTACAGTTATAATGTCAATCTCCCTTCCTCCTCTCTTGCCCAATTAAATATTAATTTATGCAAACTAGAATAATTGCAGTGAATGAAAACAAGAAACATCTGTCCTTCCATAGTCCACTGATTAGGGCGTGATCCTAGAAGACCATGAGAAGCATTAGGACACATAAAAGTCTCTCTTTAAAATGTATTTACACAGTGGTATATACCGCTTTGAATTTTATCTTCTTACTAGAGACAATAACTCAGCTGAAATTAGCCATTCAAGTGATTTCTTTTATATGCACAATGACATGCATCAGTGGAAACAATAAGCTTGGTTGGCTGGTTCAACCAAATTCAGCACCCTGGAGTGATGACTATTCTTTCTTGCCTGGTTTCAGTTATAGTTTTCAGCTTTCGTAAAATGGTAAAACGTATCTGATTTCAAGCCAAATTTTGTGAGTAAAACAAACTTAGCCTCACCTGTCATGCTGATCACTTCTCCAGCAGAATACTCTTGCATGTCCTCACTTGTAGGTAGAACTGACTCCTTACAAAGTGTTCTGCTATACGCAAGGACTTAGAGCCATCATTTAACATCAAGAATTTCTAACAGTTGAAACACAACCTATGTAATTCAGAATTTAAGCGTACTACCAAATATTAGGTTGTTTTAATTATGGTTAAATACACAATGAAATACGTTAACTCATTGCCTTAAATGGACAAAATGCTGGAAGCATGTACTACTGTTGGAAACATTTTGGTATTACTAAGTGCTAAGAAGTCAAACAACCACTCAAGGGAGCAGACTGAAATAGTGTTTGCATCTTTTAATAATCTGGCATAGTTTTATTTAAGAAAATATCCCACTGATTTGAGTGCAAGAAGCTAATTTTGCTTTGAAAGCACCAGACCCCCACACTCAAAAAACAAAAGCCACATCAAAAAGATTGGCAGATTATCAGACTCATGTCCACCCAAGATGCCAACTCTTCCCAGAGCTCAACCCCATTTGACATTTGCCCCAACAGAGAAGTCAGAAAACGCTACAGAGAAAAGGGAGAGGCAGGAACCTCCTAAACCAGATCTGCCTCTATTCTTCTGCCAGTAGCTCCGCTTGCACTCTGCCCTCCCAGCCCCACTAGAGCTCTACCCTCCAGCTGCTGGAGTCCCATCCGTGGTGAGTAGCACAGGGACAACTGATGTACAAGATGGCAGCCGCACTGCTCCCAGCAGCTCCAGGGGCCATCAGCCCTGGAAGCCATGCCCGTTTTCTGGTCACGGCGTCTGTTGTGATGGCCGCATGACCTGCACTTTGCTCTGGTCTCCATTTTGGCAGGCAGCATTGCCTGTGTCTTCAGGTGCTGCGGAAAGGTCCGAGCCTGCCCCAGCCACCCTGTTGGGCTGGGGTCGTGCCTCTTGGTCCCATTCGCAGGATCAGGCAGGGCACCCCTTGGTCGCCTCCTTGGAGGGGTCCGTGCCCCCCTACCCCTGCTTTTTGAGATCCCTTTGCCCTCTTGAAGTTCCCCCACCCCAGATGTGTCAGGGCTTGTTCTGCAGCCTGGTAAAGTGGGGGTCTCAAATGTGTCCTTTACTTTTGTTTAACTACTTTCTATTCAGATTTAAACTTTAACTATTGCTTCCATTAGCTCTTATAAAAGAATGTTTTATCCATTTTATACCTATGGTTTTGTGGATATATGTATTTAATGACTATATCTTTATAAATGTATATGTATGTATAAAAATATATGTATGTAGAAGTGTGTATATATAACAGTGTACCTATGTCTTAATAAATAAAGTGTATATTTATAAATATTTGTACACTCCTTTATATATATATATATATGTATATATTGTATACAAATTGCATATAAAGGTATGTATTTTTATATCTGAGCACTTCCTGGTCCAAAGGAAGCAGGCAGCCAGTCACAGGTCTACCTGAGAACATGTGGGTATGACGGTGTCAAGAAATAGCTGTCAGCCCATCACAGAGCAGTATGAAAACACATAGGTTATGATGTTTAACAAAATGGCAGCTCCCTGCCACAAAACGATGGTGCCCTGCACCCTCTCACTTATTATCTTGTGTATCAGCTGTCCCTATACTACTTTGGTGCTATGAGCATATGGAAATCTGTAGCAGGTGAGAAAAAAAAAAGTTGAGGGAGTGAAAGGCAACTGTCTTGAAATAATAATAAAGAGGTAATATACCACATATAATTTGTATAAATGATAGTTGGTAATCCTGTTTATTTATAACAGCTATTTCTGTATAATTACTGCTATATAAAGCAAGTTAATTGCTGTCATAACTTCAGAAGTCATTGGAAAACTGTTGTCAGAATCCTTCAAAAAAGACATGGAATTAAAAAGTAATTACCTTTGTGTTGAGTAATTTCCAGGATATTTCTGCCACAGCCATTTACTGTGAATTCCTCCACAATACTTCTAAAGTACAAATATTTGAAAATTTGGTCGTCTGTGATAAACTCAGGCAATTTTGAACACAACTTTGCCTGCTGTGTGTCTCAGACACATGATTTTTGAGTATTTCAGCAAAATTAGTAGATCTGTTCGTGAGGTGGGTACAAGGGGGAAAATTAAGTAAACTTACGATTTTGTTCATTACCAAAAGCCCAGACAGTCTTTTCTTTGACGTGATTTTGATGGAAGGAAAAAATTTACTCCAAGGATGTTCTATGACAAAAATAGCAAAGGTGGGGCCCATGTACTGTAGTATGTGGGGAAAAAGCGTAAGACTGGAGCAAAGAGATGTGGAGCATCAGAGAAGAGCCTAAACCAGATCTGGAAAGAAGTGAGGTTGAAATATTTAGAGTTAGGAGATTGCCCATGATAATGGGCCAGGGAAAAAGGTGCTTGATGGAATTGTGGGCTGGTGTAAGAGACTGAGCCAAGAGACCAGCTTACAAGAAGTGACAGAAGAGTTGGCAACTGTTACTGTCCATTTTTGCCTCCAGAGGTTAGAACTAAATCCAAGATTTCTGAGCCTCACCATTCATTTGGCATCACTAAACACTTGTCAAATCCATTGGCAAAAGACTTGTTCACCAGCAATGATCTGTCAGTTCAAGTACCAGAATTCCACACAATGCCTCTTGCCTTCTGTTCATGGATTAAATATCACCAGAGGACGTTCAGGGGTGCAGAGGGGCAAGATGGGGAAGAAGGAGGACACCCCAGCCCCACCCCCAGTTCCTAGAAAATAACGCATTCATGCATGTTGTGCTAAAAGAATACTCTTAAGTTTGAAAAGTCAAGGGCTCAGAAGTAGGATGGTTCACGCAACCCTAATTTAGCCATTTAAGCAATGCAAAAGTCATTAACTGCAAGATCACAGCCTATTTTTATCCATGAGACATCTTAATCAGGGCAGAAAGTAGACCTGCTCTAAGGAGGAATCAAAGATGTGTGCTGAAGGAGCCTGCTTACAGGACTTGTTGCAGATTTTGGAAAGAAAGAAGTAGTAAAGCAGGAGTACAAAAGATGGTCTCATACTTAAGACAGCAAACTTACTGTGGGGATCCTACTGGATCCTACCTTTGCTTCTATCACAGGATTCCTACATGACGCCGGTTTGGCAGATTATTTTTGGAAAAATAAGACATTCTATTATGTAGTGTTGTAATGCTCAAAGATTGAAACAAGTAAAAGTTCAAGCATTACGTTTATTTATGCTCATAACCCTCATTGCTACCCAGCTGCATACAACCACCTTTTGCTCTTATGCCCCCTCTGCAGAAACTCCTTTTACTGTTGTAGCAAGCAACACTGGGATCCTTTGAAAAAGGTCACGTCATCACCTCTAGGATAAACAAAACACATCTAAGTAACCAGACCAGGCATAAAGAAAGCATCATTGCTAGTCCAATCTCTGGTAAATACTGTAGAACATTTGTCCTGTAAAGCACAAGATACATCTAAAATGTTTTCTCTGAGTATTGACAGGCAGCCATACAGGTCAGCCCCTAGGAGTCTCCAGCAGGTTAGCAGATCTGGAGTTAGCAGCTTTGTCTTCCAGACAAGCTTCAGGCAGCTTCTGCGCTACACATACAGATAGATGCAGTCTCTGTGCCTTACGGCCTGCATCTGTACAATGGAATTAATATAATCCTTGTCCTCATACACAAGGTGCCACGGTGAATTAACTGCTTTCTCGTGTGAAGCACTCCAGTATAGTAATACAGCAGAGCATCTGAATAAACTTCCAATTCTCTTTTCAGAGAGTGTTTGAACAATGTGTAGTCAATAAGGCATGGCACCGCACATTGTACAACATGCACAAAATATTGAATTAGAGGTTGTAAGGGCAACATTTATTCTGACATTTTCTACATTGTGAATTCTGGTCTCTGCAACCTTATTGTTCTTTTAATATTGTTTCTCAGGATAATGCTTTTATAAAAATGCTATCTAAGTACCCACCCATATAATAACATTTTATTATTTTGACAATGTCAAAGTCAAAAGACATACTGGGATTTTTGATGCAGCTAGCTAATGGATTTTTAAGTGGACTATACGTAGCTCTCTTGAGTATCTTAAACTAAAGAAGAAACTCCATCCTCCTATAAAATTTCATTAAGTCTTCATGGAAAAATCTACAAATATGGATTGGAAAAAAAAAGGACATCACTAATATCACCCTCAGATTTTAGAAATATGCTCATGTCTTCTATTTTATGGAGGTGTTAGAACATATTCATTTACCCTAGCACCCTTAGGATGTTCTCTTTATTTGCATTAGGCTCAAATATGAATACATATATTTTCTGTGAGTCTCATACTGCATTAACTGGTTTCAATGAGAACAAGATTTAAAATATTTATGTAGAGCTGTAGTAGAAAATTTTACTTGTAGTCCTGTCTCAATATAGCTATGACTGTGAAGATCGTGTTTACGATAAAAATGAAGGGATGAAACAGCTTTTGCATTTCTTGCAATAGCATTAAGATACAGCAAAAGTAATAACTTTCAAGGATTCTGGCTGGTTCATCAACAGCTGCACTTAATTTACCCTTCTGCTAATTAGCAGTGCTGAAAAACCTATCAAATGACACTTCTAATCGACAGCATACTCTGTGATTATAAACTGATTAAACTCCATGATGTCTCACCCCATTGTAAATACTTCTGTCACCTTTTCCAACCAAAATTAGTAAGAGTTATTTCCTACGCATATATGTTGCATTGTTTTATTGAGCTAAATTTCAACTCCTAAACTCAACTGCAATTGCCCGTTTGTTATCATTATCTAGTCAGTACAGCAGTTATTTCTGTTAATGTTTCTATATTTACTAAAGCAGATAGAATGAGTGAGGTTGGCCTAAAAAGAGCAAATAGAGATGCCTTTTTCGTTAGCAAACGCTTCTTGAAGTAATGTACCATAGCAATAGTACTCCTAGGCTTCCAGTTGCCTATTCACTTAAGCTGAGGTGAGCTCTTACAAGTTTAAAACATCTGCAGACATCTCTCAAAACCAGCTGAGGCAGAGTCTTTTCAGACAGTTATTTGAATGCCAGACTCTTCTGGATAGCTTTTACCTTCTTCAGAGAGGATTAAATCTGGCCCCTTTAATGACCTTTTCCAACAAGTATCATGGAATGGTTGAGTTTGGAAGGGACCTCTAGTTCAACCCCCTGCTCAGATCGGGGTCAGCTAGAGTGCACTCAAATTTTGAGTATCTCCAAGGAGGGAGACTCCTCTCTCTGGGCATCCTGTGCCAGCGCTCACAGTAAAAAAAGCTTTACTTATGTTTAAGTGGAATTTCAAACGGATCTCAATGCAAGGTGGTGGGTCTCAATATTTTTGCGAACAAAATATGCCTCGGGCCACTTGCCTGTTGCTTCAACTCAGGAAAGCATGTAGCTATGTGCTTTGCTTTAAAACCAAATTTTTTTTTGTTGACGGAAGTTTAACAGAAGGTGGGCTTTTCAAAAATGTCAATAGGTGTCTACCCCCATTTTTAGGTATATAACATGTTCAAAGGAATCCAGCTTTCACCAACCTTAAAAACAGAAAGATCTGCCTTTATATGGTGCAATGTAACTTTCACACTCGTGTTAATTTGCTGCAGATTGATTTAGTGTGTAGCTGGATAATATAAGTATGAATCTCCTGTATCCTAAATTCATGGAATTCAAGCATTTAAATCAAGGAGACATATTCAGAAAGAAATGCTCATTTCTGAATACAGTTTTTGGAATATCACTTTTGTAATGCAAATCTGAGAATAAGCAGATTGAAGGTCAAGTTCTGAATATGATTATGGTCACTATAAATAAATCATGAAGAATATTAATTTGAAGCAAAGGATGCTAATTTCTGATTTAATTTAAAAATTCCCTATGGGCCATATTCTATAAAATTAGTCTTTCATCTCAGAGAAAATCCACAAAAAAAATCACTTTATAAAAATAATTTTAATAACACGTGATTCTTTTATTTTTGCTCTGCCTTTATTGCTGACATTCTTTTTCCTTATACATGTGTACTTTCCCATGATAGGAAGGGAATTCCAGTTTAGGAAACATAATCCAATCAGGAAACATAAACAGTACTTGTTTACTCAAGACCAATGACAACTTGCAAAACATTTCAAATAACTAACGTTTATAGTGAACTTTCAGGCAGTGCATGAGTAAAGTTCTTTATAACTACAGTAAATCCTAAGAAATTGGAGTCTATACTGCAAATGCTACTGCAGAAGGGAAAACAGAATACACAGGCAACTCACAATATCTCTTACGGAATTTTAAATTTGCCTGTACCCTATCTGCCTTCGTTTCTACACAACCACTATCAAAATAGAGGTCACAAATATTTACATTGTAAAGGAGTGCCTGAAACATTTGTAGAGTGGCAAAATACAGAATTAACTGGAACAAGGCTTTCCATATCCCAGTCCTACCATCTCTACCTTCCCTTGTCACCTGCAAAGGGTCCATCCAGACAGAGATGAATGATTACTGTATGCTGCTTGTTTAGTTGTTCATTTGGCATGCAAAAATTCATTCCCTCTTCTCTCTGCCATAAGTCTGTTCTGCAATCATAAAGTGAAATATTTCACTTTATGGGCTAAGACTTGGGTTTTTTTTCTAATTAAAGCTGTCTTTTTAGGGCTGTCTTTTGCAATAAGTCAGCCAACAATGTCACAATAAGACTGTACAAGATATCACAATTCTTGTGGAAAGACTGGTTTGCTTACTTGAAACTTAGCAGCACAAATGCTTCATCAGTTTAGCAGATCTGTACTCTTACAGTATCTCATAAATGTCAAGGTTAGGTTCTTGCAGAAGGAGCCATAGTGGCAGAGAATGAAGAGTTGTAAGTAGAGTCTATGAAGACACTAGTACTGGTGAAACCAGAAGCAGAGGTCTGATGCATCAAAGACTGCTTGTAGATGGGAAGGTACAAATCCCAGGCAGACCCTGACTTTATATTGGGTATAAAATACAAATATCACAATTTTTTACCCCTACTTTCCATGGAAACAAAGACTGAGTGCAAAGCACAGACAAGAGCTAAGGTCCCCAGCCTTGGATGCAATAAGTGCACTGGGACTCCCAGGTTCAGTTCATATTCTCCCCTGCATAGATCTGAGGGGCAATGGCCAAGCTGTGGTCTGTTTTCCCTAGATTCCTCTGCAAGCCACACTGGCTATTGGAAATTGTTTCCCATTTTCAGAGGCAAAGTCACCTAAATTACACTTGTTTCTTGCTTGAATACACTAGGACAAGAGATATTTGCCTCACCAGGCCTCCACAGTTCACTTGGACACTAGCAGAGTTTGTTCCATGTGAGTTCAATTTACACACTGACTACAGTTTACACACTGAGAGCACTCCTGTGGTCCTGGATTCAAGAAAAATGTAAAATGTTGGGTAATAAGCAGAATATCTGGAAGGCAACATTTTGTTTCTGTGGAAAGAAGTGGTGAACATAACAGGAAAAATATAAAAAGTGGAATGAGTAGACTGAACAGACTGGCACAAATCTTGAAGTTTCCGTGTTTTGTATCATTCTGCTATAGAAAGCTTTGTGTTACATACTTTACTGAATCTAGCACAAGGCCTAGCCTCTAGAAAGTGAACTGAAATTGTAAGTGAAGCTTGATTTTAACATCTGAGAATCATAACACTAAATCAAAAGCTCTGATCTTAGGATAGCATGGAAGGAGGGCTCTACCTTTAGCAGGCCTGTACTTTTTCAGGATTCTCTAGTACATGTTGAAGCAGCATTAAAAAACCCAAAATATCTGTTCTTTTGTTTTAATTCTTTTGGGTATCCCAGAATGGATCACAGGGGACATCTTATGCCAGCTTTCTGGCAGTCACTTGGCACAGCAGTAAGCTCTCATTGGTTTCTGAATAAAACATGTGCCTATCCTGTAGTTCTCAAACTCTCCACATTATGTCAAGTGCTTCAAATTTAATGGAGAATGTTAACTGCACTCTGCCTGCTTGCCAAGGCTTAAGCTAGATTTTAATTAAATTTTTAGGATTTATTTATTTATTTATTTATTTATATTCCAGCTGAAGTTACCCTTTAGAAATCCCCTTCTCTGAAAGACAGCATTGTTGACAGCCTGTATGTGGTTGAGGAAAATAGGGTGAGTGCCTTGTAATAACACAACATAGGAAAAAACAGCGCCCAAGCCTGAATAGAAAGAAGAATCAGACAGATGGAAGGGAGAAATGGGGACAGGAACAAAAAAATCTTGATTCTCCTTTTAATAATGTGCCCATAGATACTAAGTCTGTAGCCAAATATTCAAGTTTTACAATTACCAGCTTAACTATAAAACAACAAGAAGATTTGTTTATTGGGAGTTATTCTAACTGCAAAGCAGAATGTCCCTCAAGGTCTCTTGACCTTTGGCAACACCTCAGCAATTCAGTCCTTTCATAACAGGAGTTACTGGACATCACTAATGGAATTATGGAAGCACATGCAGTGATCTGACATGAATGCATCCAACTGAGTCAAAGCATAGGACAGACAAGATTTACGATGTTTAATTCATTCGTACAGACTTCTGAGGTTTTTAAAGCCTTTGGACAGCAAACCTCTTACAAAGGTGTATGAAACTGGGTGTGGTTTGTGTTGGTTTGTTGGATTTCTTTGAAGGAGAGAATGCAGGTGGAGTGGGACAGAGTGAATGGCACTTGCTAGGACAATGAGAAGGGGTACTTGACTGATGCTGGCAGCAGTAGAATACAGAGGACAGAAGCTGGGAAGGTCACTTGCAGGAAAGACAGTGAAAGTAGGGGTCATAGAATTTGACAGCATCCTTCTTCATGCCAGCAAAGAGCAACCTCAGGTAAAGGAAATATCTGAACCATTAGACTCTCTCAGTGGCTCAGAGTGATGCAATACAACCTTATTTAAAAATCGAGGTGACAGCAGCAAAAGGATGAAGTGCTAATTAAAGACATGACATTCAAAAGTTAGTTTTGAATTCAGTTTAGTTTGTATGTTTTCTTCCTAAAAAATTGAACACATATATACAGTCATGTAAGCAGAGTGGAATGGTTAGGGAATTAACTTTAGAGAGGAACTAATTTCCTTGTTCTGCAAGCTGGAAGGCCATTGCCTAGATTGCTGTCATTCCTGAAGTTGCTTTCTGACCCGCACAAACATGCTCAGACTTTTCCAGACTGTACTCAAATCCTCTTTCATATGAATCCATTTGGTTGGACTCCAGAGGAGTCAGTTTATTCTCCAGTTCTGTGTTTACATTGTGCAACATTGCTATGATATGAAAGGATCAGAAACCCTGGATAGGGCCCCTTATTCCCCACATTACTTACTCTACATTTAAGTTATAAAAACCTTCTCAGATATGCAGAAGCCTTAGCCAAAGATAATGGAAAAGAGTTAATACAAGGAAATAAATGTTCCAGTATTCAGTAAATCAGCAAATTAGTCAGTTACATTGTACAGAGTGAATTAGATTACTTACACTGCTATATATTGAGTAACCTTAGTAAGAATAAAGCCTATTTTAATACTGTTCTTAAATAAAGTATAAAAACACATTTCCTCAGCTCATATATCACTGCTAGTTCTGGACAGAACATGAGATTTTCTTGTTATGGATGATTTCAAGGTTGAATATTTTCTCCCTATTTCAACAATAAGTAAAAGAAGGCTTTTGCTTGCATATGACTCATCTGCCATGTCTTAAAAAAGAAAACACGAAAACAGAATGCAAAACACCCATATAGACAAAAGTAATGAAGTTATCCAGAATAGGACACACCCTGGATGTTGAAGCACTAGCCTAGGAGGAAAAATATATTATTTCAATCTTTTGCTCTGAATGAAGCAGAGCCCCAGACTTGAGCCTTGGTATGCTAGAAAGCATTAGGAGCTATTTACTTCTCTGTGTAGTCTCCTCAGTCCATTCTTCCCTCATTTTACAGAAGTGCCATCCTTTATCTGGGACATGTCCTAAGGGGAAGATTTTCAGTTAATTTTTTTATCATTGGTTTAGGTTAAATTGAAGCAAAAACTAAACCCAAGCAAAATCCCCATTTTGTTCCTGGTCCTTTTCCATTACTACTGACAACTGAAAAACAAGCCTGCACAATCAAGTCCCCATAGAACTAAGGATACTCTTCTACAGATAGAGATCAAAACAGATTGTTCCCTGCTTGGAGTAAGTGGAATCAGGCAAAGAGTTGTAACTCAGTCATAACCCCCTTCCTGACCACTCCCTGGGTGTTACAGCAGCGCATAGCCCACTTTCAGGACATATAAATTCACTACATCACCCTTAATAATTGCTATGGGCCTTTGTGATTTGTTCTGTCACTTTATAAATATGAACAAACCCACGGTGCCCTGATAACTGAATCAGCATTTATAACTTTGATCCTATTTTCAATGTGGTATGTATGATAACCTCTTGGTACTGCTTCAATCCCACACAGTGCTGCAGTATTTCTCTTTCCTTGCTGTGCATGTACAAAATACTGGAAAGGGAGCTGGCTTCCAGTGAGAATAAAGGTCATTTGAACCCTGAAAGGCACTTTCTGAAAGGAGTTTATTTGAAACATCATTTAATGTGAAGAGTGATACCAGTAAAATGAGGATTTTTAGTAAATTTCAAGGGATATGAAACTGAAGTTATCTCCTTGGATATTTTCAGTTTCACAAAAAAAGTCTCCTTCAGAATCTGTTAGAAAGTAACACTAATCTAAATTTCATGGTTTTCTTCAATAAGTATTTGGATTTTAAAAACTGCTGCAAAATAAATGTTTTCTAAGAGGCAGGTGTCAGCAAATTACTAGAGTGTCCATTGGCTACTGGTCCTTCTGTCAGTGATATTCATTTTTTACTTTAACAGTGATTTAAAAAATATATTAATACATTGATGGTAAATTTTGTAGGTGACTCCTGGAAAAGAAGAAAGGAAGGAGAAGGGGCTGATGCTGTTTGAATTCCATGATCCAGTCAGATATATTCCAGTACAATTAAATACAATACATTACATCTAAAAAATGAACGATTCAACTATTTTTATAGAATGAATGTCTCAAAAAACAGTCCCACACAAATGACTTACAGATCATTGTATAGTTAGCTGCCTCAGTGTGAACTCTTCCTGCAATGTCTTGCTAAATGGGCAAGTAAATTCTTTACAGTATTATGAAAAGGAGTGGTGTCAAATAAAAGTAGGAAAGCGTTTATACCTCTGTACACAGCACTGGTAAAAATCAGTGCTAGAATGCATTTCTGGAATGGCCCCAGGAAAACAGGTAAACACTGAGAATGCGCAGAAGAGAAGCCTGTAATTATTAAGTGATTATAAAACAAATCTGTGATGTCAGGCTGATCAGGCTTAAATATTCTGTTTATTTAAGAGGCTGAAATGTGCCTCAATCACAGTACATAGTTATTTGCACATGAAAAAGACATTGCAGGAAAGACTTAATGAGGCTCAATGGCTGCAGAAAAAAATCAGAGAAATCCAGCCTTGAAATAAATCTGAAGTATATTTAAACAAGTATCAGAACAGCCTACTGCAGGGGGTGGTAAACTCAGCTGTATGGCATCTTCAAGACAAGATTGTGTATCTTACTAAAAGACATGTCATCAACACGCTTTCACAACACACTCCAAATCTCTGAAATCGGCTACTGCATGAGTATCTATAACCTTACCATTTAAGGAATATTTATATTTAATAGACTGTTTCAACTTGTCAATTCCTCTAAGTAAGAAGGATCTATAAAAGTATAAATACCAGTTGGTTAAAACTATTGAACAGAAGAGCATTCAGTTTTTCCCATTTTGAGATTCCTTGTGTAACTTCCTGAAGAATAAAAACCCTAAGCAGTATAGTGTATTTGCACTACCTAGACAGAACACATGAGCTATATGAAACAATATTAATTATACTGCAGAAAAGGAAGAATTATTTTTAAAAAAATTGCCTAGAGGGTTGGTCATGTTATTACTGTTCATCTGCTCTTCAGTGTACAATCTGCTCTAATTCCCAGAAGCAGCATCTTTGGAAGAAAGTTGCTCCTCAGGTAATGAGCCAAACTTCCTTGTAACAATGGCTCCATTTAATCTCCAGCCACATACCATTTTGGATCCCTCACATTGTTCTCTAAAGGAAGATTCTGTGTGCATTATGCAACCCAAAAAATCCACTATTCCTTCCCCGACAGCTTGCTGGCTGCAGTTCCCAGCACTGTGTTTCCCCCAGCTGCAGGAGTTTAGCTTTTCCTCAGCTCTAGACCTGGCAACTGCCCTCACCTGTCATACCTAAGTCCTCTTGCAGTCAATAAACAAGACTTTCTTTTTTTTTTTCCTTAGTTTTTTTTGAAGGGATGTCTCAGAGCACAGCTAACAGACAGAGAAACAATCTGAATAAAGGTAGACAGAGTTCAGTAAGGATTCCCTCTCTGGCAGTGGGAGATGTGGGCTTAGGATCTGCCTCCAGACAGAAGGACCTGGTTCCTGGGAGCAGGCACAGTAAGAGGAACCTCTTCTCTTGTTGAAGCTGCCCCAGTACTGGGGTGAGTGTTTTAGCCACAGAGTTGTTTTAGTTTAGGCATGTAATCAGGAGAGTATCTTTTTTGACTACAAGGTTTTTGGCAGATGAGCTTATTGCTTGTGGTCTGATACCAGAATTTAAAAAATTTTTTTACAAGAACCTATGGAAAGCACTAAGGCAGATAAGGAGACAGGTGTCAGATGAACAACTGTTTCAAAACTATCAGAGGCACATAAATTATGGAGCAAGGCATCACTGAGGACCTGGATAGTAATACCTCAAGTTGCATTATTGATCCTGCCCTTTCCCAAATTGGCAAAAACAACTAAAACAAGCAGCAGCCACCATGGCTAGGTTTGTCTGCACATGCAGTTTCACTGCCTAAGTTCCCGATGGTGTGTTGAGACCAGTATCCTCTCACTACTGACTCTCTGATTTTCTCATTTTTATTGCAACTAAAATATCTCCAGTTGTCCTGAGAAATCTAGCTCTGCAGTTATTGATCCTTTCTAGGGTTCTAGGAAGGATCAATAATCTAAATTTACAAATGGAACATTGTAGGATTAAGGCGGGGAAGGCCCAAAAAATAAATGCAGGTCATCTCTAATGATATTCAAGCATTTCTCCCTACAAGAATGTATGGTTTTGGAGTCAGATTTGACAATAGTCATGACATACTATGCAAATAATGTCAAGCCTACTTCCATTGACTGCAGAGGAGAAGACTTAACTTGAAAGTGTTTATATGAACCTTGCTACTGACCAAAAGCCCATACAAAACTAACATGCAATAAGTAAATGTTCCTGTGAGAAGTGAATAACTGACAGGAAAGAAAGAAGTTTTAAGTAGCATCTTGTCAATAACAGAAGGACACATGAAAAGAAACAGATAAAGCTCTTGATATAAACAAGGTTAAAAAATTCCATAAGGTAACAAAACAGACCTGTGCTGAAGAAATGGGTAATTACTCACAATGACTCAGATGCTAATGATAGAGACCGTGTCTCTAAGGCATAGGCACACATCTAGGCCACAATAACTTTCAGCTTCCTCTTATCACATCAAATTAGCAGTAAAAGAGGTTCCCTAGTGATTCTTTTGTAGAAAGTAAAAAGTAAGAATCTGATGGAGAGAAGCAATTTTGGATTCAAATAAAACCTCTCACAAGGAATAAGGCAGTTATTGGGAAGAATATGTGGATTGGATCAGACTGTAAATTTTCTTCTGTTGTTTTAAATCAACGTCTCAAAGAGCATTCTGAATATTATACAAGTTAGTTCATGTTACCTTGGCCAGGATAACTTTATGTTCTATATACAGGTAAGGAAGAAATCCCACAACCTGAGATCGTATTGTATATGCCAATGTCTCAAAGCCTGATTAAGCAGTAAAGAACAGCGAAAGTGGAACTGAAGAAATTATACAAGCAGCCAGATACTTGTGATTATACACAGAAATAGTTTCGTTTGCACTTATTTATTTATGCTGAAATCAAGGCTATCACTTTATCAAAAATAACCTTAAGAGTTCTGTATGATAGAAGCTGAAGAGCATCTCTGCTCATGAGGCATGGCAAAAGCCTTCAAGCTGATTGTGTTTGGGAACAATGTCTAGTGGGAAACCCTGCAAGTATTTGCAGGTAGCCCATGATAAACAACTGATTCACTGCTAAGTATTACAGGTCATCTGAGCTGAACATTTTATTTGGCTTGTTTTCAAGTACTGTCATTTTTTCCTCATTTTTGCTTGCCAGCAGGAAAGAATAGAAACTTGATTATACTTGGGTTTTCTTTGTGATTTTAAAGACAACTGTTCCCTGAAGCAGTGAGTCACAGTAGTTAATATGTTAAAGCACAAGCTGCTGCTTATTCATGCACCATGTCGTAATGTGGTGATACTCTTCACCCCTTAGGAAAGGAAGGAGCGACTCTCTTATGATTATAGAATCTCTCATCAAAATCAATGATCCCAGGATCTGCAGAACAAATACAACTGGCACTGTCCACGTCAATAAGCTGCCATTCATTATCTGTCTCTATATCATTAAGATGAGCACCAAAACTGCTCAGTCAGTGCAATCAGCCAACTGCCCTACCCGAGTGAGTAATTACATCACTGCAAAACTGTTATGAATGGAAGAGCTGCTGCAAGATGGAAGAATCTCATGAGTGATTTCAGTGTTGCCCATCTTTTACTATCATAGCTGCTGACATAGGAAAGTATTCAAAAGACAGATTTTGAAACTGGGAAAATATGAATTAGAACTTCAGCACAGTCTTTTATATAGAACTTGTAATTTACTTGGCCAACTTGCTGTAAAATGATAGCAGAGTTTTAAAGCTAGAAGGCTTGACTGCTTTTCCTAGATTGCAGCCACCCATGCTTTCCTTTGGATATGTCTGTGTGCAAGGCACCCGAATTTTAGAGACTCATGAACTTCCTTCAGAAGACACAGCACATCTTGATGCTGTGATGACGCATGCTCTTGAGCCGTAAAATGAAAGCCTCACTACAGCAGTGCCATACACAAGCAGTGCACTCTGTAGGGGCAACTAAGCTGTCTTTGGTCCCAGAGTGACACTGCTTGTCATCTGTGTGACTGTGGTGGTTTGTCTACCCTGGGTAGGGATGTCAAAACTTTTTCATGTTATAGTACCAGATCACTGTAAGGAAGAAATCGATAACCACTGAACCGCTAGTTTATCTATCTCCCTCCTGTACATTTAGTAGATAGCATCACTGTAACATTCCTCATTTTCTATGGCATCCTAAATATGGTTGTATTACTTTCTAGATAATATAGATGGAGATAAAACACTCACTGAAAACGCAGTCAGGCTAACCAATATGAAAGTGTGTCGAAAATTGCTGATCAAAAGCCCTTCATGAAATATAACAGTTTGGGATGTCTTTTCAGGTAGCAGAGTACACATACACTAAGGGAAAATCATGAGTTTCAATTTTAGATTTTAATGAGGTCTAGTTCTATAGTTTATTACAATTACTGTTGCAAGGACTCATTTATGGCACAACATTCTTCCAGGAAGAATTAGAGCCTAATCAGTCATATTTCAGAAGGCAGACATTTTAGGGAATATCTTCTTTAACAGCCTTTAAAAATATTTTAAATTGATGCTAATAACTTTAAGAGCTGATGTTTTTTTCCTTTAAAGTGATGGACTCTTCTTATGCTGCTAATACACAAATGCACTATGTACAACCAAAATGAAGAAGAAAAGAAAAACATAGTCCAACAAACTTAAATGAGATGACTAATTTTGAAAGCTGCTGAACTGAATTATAAGGAAAAAAATAGCAAAAAGAAAAGAAAAAGAAAATCACGTCTTCATGAGATTTGATATGAGAACAGATTTGTGTGAAACGGCTATATTCTGATGCTTAGGGCTAAGTATAGCACAGTCTTTACCTTTATACTGTCTCTCCAGGCAATATTGCCACAAATAATAAAGACTAAATGTCTGTCATTTCGTCCTTAGATACATGCACTAAGATCCTGACCCACTGATAACAGAAGTTTTGTAGTGACTGTAATAGGGACAGTAGTTTAAGGTCAAAAGTTTCTGTACAAAGTTCCAAGGCAATCAGCTGAGACTCACTGAAATGCATAGACAGGAGCACTTCACTAGGAAAATCCTTAATCCATTTTTAAAACTTGTCATTAATCTATTTTCTAGATGGATTTTGAACAGTGCCAGCTATAGTTCATGTCAAACTAAATTTGGATTATACTATCTAAATATAAACAGAGCTTTACAAGCTATTTGGTTTTCATATGTTAAGTGGGATTTTGTGAGATATCGCCTAGCAGAGTACACTGGGACTTGTTACAATTGGGGGCTTTTTTTTTTTTGAGTAAGCCTGAATGCCAGCTAGATTTCTAGGAAGATGTTTTCAGCTAATTATCTCAAAATATAGAGACAGAGGCTCTGCTTTGGTTGTGTGTTTTGGTGCAGTTGAGAAATCCAGAAAAAATGACACCATTTAAAAATGGTAACAACAAGAATGTGAAAGGCATATGAACTAACACATTTGTATGGTTGTGTTGCCTCTGCCCAGTCCATGTCCCTTTTTATTGTCTCCCTATTAGGCTTCAAGCTACTGGAGAGCTAGATTGTTTATGAATGAAATAATGAGGACCTTTCACCTCCAGGTCATGGTTCATATTCAGCCCACATTATCATAGATTCATAGAATGGTTTGGGTTGGAAGGCACCTTAAAGATCACCTAGTTCCAACCACCCGGCCATGGGCAGGGACACCTTCCACTAGACCAGGTTGCTCAAAGCCCCATCCAACCTGGCCTTGAACACTTGCAGGGATGGGACATCCACAACTTCTCTGGGCAACCTGTGCCAGTGCCTCACCACCCTCATAGTGAAGAATTTCTTCCTTATATCTAATCTAAATCTATCCTTTTTCAGTTTAAAACTATTACCCCTTGTCCTATCACTACATGCCCTTGTAAAAAGTCCCTTTCCAGCTTTCCTGTAAGCCCCCTTTAGGTACTAGAAGGCTGTTATAAGGTCTCCCCGGAGCCTTCTCTTCTCCAGGCTGAACAACTCAACTCTCTCAGCCTGTCTTCATAGGAGAGGTGCTCCACCCCTCTGATTGTCTTTGTGGCCCTCCTCTGGACTTGCTCCAACAGGTCCATGTCCATCTTATTTTGGGGGCCCCCGAGCTGAACAGCATACTCCACGTGGGGTCTCACCAGAGTGGAGTAGAGCAGCAGAATCACCTCTCTTGACCTGCTGGTCAGACTTCTTTTGGTGCAGCCCAGGATATGGTTGGCTTTCTGGGCTGCAAGGGCATGTTGCCGGGTCATGTTGAGCTTCTCATCAACCAACACCCCCAAGTCCTTCTCTTCAGGGCTGCTCTCAATCCATTCTCTGCCCATTTTGTATTTGTGCTTGGGATTGCCCCAATCTGTGTGCAGAACCTTGCACTTGGCCTTGTTGAACTTCATGAGGTTCACATGGGCACACCTCTCAAGCCTGTCAAGGTCCCTCTGGATGGCATCCCTTCCCTCCAGTGTGTCGACTGCACCACACAGCTTGGTGTTGTTGGCAAACTTGCTGAGGGTGCACTCAATCCCACTGTCCATGTTGCCGACAAAGATGTTAAACAGTGCCAGTCCCAATACCAACTCCTGAGGAACGCCACTTGTTACTGGTCTCCACTGGGACATTGAGCCGTTGACCACAACTCCTTGAGTTCAACCATCCAGCCAATTCCTTATCCACCAAGTGGTCCATCCGTCAGATTGATGTCTTTCCAATTTAGAGACAAGGATGTCATGTGGGACAGTGTCAAATGCTTTGCACAAGTCCAGGTAGATGATGTCAGTTGCCCTTCCCTTATCCACCAACGCTGTAACCCTGTCGTAGAAGGCCACCAAATTTGTCAAGCACTATTTGCCCTTAGTGAAGCCATGTTGCCTGTAACCAATCACCTCCTTATTTTCCATGTGCTTTAGCATAGTTTCCAGGAGGATCTGGTCCATGATCTTGCCAGGCACAGAGGTGAGACTGGCCTGTAGTTCCCCATGTCTTCCTTTTTTCCCTTTTTAAAAATGGGGGTTATGTTTCCCCTTTTCCAGTCAGTGGGAAGTTCACCAAACTGCCATGACTTCTCAAATATGATGGATAGTGGCTTAGCAATTTCATCCACCAGTTCCCTCAGGACCCGTGGATGCATCTCATCAGGTCCCATGGACTTGTGCACCTTCAGGTTCCGTAGATGGTCTCAAATCTGATCTTCTCCTACAGTGAGTGGTTCCTCATTCTTCCAGTCCCGGCCTTTGCCTTCTGTGACTTGGGCGGTGTGGCTAGAGCACTTGCCAGTGAAGACTGAGGCAAAAAAGTCATTGAGTATCTCAGCCTTCTCCAAATCCTGGGTAACCAGGTCTCCTGTTTCCTTCCAGAGGGGGCCCACATTTTCCCTAGTCTTCCTTTTATCACCAACATACCTATAGAAGCTTTTCTTGTTGCCCTTGACGTCCCTGGCCAGATCTAATTCTATCAGGGCTTTAGCTTTCCTAACCTGATCTCTGGCTGCTTGGACAATTTCTCTGTATTCCTCCTAGGCTACCTGTCCTTGCTTCCACCCTCTGTAGGCTTTCTTTTCATGTTTGAGTTTGTCCAGGAGCTCCTTGTTCATCCATGCAGGCCTCCTGGCATTTTTGCCAGACTTCCTCTTTGTTGGGATGCATCGCTCCTGAGCTTGGAGGAGGTGATCCTTGAATATTAACCAGCTTTCCTGGGCCTCTCTTCCCTCCAGGGCTTTATCCCATGGTACTCTACCAAGCAGATCCCCGAAGAGGCCAAAGTCTGCTCTCCTGAAGTCCAGGGTACCGAGCTTGCTGTGTGCCCTCCTCGGTGCCCTGAAGATCTTGAACTCCACCATTTCATGGTCAGTGCAGCCAAGGCTGCCCTTGAGCTTCACATTCCCCACCAGCCCCTCCTTGTTGGTGAGAACAAGGTCCAGCATAGCACCTCTCCTCGTTGGCTCCTCTATCACTTGGAGAAGGAAGTTATCCTCAACGCACTCCAGGAACGTTGCGGATTGCTTATGCTCTGCTGTGTTGTCCCTCCAACAGATATCGGGGCGGTTGAAGTCCCCCATGAGGAGCAGGGCTTGTGAACGTGAGGCTGCTCCTATCTGTCTATAGAGGGCCTCATCCGCTTGGTCTTCCTGGTTGGGTGGCCTGTAGCAGACCCTCACTGTAATGTCACCTGTCGCTGCCCTCCCTTTAATCCTGACCCATCAGCTCTTGGTCGGCTCCTCATCCATCCCCAGGCAGAGCTCCATGCACTCCAGCTGGTCATTGATATAGAGGGTGACACCCCCTCCTTGTCTCCCCTGCCTGTATCCTTCCATCCCAACACTCAGTCATGGCAGCCATCCCACCACATCTCCGTGATGCCAATAAGATCAAAGCCCTGCAGGTGTGCACACGTCTCTAACGCCTCTTGTTTATTCCCTATGCTATGTGCGTTTGCATAGAGGCATTTAAGCTGGGCCCCTGATGAAGCTGACTTACTGGCTGGAGTGGCTGGAATTGCTTTGTGCTGCTCTTCAGGTGCTCTCCTGCTGACCTGTGATCCTTCTCCAGGCTCTGGGCATCTATTGCTGGCACTGGCATCAAACGCATAGGCGGATGGATTGAGGTTCCCCTCCCCCAGCAACTTTAGTTTCAAGCCCTCTTCACCAGCTTGACAAACCTATGATTGAAGATGCTCTTTCCCTCGTCTGACAGATGGATCCCATCAGCCCCCAGTAGACCAGGTTTCTCAAGGCGAGTCCCATGGTCTAAGTAGCGAAACCCCTGGCTGTGGCACCAGTCATGTAACCATTTGTTGATTCGCCAGATTCGACTGGCCCTTTCAAACCCCTTCCCTTTGACTGGGAGGACTGATGAAAAACTGTGTGCTCCACAGTCCCTTACCACCGCTCCCAGGGCTCTGTAATCTTTCTTGATACTCCTCAGACTGCTCCTGGCTGTATCACTGGTGCCCACATGAAATAGCAGCAGCAGATAATAGTGGACTGTAGGAGGCTTGGTAGTCTCTCGGTGACATCCCTGATATGAGCCCCCGGTAAGCAGCACACCTCTCTAAAGAGCGCGTCAAGTTGGCAAATGAGTGCCTCCGTACCTCTCAGAAGAGAGTCACCTACTACTGTCACCTGTCACCTTTTCTTAGTTGCTCTGGTTGTTATACGGGGAGCAGATCGGGCTGCCTCACTTGGCTCCAGGGCCTCTCCTGATGTGGCAGGTCTTTCCTCTTCAGCCTGCAGAGCGGTGAAGCGGTTCTGCAAGGGCACCTCAGACTTCGGGGGAAGTCTCCCCCTCCTGCTGGTCCTTGCTGTTGCGAGCTTCTGTTCTTCTGCATTTTTGGCCC
The DNA here is from genome assembly GCF_034638445.1 of Ciconia boyciana. Lineage (NCBI taxonomy): Eukaryota > Metazoa > Chordata > Aves > Ciconiiformes > Ciconiidae > Ciconia > Ciconia boyciana. The sequence continues at coordinate 47,663,601 of NC_132938.1, read as the reverse complement.
CCCTCCCCTCTGTGTGTGCTGGTGGGGGAGTTTTTGGCTATTTGGCTGTGGGTCCACTGCAGACTGAATCCTGAATGGTCCCTTGGTGACTGAAAGCGTGTGAAGTGCAGTTTGGTGGTACCAGTCCTCTGTGCTGGCTGTCATGGATGCCATTAATTGATCCCTTAATATACTACCAAAATTGTCATCAAATTACTCTCTTGTTATCAGCCTTAAAGCAGAGGTCAGTTTACACAGGGTTCAAAAAATTCTCTTAACGTACAGGATCAGAATCGTCTAAGTCAAACTGAAGCAAAACAGAGGAAACCTGTAATGCACCTCTCGTGTCACTGCAGACTTTTACCATAGCTCAGTTCCTAGGGCAGTAAACTTAGCCTTTTCACAAGCACTAAATTAATTCTTGAAATGATTAGAGCGTGCCATTTTCTTTCCTTTTTTTTTCTTTTTTTCTTTTTTTTTTTTTTTTTGGTTTGAAAAGGAAGTTGCTTCTGGCCTGAAATCTTACAAGCCAAGGTTCAGCTCAAAACATATTTTATGGTTGAGTTATTGCAGACCATTTAAATTAAGGATTTATAATGGAATTGCTGACACAACCTTAACTCTAGCTGTTTGAATGGCACCACTGTAATTATATGAGAATTTAATGATTTCAGCTGCAGCTGAACTGAGAAGCAGCATAACCAAATAAACACCAGCATTTATACAGGCTATGAGTGAGGAAAAACATAGTAGCAGACCTGGGTAAATACACTCAGAGGAACCTGATGGAAATTTTGATAGGAAAAAAAATCAAGGAATATTTTAGGCTATAAATAAATACCACCTTAATTTCCTTTTAGAGTGAAACAGAATAGAGTCACGATGCAATTACACAGTCCTCCTCTCCCTTTATAAAAAAAGCATGTGAGACCATCCGGAGAAACACAGGATGTGTTAAACTACAGACTGACGAGTGACTCATCAATAAGATAAAAATAGATTTAAACTGAGAAACGAGCTGAGAGAAATGGGTTTAGCAGTGAGTAGCAGACAGGGAAAAACTGAGAGATTAAAGAAATTAAAGAAGGAAGTAGGAAGTACTATTACAGAACATGCATTTCATTTCTAGCATTCTTTCCTATACCATATATTAACTAGAATTAAGAAAACTGCTTAGTGAATGTTGTGCACTCTTCTTTCAAAAGCAAAGTTCATACACAGACTTGTGTCCAAAAAACCCCCCACCTTTTGAATTATGACCAATTCATTAATATCAATACTTGTATACATAACTTTGCTACTCTCAGATGCTCTGATAAAGCTGTTTCTAAAGAAAACCAAGTTGTTGATGTTGGGCAATTGCATTTCAGTTATACGGTTTTCCATTTTAATTGTGCAGGTACCTCTTCTGTGACTTATTCCTCTGCAAATTCACAACCCCACTTCACACCTTCAGGGTACATTCAGTACATCTAACACTTTCTAAAGTAAACTTTCAAGGAGTCTTCTCAAATAACGTCACCATCTTGGACAATACAGTATATCTATTCATACTTTATTGAGCAACTAGCTTTTCTCCCCTCCCATTTCAATTTTTTTAATTTTTAATGCTCTCCAAAAGGCTTTATCTGAGCATCTGAGCCTGACAAGAATTTGTGTGCTATATACCATTTTTTCATCGGATATCCTGATCCTCTTAGATCAATGGGAAATTATACCCTTATTGATGATACCCCAGAAGCTTATAGGATTTCATTTTGAAGTCTTCAGATCAGAGAGCTGTATCATTGACTTCAGTGATTAATAGCATCAAATCTATATTTTCTTGATTTACACTATTCATCTGTCCAACATGGAGAGAAACACACAAAGGCATAAAGAATTAACAGGCAACAAACTAACAGGAAACTCTTCTCTTATTTCTACCCTCATTTAAAAAATCATATTCTTCTCTCCCATTTAAAAAGAAAATGTAAGGTCAGTTGTCATATCCAGAAGGATTTAAGAGGCTAAAGCTGAAGTGTAAGCAAAACATAGGTACATGGGCAGAAACGGCTGCACCGTAAAAACATCTATGCAAGCTGTTACCTTACCCCGGAAATCCCTAAATTCTATATTTCCTAATTAAAGCACCTTGAATCTATGGTTTTGCTTTTCAGTATATACTACAGCCTCTTAATATTGACCAGACTGACTAGCTTAACATGTCTGATGTCTACATTTAATCAGAATCCAGAAATTAGGTTTCCCCCCTGCCTTAATCAGTTCTAGCCTTTATTATGAGGGCAATTGATATATTTTGCTGTGGGAGATACAGGATAATACATAGGAACAGTTGTCCGAACAGGCCTGGAAGGTAAGGTTTCTTTGCCAGGCTGATGGCTTTAAACTGGCAGGCCATAGAGGCTCCTCTTGCTCCACCTCACTGGTTCAATGAATCCTACCCTACTCAGTGGCTTGGGCTTAACAAAAGTGACTGACACGAGAGAAGAAATGCTCTGATCCTTTGCCTCCTGCTTTCTTGGACTAATCTAAAGCTGAATATCTGAGTGAAAACTAGATCTGGCTGCAGTGAGGGAGTGAAACTACAGTTACTTTTTAACGGTGAAGAGTGTTCAATACTAAATTGCTAGCTGTACAAAGACCACTCGGGAATTGTACTGGGGATAAACAATTTGGAAGGGTAAAGGGGTAACCATTGTTATTTGGGTAAACATGCAGATAATTAATGGATTAATATCATCACTTCAAAATTAAAAGATAATGGCATTTGCAAGAGGAGTTCAGTGGCAGGGATCCAACAGTAGGATAAATAGCAAATAACAGGAGAAAATATCTATGGATTATTGACTATGATGAAAAAGTGCAATATAGTGTACAATTCCCCCTCCTTCTTTTCTTTCATTTTTATTTCAACCTTAAGCAGAAAGGAGGCCCCAAAGAAACAGGAAGATAAAAATTAACACATATATGATGTTTTGAGCACACCAATTCATTTCTCATCCCCTGCTTTTCTTTGAACAATTCTGACATAGTGGTAAGCTTGTTTGATGAACTACAAAAAGAAATCCACCAAACTATTTTAGTAAGTCAAATTACGACTAACATTAGTATTTGATTTTAGTCAGTGTTACTGCTATTGTTGTGCATTTAGACTGCATAGCGATCCTAAGGGGAATTTTGGCTATGCTAGCACTGCAGGAGAGTCAACATGAAAATCAGATGAGTAATTATGTAGGCAGGACCTTGTGTCAAAATTTGCCTAGAATACTACTCCTAGTACAGTTTCCTAAGAATATTTAATTTCCTCATTGTCTTTATCAATTTTTCAAGACATAAAAATGCATATACACACAGACATGGGAAGAAAAATTGAACAGACATTAGTACTTCAAATTCTGTGTTTAAATTGAATATAAATATGCAAATAAAACAATTCTGAGTGCAATTCCCATTTCTTGTCACAGATATGACTATGTAGCCCTTTAGTTCTTAAACATTTTCTATCTCCAGTTACACAATAATTGTATACTGAAACAAATCCCTAAGTACCAATACTAATTGATACATATTTATTGTTTTGTGATGATGAAAATGAACAAAAGCTCATTTGGTAAAGAGTAGATGAGATATTACATGTCTTGAAATAATTTTATAGCATAATGCAGACTTGCATAATGCAGATTAATGGCATTCCCTGATATAAAGGAAGATAAATTTTACTGGGTTTACCCTGTTTTTAATAAAACTATGAATTCTTCATTATCATAAGGTTGCTATGTATTATATGTAGAGAGAAATTATAGATTATAGATATATATAAAATACTGTGCTAAACTACTGTAGGAAAAATGAATAGCAGCAGAACTTCAAATTGCCCAAAAACATTTTCATCAAAAAACATAACACAATCATTGCTTCCCAAATCATAGAATATATTTTAAACATGTTTTTATTAAAATGTTAGCATTTACAAAACACTATGTTAAATATTTCATATACTAAATATTTATAAATATTTAAAGTTTAATACTTACCTAATAGATTTAATATTTAATTAGACTATTTGCTCATCAACTCTACTGAGTATGCAGAAATTTGTCTCATTTTTTCCTAGGGTAAATATTTAATTTTCTTTCTTTTTTTACTTTCTTGGATTCTAAGGCTTAAAATGGAAAGCAGGCATCCAAATTGAAATCACAAAACCAGAAAGTTACTCATCTCTTTTTGCTTATAGGTTTTAGGACCAGCTCTCTATATATTTCACCAGAAATGCTTGTTTTATACCTAAAATTCTGCTTCAGAGCATGACCAGCATTGCTCAGGTTTAAATAGGTAGGCTCTCCAGTTTCCTTTAGCTAGACTCAGTAACTCAGTTCTGCATTTTTTTTTGCCTCTAAGACCTGATTCACTTAGTATATCCTCAGTGCACCTATTTGATCAGGTGTTTTAACGTATTCTGAAGAGGAGTCTCCCTTTACTTTATGATTAACACAGTCATTTGGGATGCTTCCCAGAAGAGCGTTCAGACTCTGGTTGGCACCAGCCAACTAGGTGGAGTTATATGGTCTCGTGGTTAGAGAGCTCAGGGTGGGGGGGAAGCCCCCTTCCAGTCTCTGTCACAAGGAATAAGTAACATAAATTACTTCAATATTGACTGGAGCTAAGACTGGAAATGAGGTCTGATCTCGGATGAGTGCCCTAACCACTAAACTATAGATTCTCTCTGCTCCAATGAATCTAATTATTCTGTTCAAAGCTGAGCAGGACATACACAGAGAGCCCCACACCAAACGTGGCTGGAATCTGCTGTTTGCTGCACCCTGTGATCTGCATGTTCACACCTCCTCAAGCACACGTGATTGTATCACTTTTATTCTCAAATCTCTAAGTTTCTCCTTATGTAGAAATCTTGGGTAGTTAATTCTGTTCTTCAGATGCTGGAAGAGATGTGCTTGCTGGGTTTTGCAGCCACTGACTTTCTGCTTAGATTTATGTCATGGTTTAACCCCCGTCAGCAGCGAAGCACCACACAGCCACTCGCTCACCCTCCCTCCCCCTGTGCCTCCCCGCCCCGGTGGGATGGGGGAGACAATCTGAAGAGCAAGAGTAAGAAAACTTGTGGGTTGACATAAGAACAGTATAATAATTGAAAGAAAATAATAATAATAATAAATTGTAATGAAAAGGAAAACAACGAGAGAGAGGAACAAAACCCAGAAAAAACAAGTGATGCAACCGCTCACCACCTGCCGACCGATGCCCAGTCCATCCCCGAGCAGCGATTGCTGCCCCCGAGCCAGCCAATATACTGAGCATGACATCGTATGGTATGGAATAGCCCTTTGGTCAGTTTGGATCAACTATCCTGGCTGTGCCCCCTCCCAGCTTCTTGTGTGCCCGGCAGAGCATGGGAAGCTGAAAAGTCCTTGACCAGTGTAAGCACTGCTTAGCAACAACTAAACCATCAGTGTGTTATCAACATTATTCTCATACTAAATCCAAAACACAGCACTATACCAGCTACTAGGAAGAAAATTAACTCTATCCCAGCCAAAACCAGGACAATTTAGCTCCACTGTTTTAAACCACCTTTGCTCTTCACACACTTGAGGTTCCTTTATTTTCCATGGCCTGCAGGGAGGGCTAATGTAATATAGCAATTGCATACCAAATGTGACTTTAAAGAGAAGAGGGAAAAGCAGAGAGAATAGGAAAGTAATAGTAATAAGATCACAAAGCTGCATAAACCAGCTATATGCACTGCTAACGTGTTCTATTATTTTTACCACTTCAGATTCCCAGGATGCCCATCTGCACTTGTTGACTAGTTTCTGTTGCATTTCCTGGAAGCTGTTTGTTCTGAGAAGCCTGAGTGTCAATGGTAACCTTATATATTAATTCAAGGAAAGTAGTAGAAGTGAGTGCAATACAGGGTCTCAAGCGTGTTGGTTAAGCAGTGCCAAAGAGTAGATTTAAAATGTAGGGCAGTTTACAGTTCTCATGACATGCAGTAGCAAAGCAGTCATTAGAATTCCAGCAGTGTTTCTGCTTATTTTCAAAAAGTATGTAAGCTGTAAAAAATGAATGACAGATAAGCTTGCGTCTTGGGCAATGTGTGATTAAATTACAGCAATTTAAGCTAAAATACAAGCAGAATTATCATTTTGGCATGCTATTTGCTAAGAACATCCTCTCTCCTTTTCTTGCAGTGCTATAGATGTTTAGTCTGAAATATTTAATGTCTTTGTGTCCCTTATCCAAAATCATATGATTTCTGTTGGAGAACACAGTATACAGTACTCCCTATTTCACTTGTTTTTCAACATCTCCTCTGAAAAACTGTATCAATTGCTTTTTATATAGATGTAAGACTTAATCAAAGAGTTTGTTTTTCGAAAGGGTATAGCTTCTAAAAGCATGAATATGATAACAAAAACATGATACAAACATTTTAAAGGTGGTTGCATGACCAGTGAGTCTTTCCAGTGAGCATTCTTTACTGCCTGAAAGCACAGCTGAGCTCACAGTACTGCCTCCTATTACCACAGTACAGACCTTCTTCCTCAGCTTCACTGTCTACTTTCTCAAAATTTGTAGGAAGTTAATTACTTTAAAACTTCTACTGCACCTGACGACTTTGAGTGAAGGTGACAAAGTAGATAAAAATTTACTAAGGGGGAGGTGCCAGAACAATTGCTGAAACCTTGTTTCCTTAGTCAACCAGCTTTAAAAAAAAAAGGGCGGGAAGAAAGAAAAATCACAGTGATGCAGAATAATGCAGAACCACAGCTTATTTACAGATAAATATAATCAAAGGGAGAACTTTTTGTGGGTCTTGCTGTTGTTTCAGAAAGGAATTCAGTGAAAATAAGCCTTTATGCAAACCCCACACAATGAAAATGATAGCCATATCAGTTAACCTCAATTTTACATATTAAAGCTTGTTTGTCTGGTTATCTACAGCATTCATTAATAGGCAGGTGACCCAGTCTTCTTTCTGTGTCCTTGTGTATGTCCTTTGCTCCCTTCCTCTTAATTTTATTTTCCCAATTTTTCTCTAAATGTAAAATCTGGAGGCTACTCCGGCAGTTATTTCTGAGAGGTCTGACTTTCAGCTATGGGCTTTTTTACATCTCTTGTCTCCTTCCTGTCTGCACATAGGAGCATGAAAAAGTGACAGACAGAGAAGTCATTTATTGCTTATGCTGCAAATCAGCCCTTAGTGGTCAAGAGGAGAATGATTTTTCTAGTACTTTAAGACCTAAGAGAATGACGAAAGGCATAAAGAGCCACCTTGTTCAGAAAATCCCCAAATCTAAATGTTGTGGATGAAGCTGAGTAAAGCACATAAAACAGATGATGAATGACCATCTTCTAGTTTTGGACAAAATGCAAGCTTCTACTATAGCAGAGGATTTTACACAGTATCTCTCTGATGTGATCAGATTAAATTTTGTGAACTTTTCTATGTTGTTTCATTTAGCGATTTCTTTCTTCTTTCTACGTCTGCTTCTGGAACTCTCTTACCCAATTCTGAAGAGGTAAACCCTTTCTAAGGAACTTATGATGTCACAATTGCTTCATAACAGATCAACCCTAAATTTAAATTTCTAGAATAATAAATAATATATCTTCTTAATAAAATAATATTTCTTCACTACTTAAACACTTCCATATGTCGGAGAAATAGAAAAATCTCCTGACTGCACTGAAACCGGTATCTTGACTCTCATATATTGCATAAGGGATCAGCAGGGGTAGAAGGGTTATCTTCTCAAAATTAGTTCAGGGATGAGAGGAGGAAAGTAAGTAGACAATACATTTCAAGCAGTTGGTCAATATTTTAATTTTATTTTTGTCTGATGGAATCAGACATAAGAGATATAAGGAAGATCAAACTGAACAGTACAGGCATTTCTGTAATTGTGGTGAGGAATCCTTTACTCCATATTGCAGAATGCCACATCTCATACCCCCAGGCTTCACTTTAACTTCCTCTCAGTGAGAACTACCCTGTGTTAGCATATGAATATGACATACCTGTGCTTATTTTTCTCAGAGAGAATTTAGAAAGCCCAATTTAATTTTTATTCACCAGCCGCATCAGAAACCAAACCTTCCAAGACAGCTGGTCTACATAACATATTACAGACCAGACTGTGGATTACAGGAAAGTCTTTTCCAGGGAGACACCCCAGTTCAGACCTCTCTTCCTGAAGATTATCCTGAAGTAAAGATGGCACAGGTGAAAACATAAAACATGTATCTTCCCCCCCTCCCAACTCCTCCCAAATAAACCACCTGAGATTTCAATATGAAATAAATATGTTTACATATTCCCCTAGAAACAGGGAAACAAGAAGAGAAAACTGCTGGACCTTTAAAGCTCATGTTTTAACAGCCATTCGATCTTGATGTTAGAGCTATGTTCTGACACTTTTTTCTTTTCCCACTGAATAACCAGTTGAAGAAAGTGCTGTATCAGAATCCAAAACTAAATTGAGAAATACTTTATAACAGATTATCCTTCCAGTGTGTTTAAAATCTGTTAGTGACATAAAGGTAGAATGTTTTAATTTACCTTAACGGTGCTATTAACAAATGCCTCATAAAACATTTATGGAAAATCAATTTAGAGCTACTGCACTATCATAATTACAAATTTTCAAAAGTCCCTAAATGCTTATTTACATAATAGACCATAATGGCTCTCAAGTGATCATTTATATCTACCACATAAATAGCATGCAGGTTTAGAAGCTCTTCATAACATGCATTTGCCTAGATGTCCCAATATGCGATGCAGCACTTCGCTTGGCCATTTGTGATGTTATCAGATAATTTGGTTGTTTATTTGGTGTTTTCTTAATTTCCTCATTTCTGAACAGAAACATAGCAGTTATTTTACTTCCTATGTATATTCTTATACTCCAGTCACTTGTTAGCACCTGTAAAACTTAGAAAGAGGCATGGACTACCTGAGGATGAAGTTCTGATAACTGCGGTTTCAGAACTTATACCCTGACCTGGCGTGGTATGTCCCAACTAGTTTCTGCTTTTTGTGAGCCAGGCAGTTATGCACAATACAAAATTAAAAAGTGATAAAGCTTTACTGAGTTTATTAAAAGATGCAAAGCAGAATTGGGAGAAAGGACTTTTAAACAGGTCCTACTTCTGTATTATGATCCCACCCTAGGTCGGCCATGGTCTTCTCCCAGGAGCTTCCGCAGCCCATCTTGAATTATGCTCCCAGATTTGTATACATCCATCTGGTGTAAACGCTGATTCAAATAATTGTTGGACATCTGCCTAAGTTGGATCATATGCTCTGAGGAAAAGTGTGGGCCACTTTTTGGGGTCATGTCTGAGCCTGGGCAGCTGTTGTTGCCATAAGACTAAATCGTTAGGGCTAAAAGGAACCTGAATAGTTCCTAAAGTCAGATGTCCAGGAACCTGCCCAGGTCCTACTACAACTTTTGTTTTAAGGGGTGTTTTCAGAGAGATCAAGGTATCACTGAGCATTTTTGTGAAGAGTTCCTTCTGAAATAAGATGGCAAGAACACATGTTTGTTTGGAAGCCTAACAAGTGGATGAAGTAGACTGGCATTTTGAACTATCTGAAGATGGGGGTCTAATTCGGTCTGTACTGAGTAAGAGGTAGTATATAGAAGACAGGACATAAGACCCTTAGACTGCACACATACAGCTTATGCTAAAAATTTAATCTTATGTAAGAGAAAAAAGATCCAACTTCCTTTCCAAAAAAACCTTTGTAGTACTGAAGACCATGATATTATTAGTCTCTAGTCAGGACAGTTGTGTGTAGCAGATAGTATTAGATTTTGATCAATGACTAATTTTTTTATGTTATTATAAACCAAATGACTGTGTCATCATTATATATCTCCAGTTAGGATTTTCTTTGTTATCTTCTTCAGCTTCCATATATTGGTTATAAGATTGTTTAATGATCTAATCACACAGGGCCATTATAATTTACTAAAATATAGCTAGACAATGCAGCTACAAGGTGAAAGTGATCACAAAAGTTTAAGTTGCTGGTACCATCTTGAAAAGAATGTCTGTACTTACCCAGAACAGTGTTTCAAAAGACATCATCAGAGCTTTATTCAACAGATGACCTGTATTTCTTTGACTAGTAACTGGTTAAACAGCTGCCATTAGTATACAAGGACCTCAAGTGCCCTAACTGGATTGAGCATTTGCAAAACATAGCAGTGCATCTGGACACTGAAACAGCTTTTTAATCTTCCCGTGATATGTGTGACATTCTAAGGAACACCAGAGAGGCAGATAAAAATTAGGAGCAAAACACCTAACCCTTGTGCATGGAAATCATGCCCATGATGTCAGATGAATACTTAAAAACCCAACATCTACTTAACGAAATATAAGTGTGGTAATTTTCTTTTTCCATTTATACTCATGTTCTATGACAAATAGAAGGAGCCTCATTAGAATGATTTATTAGCAGCTTCTGACTTCAGAACTCAATTCATTTAATCACAGTTTAAAGGGTCATCTACAAGAGTATACACTGGACAAACTGGAAAAAGTAATATACTAGTTACTTTGAAAGACTGAACAGCAATACTAGGATTAATTACATTGTCAAGGAGACTAATAATTAGTAGCTCATGTGTCCCTTTCTGAAACAATTGCAATAAGCTTTTTTGCATCCTGGGTCTACTACTACTTACCTCTTCTAAAGCAGTGCAGCTGGTATCTCTATATGCAGAAGTGCTGTGTATGAATGTGAGAGTGATCTAATTACACATGGAATAATATTTTTTCTGAGCATCAAAGGAGAAAAGATCTTACCAAGTATGACTGAACCAGAAAGACTACAAAGTGCTATTTACCATACCCTGACTCAGAGCATTGAAAAATTAGTCTCACTAAGCCATGGATGAGAATTCTTCTGTACTTTGACTCAACTGACTTCATAAAAATTACATCAAGAAATGTAATTTACTATTAGGTTTTGTTTGTCTGGGTCAGTAAAATATTATCAGCCAGTTGAAATGGGCTGAAATTAAAAGCATTGGAAAAAATGGGACATACTTCAAGAAAACATGCAGTGCCTTTCAAAATACTATATAAAATCATTAATATAATGAAGAAAAGAAGCTTAGACATAGATGAATGAGTAATAGTGAAAGGTGAACAGTGCTGGCAAAAACAGAGATCTGAAATAGGCTGAAAATTCTAGAGAACCATACTCAAGAACTCACTTGTGTTAATACATTCTTTTAGAACAAAAACCTAAGGAAACCTGTAAGCAAATATGTGTACAACTACTGCTAAGGTGCTTATATATTTAAATTTAATCAGTTGTGTAAGTAAGAAAGTGCATGTACATGAGACAAAAATATCCTTCCATCGCTTTGGGAGACATATAATGATTTTCTCAAAGCTAACAAATGTTTATCTTGTGCTAGAACTATAGTGCATGTGAACATAGTTAAATAATTACTGAAAAATTCAAAGAAGTAACAATCAAGAATTTCAAGCTGCTATAATCTTTATCTGTGTGTTTTCAGATCAAGTTACTTTGCTTCCCTTCTGTCCTGGTTTCAGCTGAGATAGAGTTAATTTTCTTTATAGTGGCTGGTATGGGGCTATGTTTTGGATTTGTGCTGAAAACAGTGTTGATAATACAGAGATGTTTTAGTTGTTGCTGCACTAGTCAAGGACTTTTCAGCTTCCCATGCTCTGCCAGGTGCAGAAGAAGCTGGGAGAGGACACAGCCAGGATAGTTGATCCACACTGACCAAAGGGCTATTCCATACCACATGACGTCATGCTCAGTATATAAAGCTGGGGAAAAAGAAGGAAGGGGGGACATTTGGAGTGATGGTGTTTGTCTTCCCAAGTAACCACTACGCGTGATGGAGCCCTGCTTTCCTGGAGATGGCTGAACACCTGCCTGCCCATGGGAAGGAGTGAATGAATTCCTTGCTTTGCTTTGCTTGCGTGCACGGCTTTTGCTTTACCTATTAAACTGTTTTTATCTCAACCCTCGAGTTTTCTTACTTTTGCTCTTCCGATTCTCTCCCCCATCCCACCGGGGGGGGGAGTGAGCAAGCGGCTGCGTGGTGCTTAGTTGCCAGCTGGGGCTAAACCACAACACATTCCTAACCACTACAACAGGAATATCTCTCTGTCATGGCCTAACTCTTCTGGACTCAATACATCTATAGTGCCAGCAAAATTATGCAGTTCCTATCACAGATCAGTAAAGGTCTTATTTGCTTTTTCTTAGTGTCAGGACTGGGCTCTAAGTTGTTGTAAACTAAATCCTGTTAACAAATTGCCAGATAAAATAAAACTATTGATAGCCATTGTGTCAATAAACGATTACAGATTTTGAAGTTTTAAGAATTCAACTATAGATCATAGAGATCATTTAGTGTAAGTTTTTAATTGCCATATGTTTCCACCACCAGTTGTCCCTTTGAAACCATTCTTGTCCATCATACTGTCTTCACAATGACTATCAACAAAGTTGAACTTTTAATACATAATCAACCACTCATCTTGAAAATATCTAGTCAATCATTAAGAAGAGCAAGTTGCATGTTTGTGAGAAATAAAATTCATGCTGTCTCCTTTTCCAGTTCATTAATTGATTCTGATTTCAGAGACCATATTCTGTATTTCCTTACTAGTTATATACGTAATTTGATCCCAAATATGAGAATTTCTTTAAATTCCCTGATAGCAATCTGTTCCTCTCACTCTCCACAGAAAGATGAATAAGCCAGCTATTTAAAGTACGCTTAACACTAAAGCTCTGTGGAAGATAAATATTCAGTTTCATGGCAAGTTTTGAGGTTTTTCTTTTTGCTTTTGATCTGTATTAGAATACAAGGCAATACTTTTTAATACAGTATCAAAGGTGTGCTGAAATATCTACGAAGAACTGAGTTATCAAATTTGCCCATTTTTTTTCTTTGTTTCTTTGCTCTCACACTCTGTTTCCATTTTCTCAAACATTAAAAGCTACCAGAAGGCTCAAGATTAAAAAAAATATCCTTCTTAATGAAAATTTTGCTGAAGCCACTGTATCTCTGTGACATATCACATTCAATAAACACATGTTTCAAAGAAATTTCATTTAAACAAAAGGATGCCAGTTATCCCTTTTTATTACTATGCATATCATCTCACAGAAGAGCATTATGGCTTATTGCAGAGAGCATTATGGAAAAAATTGGGGTGGGGGTAAAAATTCCAGATTAAAGAGTTCTCCATTGTTATGCGTTTGTTCTAATGCCTTTCACAATACTGTAGATAGAACCTTGTGCAGCTCTTAAGTGAACAAATAATGTCTAACTCATTATCCAGCAGCTAACTAGAAACTTTTGCAAAATAGCATCTGTGTTTACACAAGCAGACATTCCCAATACATCTATAGATGCTGCACATGGTAGTAAACTCTCTGCAGTTGGGTCCTCCTCTATGTGAATATTGCATCTGTCAGGCCAAGTGCAAATAAAAATCAAGTTATATTTGGCTACAGATACTTACTGAATTTTCAAAATACTAATAACAATCTAACAGGATGTTCAGATGGCAAATGTACACTGTTCTCTCAATTAAGAAATCCCACTATCACAACCAAGGATATTCATATCATTTTCCCTTAGCCAATACAGCTTCTTAAGTCTTATCTGCAAAATGAAACCCGTGTATTCAAACCTTTACATTAGCTAAAAACATGGTAGAATGTAGGTGTTCTCCTTGCACCATATGACACAGATACATATGGGTGCTTTACACTTTCACTTGCTCCTGTTAGGCATGGTGCTGAAGAAAGAAGAGACATCTGTAGACTAAAAGAACTAATTCAACTCATGTCAGCCTCTCAACATGTCGAGAACCAGACTTTCCTATTTCTCCTTTCTGTGAATCCACAGCTTTTCTTCTGCCATTTCCGTACTGAAAGTAGCTCCTGATTTGTAGACCTGAATTTGTTCCCTAGTCCAGACATTCTTTTCCTCATTGATCTTTCTGTCTTTAGCCTAAAATCTTACCTCTAGACGTGGTAGGTACAGATACACTGAAATTCTAACCCTTACTCCAATTTTTGGCTGCCATCTGGCCTTCCTTTGGACTATCATATTTCCTACTCTCCCTAGTTCTTGATCTTAGCTCATTTAGACTGCCAGAACAGCTTCTGTCCTCACCTGGAAACTCATGCACACCTAATCTCTGAGCCTGGTCATGCACCTCTCTCATTTGTAATTTGGTCGTAACACTGGAAAAATAACAGAAATTATTACCTTGCACTAGAATATTATTCTAAGTAATCTTCCCCTAATTATTGAGACTAGATGTTGGTAAACTATGCTCCTGTTTTCCTCTTTTCCTCAAATAATATCACGTATTCTTTTTCTGAAGATCTCAAAAAGAAACACTACTACAAATTAGCTCTGAGATTTCTGTTCCAGCTATTGGATTTTTCCTAAATACTCAACCTGTATTACGTTATTTTGTTGCTTACAATAAGGGATGTATATTTCATTGATCTCTCTACCGCTGCACTAAAAATCATGGTCTGTCTGTCTCATGACTACCAGTTTAAAAATCAGATTGTGATAATGCATTTTATTTTCCAGCTAAACATATATCTAAATATTGCATGTAGCTGGCTCCCTTCCAAGACACGTTTTATTAAAGCCAGCTGTGAAGTAATTATTGAACATGCTAAAAATGGCTTTTGAGAGTAGAACAATATGACTTTTGTCCAATTTTGATTCACACACTGAGCTTTAACTAAATACTACATTCCAAGGACTCACTCTCTTATGAAATGGAGTCTCTGAACAACTTCAGAAACATAATTTCTGAGAACTGTGGGAATCTAGGTCAAGGACTGATTGTAGCAGAGTTTACTCACATAAAGGAGTATGCTTTTTCCTAAACAAAAAATGTGCTTTCAAGCACCAATGAAGGCAAAATAATGAAGAAAACACAAGCAAGGAAATTCAGCTTGAGAATAAAAATATACAATGTAAAATCCAAACCATATTGCATATATAGTTTATTTTTACAGAAGTAAAATGTTTTCTTTCTTTGGGATCAGTCACATTCTGACAGAGATGTTATATATTTCTGATGGGTTTCCCACCTTTTATATGCTTTTCAGGCACATTTGGATGTATCTTTTTAAACCATATGAACTTCTCACATGCATTTGCACAAACATATGAGGCATTCATTTTTAAGTATAAATGATAAATGATTGTCTCCAGGAGGAACATGGCCTAATTTTGAGTTCTTTATGATTACTCATATATTTTCTGAAAAATAAAATTCACTATTCTAGCAATAAGATTCTATTTGGTTCTGCATTTACATGCTAATGGACAAAAGTATTTGAATTCCTACAGATATCTATTGCTGGCTAGATGCAGCCCAGCTGCTCCCTGTTAAAAATGGTGATTAGAAATTAATATAACTGTCTCATGCATTCACAGCTTGAGATTTGTAATATATAAAGAAAAATCATTCCTAAAGGGGCCATGCTTGTGAATGCTGTATTTAATTAATGCCCAAGGGGAAGAGCAAAAGAGGAGGAGAAAAAGTACTGCAGCTGAATTTATTCTGAAATTGTAGTGATGTTAAACATTCCATGCCAGGTTTAATGGCATGTATTCATCTAGCTAGCAGAGTGTCTTACTCAGAACAAATGGTGCTGTCTGCCTTCAGGAGACCAGGATTTTGAAGTGAATTTGGGAGTGCACAGTAGATTTCTATTTTATTTTCTCTATTGACTTATGCTAGGCCTGCCACCACAAACACCCAAGCTCCTCCTTGTCTGCAGATCAGCTCTGTGCACGCGTTACACAGAATTCTTCTTTACCTGTAGTAATGTCTTTAGGCTTGTGATGAGAAGGATGCCATGCAGCAGCAATCTGTACAAGTCATAGCAATCATTTCTGTTGAGACTGGCACTTCCCTTCTTATTCCTAGCTGCAACTAGTATGTGTGAGAAGATAAAAGTATGTGTGGTGTGAAGAGGGTACATGCAACAGCCACATTTAGAAAGAGCAAATCCTGCAGCAGATTAAAGTGAAAGATTGAAATCTCATGCTTATCCCAAACAAATGGCTTTGTGTTATAGGGAGAGATTTGAACATCACTACAGAGGTTAAAAAGTTTTAAAAAAAATTAATAAAGTGAAACCAACAAAATGCTACTATACCATGCAATGGTGCGTTAGTACAGCAGAAAAACCCTTCACAGACATGCCACGACAATTACCCACTGCAGCAGTCCCAGGCCAGGCTCTGTTTGGACTGGAGGTGGCAGCTGGAGGAACACAAGACCAGGACAAGCACAGGGTTAGGTCCTGCCTGCCCAGCTGCGACTGCTGTTTGGTAAACCAGCAGAGAAGAAGCCCCAGCTAAAACTAGCAGGCTTAGTTGTAAGCCAGTCCTCATACAGCAGGCACCTTAGGAGAAGACGACCAGACTGGTGTCAGTAAAAGAAACCCAAGAGATCAAGAAACACAGGGTCCCGTACAGCCGCTTCTGTCCTTAGCACAAAGGAAACTGCTACGAAGGCTGGACTTCTTTGCATGTTATTTTTTCAAAGCTGAGCTGCTAATTGAGACTTGAACAGAACACTAATAGCAAAGGTCCTTTTGTGTGAGCGAGAGCTTATTTTGTCGAAATATAAATCTGGGAAAATATAAAAGTTCAAGTCCAAATATGTATTTCTGATCACATCAGATCACATGACACCATACTGCCAGTACAGCAATATTATTTCAATACGTAAATACAAAAAGAGTAGCATACACTAAATGTCAGACGGAAGTTTTACGTTATTTAATCTTTATCATTTAACTATGAACAATGTAAACACATAAATACCTGCATATGGGAAAGTGCCAGGGACAAAACGACGCGGGCAAGGAGCGCAGCCCAAGGGGATCTCGCCTGGCTTGGCCCGGAGCACCGTGATGCCCAGGAGCCTCCAGCTCTGCTCAGCACCTTGGCCGTGACGCCGGGCACACCGCGGGGCTCTGCGGCTGGCCTCCCTGTGGCAGGAGGCTGCGAGGGAGGGCTGCATCACCCCCAGGCCCCTTCCCACCTAAATTTGTATTATGTTCTTTGTTTTCCCGTCTGCAAAACCAAAGCGCAGCAAGTCACCAGCCCTGCACAGCCCAAGGCTGGGCCCCGTGCTGCCGGCTCTGGTCCTGGGGGAGCCTGCGCTGACTGTCCCTGCAGCCACCTGGGCAGGGCCTTGTCCTGCCCAGCAGGGCAGCCCAGGGTGGGTGCAGCCCCAGGGCAGCAGCCAGGCCCCGTGCCAGGCAGGGCAGTGGGGACAGGGATGGCCCAAGGCCCATGACAAGGTGGCAGGGGCCGTTGCGAGCCTGGGGGTTGGCCCTGAGCCTCTCCCCATGGCCACCAGCAGGACAGGGCTACCCACGCAGGCTCTAGGCCAGAGCCCCAGAGAGGAGGGACACACGATGTGAGACAAATGCCAGCGCTGTGGTCACCCAGGTGTCAGATGGGAGGGTGTCTCGAGGGAGATGCCCTCCCGTAACTGACACCATCCACCCTAGATGTCCGGACCAAACTAACCATTTCTGCAGTCAGTGTAGCAGTGGGTGCCTCTAGAGGCCACCCTTCCTGAGGACATATATCTTCCTGTGGATCTGTGGACACCTCTTAGCTGCTCCCCATGGAGCAAGCCTCAGTGGCTTGGGAGAGGTGCCTGGTTTCTTGCCGGCTGCAGTAGCTGGATCTTATTCCTAGATTGCCTTCCACAGCCATGTTTATAGGCAGAATGCTGAGGAGTTTTGTCTTTTACGCGTAGTTTAAAAATGGTCACACTTGAGCAGCATTCAGTCTGAAGAAAGGCTGCAGTGTTGGTCTTGGTCCTTCTCTCTGTTTGGGAACGCTACGGCAATCAGCAGGCAAGTTTGTTTTCCATCTTGAGATGGTATTTACACCACAGCTAAAGGATGCCTCTACTCATTCCGACCCTTCCAAACCAGTTTCAGATTTCTGCTTCAGGAGTAATGCAAGGACAGCATGGGGTGACGTTCAGCTTCGGGCAACTTATCTGCGGCATAGAGCTTCAGATAAAATACCTGTGTGCATCTTCACCGAGGATCCTTCCCACAGTCCGCAGCCTGCATTGAGCTCCCTATTACTGCAGATTCACTCGTCGTCTTCATAAGCTGTGCTTGTATCTTGGCTGCAGTATAAAAATATCCTCCAAGTCAGCTTTCAGAAACCATCTGCTTCCTGCAGTAGAGAAGTATTACTTGGGACCAGGATTCTTGAGAGCAGCTATTTTCACGCTGCGGTGACTACTTCGGTTTACAGGCTGCTGTAGCTATGTTGCCCTTACCAAAAAAGTTTGATGTTGTGCCCGATTTTCTCCTTCAACGAGAAGGCCAACCCGCAGGCCTCGACATCTGCTGTGGCATGGCAGAAGGTGATGTGATTCATTCAAACACTAAAGCCAATGGTCACTCAAGTGAATGAATAGAAGAATGCTCTTTGTGGCTGGGGGAAAAGGGTTCCAGACCATGTCACTCCAACACCTTCGAATCAATGACCTTAGGGCTGATCATAAACTGATGATTAACTCTGATATTTTGAATTTATCTTTGGCCAGCTAACGTTAGCGGTTTCCCTCATATATCAATAACAAAACAATGTCTTGGTAGCACTATAAAACCTGCAGAAAGGGAGGCTTATCTCCATGAGCAGGAAAAAAATGTTTTGACAGCCACTTAGAAAATAGAGTAGATAGCTATATTTAATTTCTGAAAGTCTCAGCTGAGATGTCACCCTCAAATAATCATAACACAGTAGCAATAAGATATACAAGCATAAAGTACAATCAAACCTCTTCTGTACCTGTATTAGTTGTTTTCTGCATTTGTTCTGTGTTAGAAATTAATAACTTTTCAGCAGTTTTTTGAGGAAGACTTCCCCATTTTTGACCAGGATATGTACTATCTTACATAGAGATTCTGCATCAGGAAATGGCAAAGCCTCTCTGAAATCCTGCTTTTTCTTTTTCAGTAAAGCTTAATAGAACTGGTAGAAAGAACAATAACGTAATAGAAACAGTATATATTCTCTCTGTGGGGAATGCAAAAAGAATGTAATGCTTTAAATTTCATAGATTTTTATTTAACTTTTCCTGAAAAAGCAATAAGACATCTGTGATATTCTACTTAGTCTAATAAAATTATGAATATTGTTCTTAAAAGAGGCCATTTTCATTCTAAGCATTTTGCTGCAATTCCTAATGCAGCACTGACTGGCAGTTCATGCGAAGAAGGAAACCATTCCAAATCTGCAGAATCTGTCTTTTTCTGTATGCAACCACTATGTTCTCTGGGCTAAAAAAGCAATAGGACAAGCAACTATACCACTGAGACTGGGAGTCGGGCTCTCTGACTCAAAATCCTTATTAGGAAAGGTAGGCTAATAGCACTTCTTAGAGACACTGGGAGGTTAGCTAGGATTTGTACAATAGCAGTGTACAGGTAATATACCCTATTCACCCTCTATCATATCAACTCCTATCTCAAAAGAACCATATAGTGATTGTGGGTTGTATGTGTAGCCTTTAAAATGCTACATTTCTTGCTTTTCTGCATTCTTCTGAGGCTTAAATGTCACTTTCTTGATGGTTCATCGACTTTCAGGGCCAAAAGGACAGGAATCTGACATGACACAATACAACTGGTGTATGACAGAACAGAAAGCTAAGCTGCAAAACTTTCTTTTTTTGAGATAAAAACAGTTTAGTAATTGAAATTTTTTTTTAAAGTCCCAAAGAGAAACAATCTAACTTTCAGCGCACAAATATTTTCTTTAAATAAATTTAAAAAAACAACAGAAAAAGAAAAAGAATTTAAAAAGGGATGAAACAGCTTTTAGTTTTGACCATCTAATCATGATGTTCATTGAAATGGCAGATACTGATTTAAGGGATTGATTTAAGTTCACCTGCTATTTTTTAAAAGTCTTCCCAAACAGAGAGGTTATAAATACGTATTACTGTCACTAGGCAGGTTTATGAACTTGCAACTACATGCTTAGATGCTAATATCTTCTTACCCCATTTAGGGGAAGCATATCATGAACAGCTGAGAGGAATTGCTGAGAATCCTCAGATAAAAGACAGGAGCCAGTATTTGCACTCTTGCGAGAAAGCAGCAGAATAAGTGACCTTTCGGAATCAAAAGCTATCACTCAGGACAAGAACATCAAGGGGAGATCTTCTTTTTGGTATTAACTTATACATGTTCCTCTCGTCACTGTTGCTGCTAGAAGAATGCCTGTCCAGTTGCTGTTTTGAAAAGGGGCCATTTGACTGATTACACCAGGCTGCTGCACTTGAAATAGGCAACCGGTTACCACGGCAACGGGTTTGCCTTGACACACGGCTTATCCGGTTTTAAGGAGCGCAGCCTGTTGTTATGGCGAGTGGGGACACCACTGTCCCCCGTCCCCCCCACCCCAGCAGCGTAACGCAAGATAATAAAACACTAGTTAAAGTGAGTTCCATAATTAAAAATCTAAACCTGATTTAAGATCTTGTAGAATGCTGTAGTTTCTCTAATCTAACCAATGAACCTTGACTGCAACAGAGAAAGAAAGAACCAAAGTTCACGAAGAAATAAGGGTAAAGGATTATCTTTTATGCCACTGAAAGGCAAAGGTAGATTGTAGAAGCGTTTTGTAACAGATGAAATCTCACTTGTTGATCCACTGTGGTTTCTGCTTTCATGAAGAAAACCATTCCTTCCTGTCTTGCAGATTTCTTCAGGAGCAAAATCTAAATAAATGGATCTAGGAGGACCAATGCAAATTATCCCCCGAAGCTCTTAGCATAACAAGCAGGATGAATATTCTAACTGAAATTTCATAAACAGTAACCGTAAATGATCAGAGTTCTGCCCTAAAATAAACCTTTTTCAAAAAAGCAACATTGTTTAAGAATCCTAAATGTGCACGCTTCTCCCTACTGATACAAACACTTCACATTAGATGCTAAGTAATCATGCACAAGCCTGCATATTTTAAATAAGAATTAAATCTATATGCCTTTTGCTACAGGCATATTGAATGAGTCCCTACACTTTGATTTTCAGAAAAGCTCAATTCATGGTTAAGCAAGAGCTGGAATGGTCCTAGGAGTAGAGGAGAGGTCTGAGGGACATCCAGCCATCCAAAACCTGGAAATAAAAGAAAATGAGGAAGAAACTTTGATCCAATTATTCAGTCCCCAAAAAAGTAGTAGAAGAGGGCTCTGCATTGAGTAAGCAAGCCCGGTTAGGGTCCACCTGCTGGAATTAAAGTAATTTTCTGATGAAGTAGCCATACACTTCTGAAGAAAAGCTGAGCCCAATATATTAGTCCTATTTCTACTTAATTTCTGGTAGAAAACACAATTTAAGAGTTCCACAAGGAAAAAGGAGTCAGCAGAAGATCCTCAGCAGAGTCTAGGCGGGACAAATCCCTTCCTACCATCTGCCACTGAATTTTGTCTGCAAGGGTGCCATTCTTGAGTTTGATTCCTGTAAATATATGCAACATAGTCATATTGTTCTTTTTCAAATCTCTTTCAAAACCATAATAGCTTTACTGGTTTAGCTGAATGGTTCATCTAGTTCAGTATTCTGTCCCCAAAACCAACCAGAAGCCAATGCTTAATGGAGACTAGGATCAGGGAAAGAAGACCTAATGCTCATCCGTCATTTGTTTGTTTTCAGTTCAGGGGACCTCTTTGGCCTGTTCTAATTTGTCTGTTTACTGGTTATTAAACCACAGACTTTTCTTCCAACAACCTAAATTCACATCAGCTTCATCCTTCCACAGTGTTTCTACACCTGGGTTCATATGCACATACATTGGCCCATATACAACAGAGAGTTGGTGCAAGACTTTTCTTCAGTAGGAATTTTGTCCTTTCTTCTCTGCCAAATTTATTGATAGCATTCAGCTGCCCTTTGCCTCAATAAAGTATTTACTTTAGATACAAAATTTGCCACCATTCTAGACTGCATCTGGAATAATCTGCAATGATTCTCAGTTCTCTGGAAGATAATGGTTTAGGTTTCCGCTGCAAACCAGGGATTTGAAATTTGATATTAGGAAAATGTTCTTTTTCTCCAAGAAAAGACATGATTCAGTGCAGTATTCACAACCTCTAGATTCAATTCAGGTTCAACACACATAAGCACATAACTTTCTTCTCAGAATTTTCTATTGGAGATTTTGAGTTAGTTTACATATGTCTCCTTTTAAAGTGCTTAGTTCTCCCAAGATGTGTTATCAAGAAATTGGACATTTTGAAGTTAAATGTTGCCTAAGTCCATCTCCTTTTACAAGTTTAGCTTTTAGCAGGTTTGGAAAATTTTGCCTGAAATACGAAAGCTTGGGGCTTTGTTGGTTTTGGTTGTTTGTTTTTTTAAAGTAGTCTATTTTAAGTTCTATTGTATATGAATTTTTCAGTATTTACAATATTTGTTTTGGGATAGTTGCTGGCAGTTCTCAATATCCCTGTCACTATTTCAGTCTTTATTATGAAAAATAAATTCTTTAGTATATGAGATTTATCAACTTAACTTTGAAATTCCTCTTTTATTTATAAATTTGTCTGTAAACAATCAAACAAACCTTGATAGGTGTGATGTCTCCAAAGATATTTACAAACAATATTCTAGATAAAAAAATATAGGTAGAAATTATGCACATGATGAATTCACTTCCTGAATAGCCATTTTGGGAAGCAAGCTTGAAAAGAGGGATTTTAGATCAATCTGAATGTTGTGCCTCAGGCCCCTCTCTTCTTCTTTGCAATAGCATCAAAGTTGCTTTGAGTTTTCCCATTAGTTTCTTTAAAACACTGTTATTGTCTTGCTGTAATATGTCTTCTCTCTTCCGTGCCTTTTTTATTTTTTCCCCTCTGATAACTATCAAGAAACCTAACAACTATTAGTCCCAGTCTTGTCCCCTTTCCGGTGGTGTCTGTGAATTTAATTTCTTTCTGAGCTTGTATCTTTGAGACCTTCATTCCCTCCAGCATTCTGCCTCCTTATTTCTGTTTTCCAGTTTTTTCCAATCTTACTCATGATACATGAGGACGCATGTGGTTTCAGACGTTCCTTTCTCTTCCTTTAAGAAAATCCTACTGCTGCTTTTGTTGTGGAGAACACGAATTTGAAAAGACAGTGCAGGAGCCTTTTCCTCTACTTCATATATGCACAGAAAGGAGGAGAAAAAAATCAGTCTGAAGCAGTTCAGCATAAAGCTGGAGGTAGCTTACAAAATAAAATATATATGGCGGCCATGAGAAAGGTAATAGAGGCAGCCAAATGTCTTTTGACTGTCATTTTATGGGTGACCGCAGATGTGTGAGGGGCAGATGTTTTCCATTTTGCCTAGAGCTACACAAATCTGTGAGCTGGCAATGAACTCGTACATGAAAGAATAAAACAGTGATCAGCTCATACAAGATATCCGCTTTGAGTATTTGGTATTTTTAAGCACCCTGTCAGTATTAGCTATTAGTTCTTACTACAGGCCTATGAAGCAGAGGATTACTGTTTACCTCTGTGTTCAGGTAGAGAGAAGAAACCCAGACTCAGGGGTGAGACACCTCCATAGATGCCATAAGTGTCTAAGTGACTTGCCCAGGGCCATGCAGAGAAGCAGTAGCAAAGGGTGGCACTAGCACTCAGTAGCTGCCTGGGCCATACCTACCATCAAGCCCCTAGGCAACAAGCTCTTCCAGAGCTGAAGTTTTCAGTGTCACCCCTACTCTCTGGCCTTTTGATCAGTGGAAATTCAGCATTAAAAAGCTGGTTTGAATTATAGACACGCAGCACCTTCCAATAGTTATGCGAGCAGACTGGGGAATGCAGTTTATATTGAACATCTGAGAAATTCATCTTATTGTTAAAGATATTAAACAACAGCTTCTAAGTTTCAGATTATTTGTTTAAGCTACTTGGATGTCAGCCTCATGCATTCCTAACTGGAAGATTTCAGCAATATGACTATTCTTTCTGAAATTAGATTTGCTTATTACTTACAGCTCTTGATTGTTACCACTGCCTTTCTACTTTCTTTTTGATTCCTGTTCTTTTAGTCCTGTGCTTTTCTCTTGTCATGTCCTTTCTTTTCTGTATTTCTTTGCTTTTCATTTTTCAGCAACAGATTTGGGAATCTAGTATTCCACAGGTAAGGTTATTAAAATGCCATTTAGTAAGATAATAATGGGAGATTAACAAGTGATAATAGAGAAGAAACACATTTTACTCATTGGTCCAATAAACAGTTAATTGCTGCTAAAGTCAAGAACAATCTCTACCTAGACCACATATGATTTCTCTATACAACCATTAGTTGTATGACAAAATCAGTAGATTTTAATTTGTATCTTAAAAATTCTTCTAATTTACAAGCTTTTACAAGGCAGCCGTACAGTCAAATAACAGCCATGCTATTTGCTCAAGCTAAGCAAAAAAAAAAAGTAGAAGCTTTCCTCAATAATAATAAAAAATCCTTTAGCTCTGAATCTTACTTATGCCCGCATCTTTCGATCACTACTACTGATGTCCAGCTTTCCATTTATAGATGATCATTACCATTATCATATTCTCTAACACTGTCACAAATGCTTACCTCACTAGTAAGTCTGTATGCCCCCTAGCAATCATACTGAGTAAAATCCAATTGCAGAAGGAATGCTGGTGAGCGTGATATAGAGTTACAGCAAATTGAAATGGCATTTCAAAATTTTGATAGATCCTTTCTGCTCAGGCCAGTCCAATTACTCAGCTTGTTCTCATTACCTCCTTTGATATAAGTATTTGATGGTTTGCTGCTGTGCACATTATCATATGGAGCTGGCAGCAGTTTGCAGTTGCTTTATGAAGAATCTTTTCCATAAGGAGGGAAAAAAACAATGCTGTGCAAACTAAAGGCAGACACTATAGGAGTGTGGTCTCAAATCTCACTTTTGTAGTTTACTGTATGGGCATGGAAAAGTAAATTTGACACAATCATTAAACTGCCAGGTTTCTGTTTCAAGAAAGACAGTAGGCCATCGTTGCTATTACTGCTCCACTCTGAGTCACCAATAATAGCAGGGAGACTTAGGATCAACCTAGACAACTATTTCCAATAATAGTTTTACCTGTTTATTGAGCAGACTATTTTTCTAATAGCAGGACATAAGAGATGGTGCAGCTTGCAAACTATATTAGGGCCAGAACTAGTGAAGTAAGCAGGAACAGCTTTTAACTACACTAGAAACCTGCAACATCAGCTGTACATGAAGCAGAAATCTTTGGAACAACAGTGCAATGTGCCTGCAGCTTCATCCATCCCTATACTGTAGAACAGAATGATTCTCTGGGGGCACTTGACTCCTGTGTCTCTGCTACTAACATAATGTTTCTCCTCATTTCTTTCTACTCACCTCCTTCCCAGCATCCCTTAGCACAGCATCCTAATACCCTCCAAAGGATACTCACAGCTTTACTCAGTCATTCTCAGTTGCCTTCACGCTCCAGAATCAGCTGCAGGATGTGGTAGGAAAGGTTGCAGAGCTGCTAGCACATAGGATTCTGTGTGCATATAGAAACAAAGGGAGGCCAAAGCACTCAAAAAAAGCAAGAAAATAAGGGTCTCCATTCTTCTGGGGAAATCAGTATTCAGAAATTCTGCGACACGCAAAGAGTTACACAAAATTAGCTTGTTAAATTATGTAGGTGTGGTGCAGAAAGGGGAAAAGAAAAGGTGGAAATAATTATGAAATTGCTGTTTCCTTTTTTAGAATTTGGTATATTAACATTCAAAGTTCTATCAAACAATAAACACTTGACCAATTCCATGAGTACAGGAATAGGGAAACCTATTGACTTCGCAGGCAGGCCCTCCGTGAGAAAACTAGTCAGTTGGCAGTGGGAAACTTGACTGGATTGGTAGTGATGACAATCCATGGAAAGACAAAAAGAGGACAACCTCAAGAATAGGAGGGATGTTCCATCCTCTATCACTGGCCAACAGTGACTGTGCCCCTCCTCCCTCCTCCCTCCTGCCTTTGTTAATCTGAACCTGTGCACCACTTTTGTCTTGCAGGGTGCTGGGAAGCTCTTGTTCTCTCAAACCTCTTTTATCTGCAGTCCAAAGTTACTTATTAGATTGCATTGCCTCTGATCATTTCCTATGTTTGGACTCTTTTTTTTCCCCATCAGAGCCAAAATGGAAGATAGCTGATGAAAGAGGCTGGCCTTCTGCAAGTATCATGGAGGTGTAGAGTTAGATGCAATTTTAAATATTTAAAAGTTTAACAGAGCTATTGGCTAGGAGGTTAGAATGCATAAGCATTCAGAAATTGATATTTTGCTTGCACCGCCTGAGATTTCCTTCTTTCTCTGTCAACAAAGTTTAAGAGAGGAAAGAGACTGAAAAAATTCAACTCAACCCTATGAGCAAGTGGAGAGAATTTACTCTAACTGTTCAGGGGCAAGAAAGTTTGTGAAGCCACACAGGCAAGACACCAGTGCCTAGCATGCTAAGCTAAAGTTGTAGCCTTTCACTTTAAAGTATGTCTGGCTTTAGTCACCTGCATATGTTTAAATGCACAAACCCACAGTCCACTCAAACTTAATATTGTCCACCTCTGAAAAGTATACCATTGTCCAAGGCATTTAATATATGTGCGCAATAGTTACGCGAATGCCGAATCTAATGGATTAAATATAAAGCAAAGCTTGACAAACTGAGCTTGAAGCACAGGGAAAAAATAGTGGATGATAGAGAGAGAGAGAGACATCTGAAGCTATGCTGAAATTCTTTCCAGTTTGCACAGAAAACATCAGAGAAGAACAAGGACCCACAAAAAAAAAAAACCAAAGTGTCTCTTTCCTTGTGTAAATTCTTTGTCATCCTTCAAAGTTTATCAGCAAATAAAACCCAAAATAATCTTTGTGATAACTTTAGATGGGGAAAGGAAAAAAGAGAAATTATCTTGATGTATTAACATCTGAAGTGCAAGCTCCATGTTAAACATTTAAGGACATTGACATTTATTCACTTAGTATCTTCAGTGTTTTAAAAGATAGTAATATCTTCCCTTCCCTCCCTTTCTCTACCTCTCTCTTTGCCAGAGAATACCTGCCCACAGGAATGAAGCAGAATACCTTTTATCTCCTCACCCACACCTCTCGAAATCAATTGCTTAGCGTCATTGCTGAAGAGGCAAACTTCAGGCAAGCTGCAAGACTGCGTACTGAAGCAGCCGAGAAGCATCTGGATGCTTCATTTTGCTAACTCTTCTGTGGAGACAGTAACATTGAATACAAGGTAAAAATGGGTGTGTATGTTTGGGAACTTGCACCATTTTAGGAAGATTCTTTAGAATATGTCTTCCGGTGCCCTAATTTCTCATTCTCCAGTTACACACGATTAATAACGGGCTTCGTTCTATTCACAGTCAAGTCCTTAGCAAAATTTACAGTAAATCTAGTAGAAGCAAAATTATGCAACTACTTCATTTAAGGAACAATTTGTATAAAAGTAATATTTCCTGTCATATTTGAGCTACTCTTTACCACCTACATCCTTCAGTGAATTTATCTTTTAAAGAATGCAGTTTGGTGGTATGTTGCAAGATAATTCCTTTGATGGTATAATGACACTAGGTGTTGTGCACTGTCACAAAGGAAACACTAGAAGATGTTACTCTTCTGCCACTCTGTCTCTGCTTCTCTTGTTATGAGAAATTCTCACGGCAGTCTGAGCTCTGAAGGTTTTGGTTAGCTCTATTTCCATGTTACTATTGTCAGATGGTGGTTTGACATGTCATTTAATGTTTGAGAAAGTAATTATATATTTTCAGGGTTGATTTTTTTCTTTTCCATTGCAGGCTAAATTTGCTCATGTCAAGGTTTCAGAAAGAGCATTCAAATAAGAGATTCACATTTCCCTACATCATTTTTATTTCGTGCTTTCTTTTTTCAGCATTATAAAGTGACTGAAGCTATTTTGCCTTAAACATGAACAAAAGCACCCTTTCCATTCCAGCAGTTTTACTGTGCTAAAACTTTTTCCCATGTTCACTTTTGATAATTAAACACAGAATTTTAGTTAGATCTCTCTCCCTCACAACCCTGGACTATGTGTTACAGTGCCATCCCAAGACACATAAATTACTGCAGAATGAGTTAGCAAAGATATGAGAACTAATATATGATAAATTACCCTGGGCTTCATTTTATGGTAACATAGCTATAATGCTTCTGATACTCAAGGCACCAGGGATGCTACCCATGACACAGCACTCTGATATATGGATATGTGCTTAGTTTCTTCAGATTAGTCTCCCAGCCTTAGGGAAACAAACACTGTTAAAAGGATAAAAAAATACTGCAAATAGTTTTTTTTCCAATGCTGTCTCAATCATTTTTTTGAAACAAATGAAAGAAATTTAAGAAAGTAAGCTTGATACAAGTTTAAGTGGGATATACCTGGAAGTCTACCACAGTAGGAAAAAGTTCTTAAATTCTTGGTTTCAAGCAATGGAGGTATCTCTTCTAGCAAATGTAAAACTGAACATAATAACGAATTAGTCAAAAGCTGGGCTAAGAACACACAATGGGGATATCTCCATGTTTTGTCCTATTTCTCTTCCCATTTGTTCTCTTGCAATATGCATAATTGTTCCAGTGGGAGCAGAGCAAGGCAAATGCTCTGTTCCTGAGAACTGCACTTGGACAGACCATTAGACAGAGTGGATCATGGACATCTCATTGTCTTCCACATTTCAGCATTTAGGGCAGATGAATGCAAATGAATTGAAATGGATTCATATTGTTTTCAGAAACAATGGAAGCACAGCTACAACATGTATAGGCTTCTGTCTGTCTATTAACTAACTCAGTGAGGTAATTTATGCGTCTCAGCTCTCTAAAATTGACCTGGCTGAATTAGTTCTTTTGGAACAAAAAACCCCACAGTTATGGGGAAAAATACATTTTTCCCATAACCAGAATATTAGTGTTAAAAATAAGGAAGCTTGGTCACTGAATCAAACATGTAAATTATCCTAGGCAGAATATAAATGAAACATATTCGAACAAATATTACAGGTACTTAAGCTTCTTTGCTGCCTTTATTTCATGCAGCCTTGTGTTTAGAAATTTTGCATATAACCTCAGACTACTAAAGGATTTGGGAAAGAATAGTGTGGTGGTGACAGTAAGAAAAATAATTGCAAAAGCTTTTATCTTGATGAAAAATGTTTTTCAACTCAAGTTAAAATATTTATTTATATCAGTTAAAAAAACACATAAGGTATTTTTCTGCTACGTTTTCAAATATATTTGAGAATTTTTCTCAAAGCTTTTTTGGCATTTTTGACTGGATAATGTCTCAGATTTCAAATACTCCTGCACCCTAACACATCTGTTTATTATGACAATAGCTTTATTAAAATTGCATAAGTCAAAAAGTAACTAACTGAAATGAGTAAAGATCCCAATCTAATGTGTTTATATCCTACCATCTTTTATTGAAACTGGATTTCTTGAAAGCTTAACTCACAGGAAGATGGCTAACACTGAGCTTTTTCTTCAAAACCATTAGCAAAGCATTCCAGAAAAGGAGAATTCAGATATTCAAATAAAGAGAAAATAAGAAAGACCCAACTGTCAAAGAGTGCGGGGACAGTCTCAAATGTGGTTTTTTTCAGATGTTGATAGTCAGCGTTCTGCTTCCTGCAGCAAGGGGGCATTTAAAGATCCTGACCAGGGAAAGTACTGTAGCTTGTAAAGCTGGACTTACTCTTACTCTTTTGAAAAATAATTCCCACAAACAGAAAGTGGGGAAATGGCTTTGAAATGTAGCCAACTTTATCTACCTGTGAGATAAGTCTCAGACAAAATTTTGAGTGGAAAGGTACGTTTCTCATATTTTCACTTATCATGACCTGGATCAAGATTTTCTGATTTGCTTTATGGTTTTAATTTATTTAGCACTAAAATTTTGCTTTGTGTTGATTTTTTTGGGGGGTGGAGTAAGTTTGGGGGACTTTTTTGTAGAATGCAGTGGAAAAGGGGATTAAATTGACTGGAGAGAAAGGAGGGAAGCTTTAATTTTACCAATTTTACAAAGTGTCTCCTCTACACACTTCTTTCAAGGATCATTTCTATCTTGTTTTATAGCTCATTTCCATTTTATCTTGTGAACAGGTATGCACAACATTGGTTATAAGGCTGCTATCTACAGGACTGGTCGTAAGCCTGTGGCAGCAAAGCAGGTGGTGCTTTGTAGTCTTGCGTTCCAGCAATATCTCCTGCTTCATGGCTGAGCTCTCATTTTCCATGCTGTGCTGTTCATCCTTTTTTTGAAACACTGTAATAGGGCACATATTCCAGCAGTATAGTGTAGTTGGTCCATTGCTCTTGGGACAGTTTTTTAATCCTCTCTGTTCATTCATCAAATCCTAGTAATTTAATTTCTCTCAGTTTTAACAATGGGATCAGCAGCCCCTGATTTCACTGTCTTCAGCTCTACCACACTGCTCTTTCTTTCTGGATGCAATTTCCCTCTTGCTTCTCTCTCATCTTTCCAGAATACAGCAGGCAAAATAATTCCACATCTCACATAAGCTTGTAATTCTCACCCACATTATAGATGCTCCACAACCACAATCATCTGAATGTCTACTTCTGTCTCTTACCAATTTCATCAAATGAGTCACACTTCATCTACCCTTTTATCTTCTCATTATTCTTATTCTTAAACTTGCTCCCATACTGCCCTTTTACTTAGATGTCTTCCAGCCACAGATAAAGAATTTATTTAAAATTTTTTTTTTCCAAAACCCACTTCTAATGGACTGCATTTCACCTTTTCGCTAATCTCCATCAATGCAATGTGTCAGTCATGCATTTTAAAATTTTTTTTTTAAAGATAGGTTTAATTCATCCTCATCTCCTTGGAAACAAAGCTTTGCCTCTGATACTAGTGTCCAAAAGAAAGCATTAAATTGAAGAGATCTGACATTACTTTTTCTCTTAGATCACCGTCTCACATTTTACTATTCATTATGCCATTGAATCAGCCTTGACACACTAAATCAAACATTATTTCATGCTAACTTGCCAAGGAAAACATTATCAAAATACAATTTTGTTCAGGCGCTTGTGAGGAGGAGAGAGCAGAACAAGCTGCTGCAGAATTCTCTTACTGCAGAAATTAGGATTCCCAGCACCATTCCTGAGAACGATAAGGAACCTAAATAGACAGGATAAAAAACACTTAGTAAATCCCCCCTCCTCTCACTACGTGGATAAATGTTAAGCTTAAGCTCTCATAACCTAAGCTCACAGTTTAAACACTGTGGCATAAACGTTGTGAGGGGGCTTCCTTCCTCCACGGTATTGCTGGCACATCATCCAAATTGTGAATAATGAGCTACACAGAAGGCATTTAAGTAGTGCCAGGGATTTTCAGAGAGGTTTATGTAGGACTGTTTATGGCTAATTTTCCAGTGCCTCTGCTAAGGGAAATCCTGCCTGTATTTGAATTGATAAAGTCGGTAAAAATATGTTTTATGCCTATTCAACTATACCAAGAGGTATAAATAGAAGCTGATTCTGATCTCCTTCACACCAGTTTTCTCAAAATCATGTTCAAAATTACTGGAGATGGGGACAGAAGAAATTGCATGTCTGACAGAGATTTCCTTTTGAGTAGAGCCGTTACCTAAGAGAGAAAATCGAAGTTAAAAGGTAGTACGTAATAAATTGGCCATGACTAATATTTTAGATATATTTTTTGAGCTCTGAATAATACTGACTTATTGATTAGCATTGGTAGCAGAAATGAAGGAAAGATGTGGGTGTACAAATAAAAGCCCAGCACTTTTAAGTCATGGCCCCAGTGGACATACTGATTACTACTGTGCTGCTGAGATATTCCTATTCTTCATTTATAAATTATATGCCAACTGCTCCAGAAGAGTTCAGTTATTCAGCAGGGTGCTGAGTTTGTGAGGGTTTTTTTGGGAAATGCAGCCAGTCTAAGGAAAATAGAGTGAAAGCAGATTCTGTATTCTCAAGATAAAACAGATCTGTCCAGTACATGCAGTGTACTGACAGCAAATCAATTTTCTTTTGGATTCAGGACCAACAATTCCTAATGGCTGGCAAAAGATAATATCAGTGATTTGAGGCAATGAAGGAGGCAGCATGAAGGATTTTTTGTCAAGTCTTAATTTTATTATAAAGTTCTCTGCCTTTTGAAAAATAACAATAATCAGATAGGCTTTAGATATAATCTTCTATCCAAATCGAAATGGTTTAGATTAATTTGTCAGACAATAAAGAGGTATTGTATTCCTTTCAAAAATAGCTAAGCAGAAAGAAACAGCTTGTAGTTTTAGTCCTACTGTCACTTAAAACGTATAGTCTTGTGATAGTTTATAGAGGCAAATATTTATATAAGCCATGTTATAGCACTGGAAAATTACAGATCTGCTTCTGCTTTGGATGAAGTGGTCATTTTCAAGTACCTAGGTCACAAAGGTTTTCTGCTATGCAGGGAATTCTTCATTAAATACACTAAAGCAGGCACTTTTGTACAACAATGAATGCACATCAGTTCTCTGTATGAACACTGTTATTCCGTAACAAGAGCACGAATTCTGTAGATTAGCTCGGGTAAGTTGCAAAAGGACCAAATTGAATCGCACAGAGGAGTTCGTGGCATGGACTAAAATCGTCCACATGAGGAGCTGGTGTATAATAGCCTTTACAGGCTATCCCTATAAAGATAATACCTTAAGAAACCTAAATACTACTTTCAAATGGTTTTTCTGGGGAACACCATAAACTGAAAGGTTAGAAAACCAGAGATGCTGAGAAACCCTTTATGGTGCTTTCAAAGCCAATGAAAAACCTAAGTCCAGATTCCATGACAATATAGGGCTTATTAAAATTACTCTGATACCAGTCTTAGTATTGCTGGCATTTACATTGAAAGACAGTGGACTTTTTCATCTTTTGTTCTAGAAACCAACTTTGAGCTTTGTGACTGCAGAATCACATTTACAGTACTGAAAAGCTCTGTTTTCCTGTTCTCTTGTCACTTTTTTTAATATTGAGACCAGTATCCCTTGAAACATCAAGCCTATTAATTCTGATTATTACTCATTATAGTGTTCTTTCAAGCAAGGAATACTCTGACAAGCCCAGTGTAGGAGTTCAAGCTTTATACATTTCCAAACAAAGCATTGTTATTCTTAAATAAATGTCCAAAAGCAAATATGTCCAAATGCCTGGAAATCAACATTAACAAAGTTTGTCTGCTTGGCCTTTTCTTTATAGTTATACATTCCCTCTCTCTTGCAAATACAAACTAGTTGTTTTATTAACTCTTTTTGGACATTCACTTGAGCATTAAAAGAGGGAAACATATATTAAAAGTCTTTTGCTCCCATTCTTTTTTAAACACATATAAATGACTTAAACCAGAATTTCATGAAATGTGAAGTTGAGTTGTTTGGATTGCCTTTGAAAGAAACACAAGATAAGAATGAACAATGAGTGTTTTGTCATTGCCACTCATTTTGATGGTAGCAAGACCAGACCACAAATATTTCCTTGAAACTATGTGTTTCTGTCCAAAATTACAAGAAGTACATATATGTAGAATTCAAATGTGTTTAAAGCATGATCTATTGACAAACAAAATAAACACATGTAACTTATTTAGCATTTAAGATTCATTTACATGTAGTCCAGATGCCTCTCTTAACAGTAGTGACTGACAGACTTGATCTACAATGGGGTTTTTTATTTTTATTTAGAAAGGTTACACCTTATAGAGACACTTATTTCATTATTACTATATTTGTGTTACAGAATGACCCAGACAGGAGTACTGCAAAAACATCATAACCTAAAATGTAATTTTACCAAAACTCTCCCAAAACATTTACCATGTACTAAAGAACAAGCATGAGACTTTCCACCCTAAAATGTGCATGATGCAAGTGCTGTCTCAGCTTTCAATATTGCATTGACATAATAAAATATGCTCCAGTATATGAAAGAGTTTTCAAAGATAATGTGATTTTCTTTACAACAGGTAAACAATGTATGTGGCGTGACTTCCTGGAATGCATCTTGTTTCTTCAATTTTGAACAGTTAAACTGGCTTGTCTCCTCTATCATACAGCCCTGGAGGAGTGTACAGTATTTGCAGGGATCAGAACAAATTGATTGTAGTTTTATTCACTATAAAAGATAGTTATATGTAGCAGAAACACGTTTTAAAGTAGGTATTCAATTTCTGCATTGTATATGATCAAACATATCTCATAAGAGAAAGGAAAGATATGGTTAGATACATAAGTTTTTGCAAGGAGTAAGATAAAATATAGCCACTATTGCAAGTCATACAAATTGTGTATTTGAGTAATCATGAGCTAGGAAAGGGGAAACAAGGAATAAATATATTTAAATGGAACACTCAAAGTCATAGCTTCTTACAATCCTCTAATAGCGTATGATCATTTTGTCACCTCCTCCAGAATGAATGTTACAGAGCTACTGAAATTGCCTTTGTTGTTTGGGTTTTTTTCATTTCTAAAGAGTATGTAGTGGCAGTATGCAGTTCTGACTAGCAATTTAGGCATTGTAGTATTCTAAATCACCTTCAATACAAGAAATTAATAGGCAAGAACCCATTGCTGCCAATATTATACACTATCTCAGCCTATTCTTAATGAAAAAGCCAGTCCGGAAAGCATTGGTGGGTACGTGCAACTTGATTCAAGTGAACAACCTCAAGTATTTATCTGCATGTTTGAGCTCTTACTCAGTGCTGATCTTTCTGGAAGACGTTTCAAGGAACACAGGAAAAATTCAAGCCCTCTAAGAGGAACCATTACAGAAAGGCAAATAGCATTATTTCCGATTGCAATATCATTGTCCAAAATAGTTTTTCCCTGTTTTCTCCTTCTAGGAACATAACCAAGATCCCTAGCATCGTAAGCTTATATTTAAATCAATTTGAAATGCACAACCTCCTAGTGGTCCAAAACGCAATTTTGGTACAGTTACAAAAACAATTATCAAAACAGTACAAAGGCCACCCAAGGACTCGAGTCAACGGTATTGTCTCTGAAAACAGTTCTGGATATATTCACATTTGAACACTTCATTCCATATTAATCCTACTTTACCTGTTCTGGTATTTCAACCAAATATTGCACTGTATACTGAAGTTTCTACTTTAAATGTTTCTGGAGAGTATAAGCATGCGCTTTTTCTCAGACTGCCTGTATAGTGTTAATCATAGCTAATTCACTTCACAGTAATATGGATATCCAAGTGTGTTGCCTTCTTCAAGAATTCTACCATGGTCCATCATTAATTAATACACTGTTATAGTGTTATCTGATCATAGCTGTCATTGTCTAGACCGTACATCATATCACCTACCCTGGATTGGTATAGTACAGTAATCCATAATGACTGTCATGTCTGACAGAAATAAAATGTGGGGGTTTTCACATTCAGACTGTTTTGGAGGTCCCTTTGCAAAAATATGATCTTCAGAAGAATTCACTGATTTTTCTGTCTTTCATTCCACAGCAAGATTTATCTACTAGTCCAAATTCCTGTGGATTTTTGTGGTTTCAGTCACTCTTCCTGTTTGAACCTCAGGCAATTAGCATCCTTTGCAGTAGTCTTCAGCTGCATCCATCTCAATCAAGGGCCATTGTCACTAGCTGTAGCGTCAGAAGTTCAATAACCAAGCTAGAGAAAGTCTTGCTACAAAGAGCTTCTAGGTAACTCAGCAGAGAAAAAACACAGCTGTAATTACAGTTAGAGAGGGATCACAAATGGGTAAGGTAAGGTAGCCTCCTGCAGCCATTGGCATGTTAATTTATAAACAGATCCTATGCTGTTCCTTTTAATTTTTTAATGATCAAACTAATATTCCATCCATCTTGCAAGCAATTTTTGTTTCTTATTTTGTTCTGATAAAGTGACATTACCTAGAAAATGAGTTTAAAAAAATTGCCTCATCCACTTCTATGAGCTGAATGTGTGAACTGTCCAACTACAGCAAATTCTATCCTACTTCACTGAAAGGCACATTTTTAAATCTGAAGTATGTTTAGCCACAACTGTCTTTTGACTGCATTATAGTTAACTGCAGATTTAGATGACACTCCAATACTTTTCTCAATATTTAGTCCTAATGGCTATATTACTGCGATGCCCAAAGAATGGTTAATTTAACTATGAACTTTGCCTTGTAGGCTACGCTGCCACACTTTCACTGGATTGTATGCGAGCATGATTAGCATACATTAAAATAAATTTTTGTTGCTCTAACTTTTTACCCAGCATTGGGTAGATATAATTAGTTGAAACACATCCTTTTTTGTCTGCTCAAAGGTGACCAGAAAGTGTATTATTTTATCACAAAGAAAGCACATTTCAAGCAGATCAGGGAGCAGGGGCTTTTTTTTCAGTGGAGAGGGGAGTCTCCTAAAGAATTCAGTTTCCTCTGAAATGAAAACTCTGTCCCACCGCTCATTTAAATTCAGACTGGACAGAGTAATCAAGAATACACAGTGGGAAAACAATTGCTGGCACTGTAACAGCATTGTAAAGATAGTGTGGAATAAACTTGGGATACAAGCAAAAAAACCCCAAAAAACATCCCCCCACAATCTGAGTTTGACTGTGTTTGACCTCTATTCCCCATCCTAAGCCAACTAGCATCTCTGTTGAGATAAAAGGATGGGAACATTGGCAGGTCAAATGCTAGAAGCCTGGTGTTGATCTGCAGACAGCAACTGGGGGAGGGAACCTGCCTGACATTTTTCTCTCCTTCTCTGAATCCCCAGACAGACCTTCTGGGAGCCAGTCTGTGGCCTGGGGCTGTGAGGAGCAGGAACAGGCTGTTCTCCTCCCGAGAGTGGAAAAGGTGAACTGCTCAGCTCCTTGGGGGGCAGGAGGGGAGGGGAATAGCAAAATCTTACTCTTTCCATCCACTGTGGTGAATTCTTTTGTATACAAATATTTCCATTTTAAAAACACGTCTTCTAATTTGTATCTAAGCTCTGCACTGTGAATTACATGCAATGCTTGTTAGAGTGTGATGGGGTTCTTGACATTCACTTCATGCAATTGAGAAGAAAAGTCCTGCTGACCCTTTGAAGGAAGCTACATGGACTGACAGATTTGGCAAGGATAAAGGGCCAAGAGGCTCAGCAGATGTCATAGGGGCAGAGATGTATAGTCTTTCAAAATCCATTTCTACATAAATATGATCTAACAGATGCAAGAGGCAGACTCTAATATACAGCTCTGCTCTGCAGAGTGACTGTGCCAGTGCACTGAAACCAGTCCTGCTGTGCACTGTGAATCATGTCAGTTCATGTCGGTGAAAAGTTTTATACTGTATAGCCTTGGCAAACCAACACAATTAAGTCTGAATGAGCTGCAGTACCCTTCCGTATTCTATATCAATAGAGGTGTTTAACCTATTTAATCATGTCAGTGCCAAATACACTAAGGTAATTGCATCATGGACATAACAAAAGGGCATCATTTCACTTGCAGCATTTTTATGACAAGTGATAATGTGCAACATGGAAAGAAGCCAAGAGTTTCTAATAGCCAAGACTGAGTTTGCTGATCTGCATTTATAGGGGGAAAATCTGCAGTTGTAAACTTATTATTTTATGTGACAAAAGAAATGCATACTTCTAAATTTAGTTGGCCACACTGAGGATTTCATTGTGTTGATCCCATGAGTAGGAAGTAAAGTCAGTGCAGAGGGAATAAGAGCCACCTAATGAGCAGAATTCAAAAGTCAAATACAACAGCTTTCAGTGTATCCACACCGGGTTTGACCTAAGTCCCTCGGAGATCCTGAAGACAAGCCTTTGCTCCCCACTGGACTGGTCACCAGAATTTATCTGTGACAGAGGAGAGCTCGGCCCTGCTACCTAACAGCACAGGGTGTTGTCTCCCTTGTTCCTGACTGAAGGTGACATGCCGAGGAACGGGATGGGGGGCACTCCAGAGCCTTAACCACTCACTAGACCCCAGAAACCTACTTTTGGCAGACTGCTGACTTCCTCAGCAATGCAGGCAATGTGCCAATCTGAAATTGTGCTGCCTCTGTGCCAAGTTCTGCTTCTGTATAAGCACTTGCAAGAGCTGAATCCATGAAGCCGGAGGAGAAATATAGAAACTGCTTTTAAACCTGAAACTCAACAGCTGAGCAGCTGATACCATTATTAGTGGGAACAGAACCCCCAGGACTGATTTATTTACGTTTTTGCCAGGGCATGTAATGCCACATGCAAAAAAGTCGTGTTTTGACTTTGCTTATTTTGGCCAGAACTAGTTGCCACTACAGTGAAATAGATCATTCTATAACTGGTGTGAAACCTGTCAAAGCTCAAAATGAGATGCAGAATTAATGATCTGACCACTTCAAGGTTCAGCAGAGGCGTTTCTGTATTCCAGAAAGCCTTTTAAATCGTCAGATTTGACACCAGAAAAATGAAATGCATGAAGAGTTGGTAACTCTCTCCAACTTATCCCTTCACTGCCATTTTAAGGTAAAAAATTGCCTGAAATCAGTGGTTCATATTTGTAACATATCAGGTGCATTTGATTTGGCAGGATGCAAGATACACGTCTGCTAAAAATACATAGTCTATTCAGCAGTAGTCAAATGGTTAATTAGAATACATGACTACTAAATTGTTTCTCTGGTGTTCTAGTGTATTGTGTTGAATTTGCTGTTAAGAACCTTTCCAAAGTCCAATACCAATGACATTCTCCATTAGTGCACAGAGACTCAGCAATTTTTTAACATCTGGTAAGAAAAATTAATCTTTAAACCTCTGTTGCAACTGCCCTTTCCCATCTCTGGTGGAAATAAAGAATCGGCTACTTCTCAGAGTATTTACCATGTCTATCTTAGGCAGCTATGGAATTCATATCCCTAAAGGGGAATGTTTCAGCTCAGCTAACATCATGGCATGATCACTTATTATACATACAGTGCTAGCAGGCTTTTTCCAATACTGCATGTGTTGTACTTTGCTTTACAATACTTACTTATTATGATTATTACATTTTTATTGTATGCCTTTGCTGCTATGGTAATGCTGTCGGATGGATGCCAGAATCGCATTGTGATTACTTGTATTTTATTTTTCAAGGGCATCTGATGTTTTGGGAGGGCATTCTTTTTATGAAGGTATGATCAATTTACATAAATGAATACCTACTTATACTATGCATGATGTCAGGTAAAGAATAGTACAGAGAGAGAGAAACAAGACTAAATTATGTTAAGAGTGGAATAGTTACTATGATACAATGCCTGTCTGCTCCAGTTGGCACTTGGACAATTAAGAGGGAATGATTTTCACCATAGGCAATAGTAACTTTGTCCTTGATAAATGTAATCTCCAGAGGCTAGGGATAAGGTTAACGCAACTCTACATGTAACATCCAGGAGAACAGAAGTAACCTTGAAGAAGGCCCTAAGCTTAAATTTATTTTTTTTTTTAACTTGACTGAAAATGAGGTTGCACCCCAAAGGACACAGAACATGCTATAGGACACAATTAAAGAGGAAACGTGCTAAGAATCACACACACAGACTTTTAATGTCAAATTCTTTAACACAAAACTCAACCTTCTGGGAAGAGGAGAATTAAATGTATGAATTCTTGCAAGAAATTGTTCTTAAGTTCTTCTCTGAAGACCCTTTAATTAGCTAGCTTATTTATTATGCTTTTGGGCTTGTAGTACCTTGGCTAATGGAACTTTAAGCTCACTTTTCTTCAGATCATATAGCTTTTGCTAAAATGTTTGAATTTTTGTATGCTGATTGGGGAAGGAGGAGAGGATAAATGGAAAACAAAAATACAAATGTAAAGACAGAAGATTGCAAGAAAACACTTCAATGGCACTGCCACTGTTTTCTGTAGTCATCTATATTACAGAGCTTATTGTGTAGATCAGAAATCCTTTAAACAACTGTGTAACTAGCAGCTTTTGAAAGCTAATAATGATTAAATTGCATGATCTTTAGAGAGAATAAAATGCTTTGTAGAACTCACAGAAAACTTTTGATTTTTTTTAATTAATTCTGTAGTATTAATTCTATATTAATTCTGTTAATCGATTTGGAACCTATTACTATGAATTTTCATAGAATAAAACTACAAATATAAATTGCATACTAGACCCCAGGAGCTCCATTAGATAAAGCAGTATTGCTGTCATTTAAAAGATAGATACTAGTGGAGGTGTAGGCAGGAACTGATTTAAAAACTGTAGTATCCAGACATGCTGATGGATTGTGCAAGTAACTAAAAGAAAAGCTACAAATGAAAGCCACACACCCCCACACAAAATTTGGTTTCCAGGACTGCCAGGGAGATTAAATTCCAGGAGGCAGTAGCTGTCTACTAAAAACCCAGCTTCTAGTCCTGGCAAATCTTAAAGAACAAGGCATTTCAAACGAAGTTAATTTACCAGTCTAGCATAGGGGACACAAGGCTTGTGTAAGCAACAGCATTTTTTGGTTCACTGGGGTTTTCAAAAAAAATTATTGTAGGTAAATAAGAATCTAATATTTTTATATATGGTGAAAGCTCATCTAAACTTTACTCAAATAAAGCAGGATGGGTTTTGACCTTTTTTTTATTTCGAGTAAAGAAACAAACCATCAAAATAGTTTTGGAAATGAGAGCTCTATCCAAAAAGAGTTTTAAGGCTGGGTATTTAACAGCTTAAATACATCTAAACGGAGATGATGTATTTAAGATCCATGGAGACCCATCTACTACCACAGAAAAGCACTTGTACAATGAGCCAGAACATGTAAACAAAAAAGCTGAGCTCACAAAAAAAGTTACTTTTTTCTAACAGAGTGTGCTGGAACCCCAAAACTGTCCTTTGCTGTCATTCATAAACTTTATGCAAAGATCACAGAATGTTTAAATAAAAATTCAAAAGGAGCCTACAGTAGAAACATTCCTCTGAAAATTTATACCACCACCCACTCTACAGGGGCAGTAAGAAGGAAAGAACATTTAAACTGAAAAACTATCCAGTAATAGAGGGAAGGTGATGAAACAATCCCAGAGAAGAAGAATATTACATAGCTTCCCATTTCTGCCATGAGATCTCAGAGCTCTAATCCCAGGGAAAAAGTAAACAGCAATGCAGAGCAGCAGAGCTCATTGTGCTACAAAAGGAGCAGCTGGTCAGGTGCCAGATTTGGAATAAAGTCACAGAAGTCATTAGGCAGCCTCACAAACAGCTGGGATGCTAGGGCAGCTAAAAGAAATCTTCTCTGGTAAGTATGATGTTAATAATTGACTTTGGTTTTATCTCTTTGCAGGTTTTTCTTATTACTGCAAATCTACGTTTTTAAACACCATTTTCATTTAAATCCAGCTTAGACTTGAACTCTTGACGAGCTAATTCAACAACACCATTTATATAAGAAGGAGATTCCTAAAAAAGATTATTGGAACAGCAATAATTTTTTCCAGAGTTTCCAAAGAGTTACAAGGTAAATCTCCACGCAAACTGCACAGGCCGATTTAAGAGCTGATAGTCAGGAGTTCAGGAAGAAGTGGGCTCTCAATAGCCAGAAAAACTCTCTGGCATGGACACTCCAGAAGTCTGAAGGTCCTCACAGGTTTCATAGCAAAGATAAATGGCCAGGCCTACAGCTGATGCAAATATTGCTTTAATAAAATGAGACAAGTCGCTCCATCACTGGAGGCTCTGTGCCAATTTCCTCTGTTCAAAATCTCTGATTCAAAATACTTCTTTTCTTGCCAGAAGCACAAAAATGTACAAAACAAGAAGAAAGACTACTAAAGATTCTTCAAAAAGTCTACCAGTACCCCTCAAATTAGATTATCAAAATTCGTCTTGAAAAAATATATATGACTCCAGAAATCCCCAAAGGACTGTTCATTTCTGAGAGATTCAAGATGAGACCCTGGCTCAAAATTAGAAACCAGTTGCAACAAATTTTTTTTGAATGCTCATATTTCCTTATGCAGAGTTTGCCTTCTAAGAAATACTCTCAGACTGACAGCCAGAGTCCCTTACACCTAGTTAGGGATATGCACTCACCATTATCTCAGGGGATTTATGTAACTGTTTTTTTCTCCTGTCCATCAAAAGACCACCTACTTAGACAAACATATGTAAATAGTCCTATGAATTGTTCATAGATCTCATTTTCTGACATGAGCCTTTAGTTGCCAACAAGGTCACGCAGCTTTCCTTACTATGCTTGGTTAATTTGTTATCCTCAGTATGGTCTCTCTTATTAACAAAACTATTGATCTAACTGTCCTTTTCAGGTAATGCAATACCTTCCTACCCACTTCCCTTATTAGCTAAATTAATTTGTTGCACTGAAGCAACCACATAGATCTTACACTGTAACGTGAGATAAGACATAAAAATGCAGCCATGACAATCTATGTATGAACTCATTTTTCGATAACATAAAACATGATTTTGAGAAAATTTGGACGCCATGACTGCATCAGTGCAGTAGGTCTGCAGAGCAAAGTAGGTGATGCTGACAATCTGCCATCCACACTGCAACTATAACTCTGGACTGAATACATATTAGTGGTCAGAGTGCATCCTTTCAGTTTCTTTTCATCAGGAAGTAATCTATCTTATACACTCCAAAATCATTCCACAGTGTGAACGAAAAATCAATAAATGGGGATGATCAGGAAATTCCTTTCTCTTCTCTCTCCCTTCTGCACACTAACGTAGATGCATCTTGACTTGCAGTCACCTTGCAGGGTTCTCTTTATTCTTAACTTAAAATTACAAAATCTTAACTTCAGTGTTACAGGAAGAACAAAAGTTCTGTTCAGCCTCATAGATGGGAAGGAAATCGCCATCAGTGTTTTGGAGCAATGGTTAGGGGTGATTATATTGACAGTGGAAGCAGAGAAATTGCAGAGGGTGCAAAGGCAAAAGACCACACAAGCGCAGCAGATCTCTGTGTACTCGTAAGCTAGCTGGCAAGAGATAACAAGGAGAGAACTTTATATTTGAAAATAAGGTATTCAGAAAGTGACACTGGCATTTGTTAGCTGCAGCACTAACACATGAGCTACCTGCCAGCTAATCACCACACGGGATAATAGATCACTGTGAAGCTGAGGTGTAATACTTTTTAATAACCTCATGAGGCTAAGATTCACCTATTTGTAGTTACAATACACAGTGCAAGACCTTTTGTTAGATTAAAGGGGTTATTCTGTCTCCTAGTGGACTCATGATTATTTGATAGACTAGCTTATTTGACATGAGTGGTTTTCAGTTAAAAGAAAAAAGCACATTGACTGGCATTAATTGTGCTTACGTTCTTCAGCTAATAATCCTCACGTCCCACAGCAGCATTTCTAATTATTTTGCTTGACCTTGATATCAAACTAAGCATCCTACAGCTACTCAGGTCATCCTCTTCATTCTTAGCCACCATTGCAGCTTTCCTCACCTTTTATGTAATAGGAATTTTGTTATATTACAAGGTATATTAAATGCTGGCTTCAGCAGCTCAAAGAGCTCATCAGCAAGCTGTTTTAATATTTTTCACCAGTGCCTTTCCCAAAGACAAGCAGGGCTGGTAACATCCAGAATAGACTGGATATATGAAGTCTGAAATATGAAGTGGAAAAGGACAACATGACCAGGTTAGTCCCAGAAACTTTAGGTGGAGACAGACAAGAGAAGGCTAACATCTGCTTTTATACAATCTCATCTTCTTTTCAACCACACTGGAAAACTGAGGTCAATGGGGTTTTAAAATACTTTGGCAAATTTGTTCATGGAAGATGCAATATTTATCTGCACATTACAGAAATACTCATTGTGGTCCATGGTTAGTATCTGAAATAAAACAAGGAGGAAAAATCCTTAATCTTCTTCAGCTATCTAAGTGGAAACATTTTCTAATGGACTATGCCCAATAAGAATTTCATTTCTGAAACTTTTAAAGTAAAATATTTGGCTATTTTAGTGACAGACTTATTTATAGAGACAGAGATTTTAAAGCTTAAAAAAGAACCACCAAACCCAAAGGAACTTGTGACTTCTAGCAAAAATGAAAAATACCAGTCAGAAAATTGTCAGTACATGTGGCTTTATTTCAGAGGAAGCAAGTGTTTCTGAATGCTTTCTGGAGGGTTTTTGAAGTCACTTTCCCAATATGCAAAGTAGATACTCATGTCTAAATTGTTAGCAGTGTAAGACACATTACTACAACAGCAGGGATACTTGATACTATGGAATTCACATGTCACAGTTACAAGTGTAGGAAGAAAGTGGAGCTTTGAAATCCTGAGGATTAAGTCCTTTATACTGACTTGTCATTTTAAAAATATTTGTTTTTAAAAGAAGAACATTCCATAAAAACTGATAAAGAGCAAGAAGGCTTCTATAACCAGACAGTGTGCACTTTACAGCTAAATTTCAACCATTCTCTTAAAATGTGTGTACC
The DNA here is from genome assembly GCF_034638445.1 of Ciconia boyciana. Classification (NCBI taxonomy): domain Eukaryota; kingdom Metazoa; phylum Chordata; class Aves; order Ciconiiformes; family Ciconiidae; genus Ciconia; species Ciconia boyciana. The sequence goes on along the minus strand of NC_132938.1, from coordinate 47,618,980 downwards.
TTTTTGTCATGTTTTTTCCCCTCTTACATTGACAACCATCCACAGCGACTCAAAGTTGCTTTACCTCAATGTACAGATTCTAAAAATTTGTGAAGAAAACTCAAGGAGGTGCAATTGTTTTAGCTCCTTGAAAGTCTGCATTACTGTTTCCTATAATCCATCTACTATATACTTTAAGACTTTTTTTTCTTTTGCAGAAGAATGCACACCCTGGAGTTCCTTTTTCAAGTAACTGATTAGAGCCAAGCACTCAGCCTGGTACAGCGGGTGAACAGAAGATGAAGGATGTTAAACACATAGATAGTTTGCCTAGCCTTTTGTTACTGCTATGGGGTCTAAAGAGACGTAGCTGTCACAAAAACATCTGTGCAGGACCTTTATGCAAGGATGAATTTTATTTGATCTTAAATAGACTTTAAAGGCAGTGAAATGCATGCCACTGATCTGTACCCTGGGAATCTCTCCAGTAAGAGCAGGCTGCCTATTTATTAGGTGCTGATTATGTGTCACACACATAGTCACCCAACCTTGAATTATACTAAATAACCTAAATACAGAGTTAAGTATGGTTCATCTGAATCAACCCAGGAAGATAATGATATAAAAGCTTGGATCAGATATAGACACCCTTTTTAGAGGTATGGAGCATATGCTATAAGAATATGTAAGTAGCATCCTCAAACAGCTACTTGTCTGGCAAATACAACTTTTCAAAGAGAAAGGTTACTTTTTTCTATATTCTGGTCAGATTAACTGGTTTCGCCTTATGTCTTTTATTAATACAGATTTTCACACATTTTTACAACTAATTTTTAAAGGCCTCAAACTGAGATCACTTGACCCTCTTTAAAGGGTCAAGGAGCACTTTCTTCCCCCCTCCCCTCCTCTCTCTTCCAAGGCAGGAAGAAGTCCAGCGTCACAGAGCAGAGTTCCCAAATTCACTTTCATTTGGAAATTTCCTCCATAAAATCTTTTAAGAGCTTCAAAATTATTTTTTCGCTGCAAAACAAAATGAAGTGTTTGCCAGTCTGTGTTAAGAACTGATGTTTCCAGCCCTCACTTAAAGATAAGATTGATACAGCAGAGTGTCCTGCAATTGCCACTTCAACCAACTACTTGCAGGACTCCTAAAACCAAGTCTGATTCCAGAGCAGCCTGTGCAAGTGCCTACTTGGGACACGATAATTGTACTTTTCAGAAGGCATTAGACATCTTTAATGACTCCTATTGCATTTCCAATGAAGTCACTGCTTTTTTATCTCTTACATTGAAATGTCCTGCTGCTCCACTTTCTGGTATTAATGGCTAAAGTCTGTCTACTTGTCCTTATAAAGACAAGTAAAGTCTGAGCACTTAGCTGTTCTGTGTCATTTGAACAGCACTTTGCTGCCTTATCTTTACAACCAAAACATTACTTAATGTGGTAACAGTAAAATTTTTCCACTGACAGAATGTGTCAGAAGCCACTGTTTGATAACATACCAATAGATACCAGTTCCTAGTGGTGGCATGGAGTGATAGGATATGCTCAGTGTTAAGCATGCATGAGCATATCTTCTGTCAATATTAATAGATGTCATGGGGCAAACTGCCACAATTAAAATTATGAGAATAGTTTAAACCATGCTTAAGAAGGCTTGATACTGCAGCCACTTGAAACCTCTTCAGCTTCAGCAGCTTCCCTATTCAAGGTTGTTTTGCGGTGCTCAGCACATATCAGAGATACTCCATGCCTCTCCAGCTCACATGCATAATAGTCCGTTCTTTTACCCTTTGATAATTTTGCTTACACATGTAAGCAAACAGTAGAAACTGTGTCAGAACATTACCCCTACAAAATTTCCTAGCATGGAAAGGGTAATTTGGAATGGATAGAAATTAAGGTCTCGTAAATGTTGCTTTAATTTAGTAGTACTTTAAACAAGTGCAAACACCTTCTAGTGAGGAACTTTCATAAGACACGGCCCCAAAATGTGATTTAAATGCAAACTTCCTCTTGATTTTGGACCTAAGCCAGACTCACTGGCACTAAATATGTGCTGCTGCAAAGCAATTTTTGTTAATTTGCTGCTGTTTCTTCAATAATTTTGCAGTTTTGGACTACCACTAATTTATCTTAGGTGCAGATTATCTAATGTTACATACCACAGTAATTGTTCCTATTGACATACATGCAAACATAGTTCGAGAACCTACTGAACTAATGTACGTTCAATAACATACAATGCAGTATTTTGACTTTGGGGTTTTTGTTGTTGTTCTTTGATTGCTTAATAGTGCCTAGAGAACAAAAAGAGTCTTTCACCAGAGTAGTTTACAACACTGAGGCTTAGACTAGCATCAGAGCTCCCCTCTAGGTACTTACACTGAGCACACCACAGTTTCAATAGCAGTAGATGGCATGGTGGGAAGGCAGAATGCTAGGAAAGAGAACATCATTATGCAAGAAGTTAGTGTTACCAGAGCTGAGTGACATTTTTCAGACAATTTATGTACTACAAACTTCATTTCAAATTGATCAAGATAATGCATGAATTTAGCAGAGTTACTTAAGCAGGCAAAAGGGATAGAAAAAAAGAGAGGAGAATGTAAGTTTCAGAAGAAGTTGTAATTCTTACACTGAACTCTTTTTCAACTTTTTCCTTTAAAAAAATGAGCCTTTTAATTTTTGCCAAAGTTTTAAAAATTAAGAACCTGCAAAGAGATGTGATCTTTAGACAAAACCACTAACTGACCCTTGTTTCTACCACTTACAGTATGAGATAGATCCAAGAGCCATTATGTCTTCAATCCCAGAACCACTCTTAATGCAATTTTATAGCTTAGATACCTTAGCCCTGAATTTAGCTCTTTATTTGAGGACCTGAACAGATTAGGTTTGTAAAGCACAGGGCTAAGATGACAGAGAGACCAGCTTTTTAATATCCAACTTTCTGGCATCACACTGTGAGGAGGGGTACACTCCCTCTAACACTCAGCAGCCTATCTTTTGTGCAGTATATTTGGTTATGGACAACTGGGTTCATAGTCATGCCGCAAATACGAAAAAACTGGAAACACAAACCTCTGGTTTCCTGAATCCGTAGATTGTAATTAACATACATTTTTATTGAGAAGACATAGACCTTCCCCAAAATTCTAACACTCACTTTCCTCTTTGCAGGTTATCTGTATATGAGACCCAGCCCTGGGAGTAGCTGGTATGGAGAAGACACCCTTTGAGAGTCCATTGAAGCTTGAGCGCAAACTGCTATGCTTGAACAAATGCCAGATACTCTTCAACATCTGGCCTATTGTAGCTGCTACAATGGTTTCTACTGTTCATGCTGAGGACAGAAAACCTCCTCAAAGGCATCTGAGACCTCACCTGTGCAATACCTGCCATGTTATGTCTTCATGCCTCACTGTGCCCTTGTGCAAATCATTGACAGGTTAAGTCTATCCCTAAAAGAGGGGCAAAGTAAGACAGAAGTAGAGAGTGTAAGGAATGGGTAAGATCACTGTAGAGTTTTTCACAGAGAACAGCAATGGAGGACTTTGTCTACCTTAGCTTTTTTCCCAAAGTTCCCATGATTATTATCAGCCATGCTGATTTCACAAATGAACCACAGGCTATGGCTGTATTGCTGAAAAGCAATATTGGCCATTGGTATTGCAACTGTTGTTTTCTCACTTCCCACTCATGACAATTGGTCAAGACTTCGCAGACATCTGATGACAAGAGTGGAAAATCTGGAGGTTTGAAATACAATATTTATGCAGTCACATTAGGTTCTTATTTACACTGAGTTAATTCTTTTTTTCTGGAAACAGCTCCTGATTTTGTGAAATGATCTGAAAAGAACAGAAACAGCCATGGAAATATTTTAATTTCAGAGTCATACTGCCCTTACAAGCACTTGTACAGATCCATCAGGTAGTGTTCCTGATTCAGACTGACTTTGTTCAAATTAAAGGACAAAATTTCCAAGATTGGCTTGTAAAATAATAGTCACACAGGAATTACAAAACAGATGGATTCATTAATTGAATACTTTCCATAGCTTCCTCTGTCTCCTGATCTTTGCACTGAGTAAATGTATATTCAACCAAAATGTTATAAAAGTATGTCTGTTCTTTTAATGGGGTTAGCTAATCCTTGAATGTGCCAGCAGATACATTAACGATCTTGAGGAAAACAAACCCATTTGATTCAGAATACCCTTTTATCATATTTTACATGATTTTCAGCCAAGAGATCACTGGGACTTTCTTTAAATCAAAGCAAGCTAACAAGAGGAAAGGAAGAAAGTAATAGAAGACATTTAGCAATTATCACCCTTTTAACAGTCCTGGTGAATTAAGACCATAAGTTCTGTACACTCCAAAAATATCACACTGAAATCTGTTGTGCAGTTACTTATAAAAAAAATCCCAAGTTATATCAGGCCCAATTCTTTAAAAGGATAATTATATTTCTTAGAATACATAGCAATACACCTCTGACATTAGCATCACAGATGTCCAGAGCTTCCCTTCTTCAGCAACTTCCATGGAAGATGTGCTGAGGAGGAGCGGGTCCCATGTCAGGAAGATTTATGCAGAGGATTTTAACATTGCACAGCCCTCCTACTGCAAGCTTCTCTGGCAATGTTTCAGCATTAATCAACAGTATTTATACCAGAATGGAAAATTCAAAATTAACATACATTATTAAATGTAAAATGTCAAATGGAAAAAAAAAATCAAAGAAATTAAGATCTTCAGAAATGGAAAAAAAATGAGAGTGAAGGTTGTCATTTTCTTTCCCTTGAAATGATACTATAAATGACTGCTAAATTAGATTACTTACCTCAGTCCATCTTTATCAGAAAAATAATATTCCACTTAAAACACAACATATGTTGACTGTTCAGCACAGTATTCTGTAAAAGAAGAGAGACAAATACACATAGTTTATTGATACTATAGCACATATATATGTAAAATTATCTTTATATTTTAAAAGCAATTATATCTATCCTAAAGAGATCTTCTTTCTTGTTTTTCACTTACAGAAGAGCAGGACTGCACTCAAAACTGTATTAGTCTACAGAATTCAAAACAATATAGCTTTGAAAATACAAGGCTACCATATTTGGCTGCTGAGGTCAGCATAATTTTTGGACACTCTTCTGTTCATTTTGCCATGTCAAGAGGCATCTATGCAGGCAGCCCAAAATTCCCAACATAGAAGAACTGTTCACACATTAAAAATATCAGATAACTTTTCACTCGAATATACTCACATGAGACCTGATGATAAGGAGGAAAAAAAGAGTAATTTCAGGAGAAAAAAACAGAAGTGTAGTAGCTTTAACAGTACTAGTGTTATAATAACACTTCAGACTTCTCAAGGGAGAACGCTTTTTGACAGTCCTGGACTATGCTGCTTCACCAGGCTCCTGTTTGTGCCAGAATGAGTGATAAAACCTATCATTTCCATTTATATCTTTCCTACAACAGTTCTGATTTCCCTTTACATCATTATTGTGAATAATATTTTTGATCCAGAGATACTTTCTCAGAAATTAAAATCACTTATTTCCCCTACAGGACTGCTTGTTCTTAACCTGCTCAAGTGTGAAGCTATCTTTTATCCTGTCTTCACTTTACATGGTCCTGCAAAGTTCAGGGCATTTGTGCTTTTGAATAAATCATCCTTAGTCTAGGTTTTTTGTCATGCAAATTTAATGAATTGTGGCTATGAATATAAGTATATACATTAATTTCAAATTTTGAGCTCTAAAACCTGTTCACATCCACAGTTTTGTTCCTGACTCAACTCAGTTCAACACTAAATAATGGAAGTTGGGGACAGAGACAGACTCCTTACTCATTTTTTACATTAAACATATGTAATGTTGTGGGGTGGGGTTTTTCTAGTAAACAGACTTACAGAAAGAGCAGCCATTTAGCTTAGAAGGTAATATTTTTAATTCTGAAGAAATCCAGCAAAAGGACAGAAGTGCTCTGAACAGAATGAGGATGATGTTATGACACGTTGCCTGTTCTCCGTTGCCCGTTCATCCTCTGGAATTTGGTCCGCTGCATGCAGAGGACTGCAAAACTCATTTGCATCCCAAGGAAAGCACTTAAGACAGAGACTGAAACAAATAATTTCATTGCTAAGGAACTCAGTTGAAAGAGGAGAAATGCTGCTCCCATCACAGTACACCAAACAGTTTCAGTGTCCTATATCTCTGGGAAAGCACAGCTACTATTTGGGGAGGGCTTGGGGATATAGATCTCAAGTGGACAGAGATGCCTCCCTTGCTGTATCCTTTCTGACATCCAAGCTACAGAAAGCACACGTGATCGACAGGCCTGTCTTTTTGTATTTCCCAGTGGTTAGCTCTCAATTCAGACACCAGGCCTGTGGTGGTGACTATGTGCATTACGAACTGGCGCTTGGTTAAAGCCATACCTAATCAACACACGTAAATTGAATTAAGGCATTATTTGACCACGTCTGTCTACCATACAGGTAACACAAAAAGGAGGATTGCATCACTCTGCGTGAAACGCAGCTGCTACATGGTGTCATGGAAACACACATTTAAAACTTTTTATTCATTTTCTTTTTCTTTTAAAATAGTCTCAGTTTCAAGACCTATAACTAAAAGGATCACCAGGAGCCAAGCGTCTCAAATGTAATACTATTCTGGAAACTATGTTTGCAACTGCTCACATGGAGAAACTTGCAGAAGTTCACAATTTCTAAAGGCTTTAAATAGGTTGGGAATATTGGCTGGTTCCATGTGTTCCTCCCACACCAACCTGTAGGCTTGTGTGAAGAATTTTTTCTAACTAGAAGAAATCTGCTTTTGGAAGGGCCTGGTAGATTCACTAGATTTTTCAAAAACTGGCTGAATTTCTGTCCCAGTCTGACTGAAATCAGAAACTATTTGGATTATTTCATGCACTAAGTAACTATTTCAGTGATGATTTATTCTGTCCCAGCTGTAGTTGGCTTCAGCTGAATATATTGAGATTGCAAGGTTGATCTAACAATTTAAAGCCATTCACACTTTGGTCTAGCACATAAATGCTCCTCTATTGGTGGGGACTCCAAATACTTCAGAGATTAACAAAGGTTAACAAAGTGAATTGTTCAAAAATTATAAAGGCAAGGTTGCTGTGCTGGTTTGAAAGTAATGGAAAATTGCCTCCAAGGATGTGTTCACACTGTTTTCTCTTTTCCTTCTGCAACACTGACCTAGAAAACTGAGGTTCTTGTGCAATTACAGTTTCAGGAGGTGAAGCTTTTGAGAAAACTCTAGATTTTGCAACACTGGTTGTGCTGATGTAAAGACCTACTTGACTCCAGTTAGTAGCATTGTTCCACAGTACAAAGCAGAATGTGGAAACAGCAACTTTTCGACTTTATCCAAACACTTTGCTTCCATTATTTAAAATGTTGTATGTAAAACTCTCTAGTGGAATTTGCAGAGAGATTGAACATGGTTTTAAGGTGTGACTGGTCACTTGCATTTCTGATACAGAGATGATAGTAATATCATCTGATACAGAGATGATAGCCTGAAGGGAAGAGTGGACTCTACTTGTATAATTTTCTACTTTGTATGAAAGTGCTCAGCTTGCAATAGTCCTGCAGAATCTCTCACTGAAATGCTTCTTTTTAGCCATAATAAATTACATACTTTTACACAGTTCAGAAAGATTCTTTAGTTTGAAACTTGCTGTTGAGAAAGAAATGCCTACTGCTCCACCCAAGGGGCAAAGACACTGGAGAAAGCAATCTGGGGGCACAGCCTCTGGTTGCCAGCTCAGGTGGGTGCAGAGGCTGCTATGGGACTCCTCTGACTGTGCAAGAACTTGAGTAACTTTTCTGCCAGAGCCTCTCTAACTCATGCTTCTGTATTTGGTCACAAGCACATTTTGGATTCACAATCAATCCTGAGACAGTTTCCTTAAGTTAGCCTGGGATCCTCTGTACCCATCACATGAGTCAAAATTCTTGCTGAGGAGAACCATCAAATAAGATGCAAAGAATAAATATATATTAAAAAAAAAAAATAAATCCTTTGCATTTTGACAGTTCAGCCTGTAATAAGATAGTTTTTAAACAGTTATCAGAAGCTTAAATACTTACCATGTTGATCTTTTGGCATGAGATGAATATCAATTCATTTTAAATAGAAAGAGAAATTATTTTAAAGCTCTTCTCACTAAGTGTCAGGCTAGAAAATCTGTAGAGTAAATTTTTAATAGAAGTTATATTTGGGGTAACTGTTTTTAGTGACTAAAGTATGAAGGATGCCACATGGGAAAACATAGCTCCAACAATTATCACGATGCACACAGCAATGTCAAACTGCATATGTGATTCGCTCCATAATTTCACAACATTTAAGGCCAGAAAAAAAATTAATTCATCTTAATTTGACATGTAGTTCATAGGTCATTGTATTTCACTGAAACCAGTTTCAATAATTGTATTTAAACTATCATTTTTCAATGATTTCAAAGATTTTAAATGACAGATGAAATGTAAGAGAACACAGTGCTTCATGAACATAGCCTGACTCAGAATAACACCAAGCCAGTTCAGAGCACAGCTTATCCACCACTGACAACCTGCTTTTACTTTTGATAAAGCCCTACTTCTTGAGAGAAAGGTGAAGAACGTTTGGGCAATTGCGCGTCATTTTGCATGATCCAGGCAGGCAACCCACTGCAGCACAAGACTTCCATGCTGGCACAGGCACCAGCAATTTGTGCAAGCGTCTTTTGTAAAAGCTTCTAAAGCTTTAGTGGGGTAATGACAGTTAAAGACAAAATATAGAAAAGCAACTTGGGGAAAAGATCCTAGAAGCAGTGCAAGTTGCTGATCAAAAATATGACAAAAAAGGATACAAAATAAAGTAATACTACATCTCTTAACATAACTTACTGTCAAGTCTATCTTTGCACACTTCGCTCAATTGGAGAAGTAAACTCTGTATTTGCATGCAGAATATGCATTTGTGACACTTTTCTTCATATTGGTCCAATTTCACAATTGCAACCAGGTCATGCTGCAGAGAAACAAACCCTGATGTTTTTCTGGCAGATAGTGACAATTTCCTTCTGTGCTGCAGATTGGAGAAGTTTGAGTGTTGCTGTGCACCGGACGGTAGCTGCATTCCTTCAGGGCTGTATCGAAGCTAAGAGGGCAGCTCTCCCTTGCTTACGATTATGGCACAGTCAATGTGGGAGAAGGTTCCTGGTTTCCAGAGGTCAAAGAGAAAGGATAGGGGGAGAGAGAGGCAAAGGTCAGGATCAGCAAGAAGGGCTTCTTGCAGCTGTCACTATATTCTGCAGAAAGAAACCACAGGCCTTGGTGTCATTTTTCTGCTGGTTTATTGCATATTCTAATTTTATTCTTTACTGTTTGCATTGTCATAAAAAGAATTTTTCTCCACTTTCAGTGTACTTTTCTCTATTTTTCTCTGAATATACATATATATATATAGTCAGAAATATATCAGCAGTCTTTCAGCTCTCTCTTCTTTCTGTCAGAAAGAATTTACAGCCATTTACAACTTTCACTTCCTTCTAATGTAGTTTTCTAAAAAAAAAAAAAAAAAGAGTTGATATTCATGGAGGAGCACCCCATTAAAACTAACTGTTTTTAAATGACTAGTCCGTTTTAAAGCCTAGGCAATTATTAGAATGTTACTTCATTCTCTTGAACTAGAGGGAAGACATTTTAACCATGTATAACAAATTCAGCCCAGTAAGTTACTGTTGTATCATTCAATAATTTATGAAACATAAGGACTGCAAAGAAATGTTGCTAGGCTGCCCAGAATTTTGGATCTGCATTTTTTTTACACTATACAATTTGCAGTCTATCCAACTTCTGATTAGGATAATTTGCTATCATTCCCTGTACCCACATACAGAGCTTTTATAGAATGAATATTTAGTTGTTCACTTAGAGATATCACTTTCTGTATCACAGTGAGTTTCATGAGTTTAGGGGTTTTTTCCTCTTTTTTCTGATACAGGCTGAGGCAAAAATCCATTGCCTCAGATAAGCAATTTCTTTGTCCACAGTTACACAGCGTGGGTCACACCATTGCGATGATTTTAATGTGGCCGTTACAGGGCATTTCAGTACCAGGGCATAAAAACATATTTTTGTACAAGTTTCAACAGTGCTGAAAAATATATCAGTCTCTCCTTGTTAGTAAGCATGAGATATACAAGTGCTAAGAATCGTTGCAAGTCTTTACAAGATCTTGCCCGGCTCATAGATTTTCATAAGTCATTCTATCATCAGAGGAACATTTAAGCAACTCTGGCAATACAATACTTGTTTACTTGCATAAGAAAACAGCTAAATAAAATCTAAATAAAATGTGATGTCTTCTAAAAATGCAGTTTAGCTGCCTTAATAGCTGTCAAAAATTCCACTAGAAAAACATGAGCCGTTTCCTATTGCCTTTTGAAGCCCATTCTGCCTGCAGCTGTACTGTTGGTGATGCGTGCACAAGATAGATTGTGTGCCTCATTAGGAGCAAGTTTACATCTCAGATTCAGACACCAATCTTGCCAAATCAGCTGCAGTTTCCTTCTAAGAATGAACTGTGTATGCTATTTCTCAAGCAATTTTTAGTAGTGTTCTCATGGCTGAATAAATACCAAACAATATAATCTGTCTCTTGAAAATTAAAAAAATAAAGCTATGTTTAAGTATCTTCTGAAACAATGAGAACTTTTCTCTCCTAAGCTTTAATAAATACTTCAATTCAGCATTGTACCTCAAAAGCAAAAGAGCGTGTATCACATTCTAGGGACTCCTGTTTGCTTTGGCAGTCCTCATGTAAAACTCGTGTAGGAGCATGGCCAAATAGGACATTTCAGCTCTCTTCATAGATTAGAGCCTCAGTTTGGATGCCTAGCAGAAGCTATGAGAGAGTTCATTAGCTCCATGGACAGTACGCTGTGGACGTATGCAAGCTTGCTCTGCCTAAACCACTTGCCATAAAAGAGCTGCTTTTGGTTAGCCGGAGAAATGTTTAACTTGCTTTTAAAAACACTTCTTATAAGGCCATTTTCATTTACCGCATTCCTACAGAAAAAAAGTTCTGTTTCATGCCCACTGGGGAAAGCTTACGATGACCTAACTTCCAATGGTACAAAATTTCTCCTAGTCCTTTGGGCTTGGCAAGATGTGTACAGCAGTTCCAGAGTTCCCTGAATACATCTCATGGCCCAGAAATATCCAAACACAAAACTTGTACTTGGCTTTGAAGCCCTGAAGCAGTACGTACCTCTAGTAGATCCATTTTCATTTGGCTCTATCTGAAACCTGATAGGCTTGAATGTGCCTTCCTCTAGCAAAATAAAGGGTTCCTGAGGACAAGATTGCAAAACAGAAAAATAAGACAATCAAATGAAATTCTAGATTATACTTAATAAGAAGTAACTATCTGACTTGATTTCCTATGTTTCCCAGTCATCTGCAGCTTCGATGGCTGACAATTGGGCACCTCCTTTTTTCCTTTAAGGCTCTCTCCACTTCCCTTCGATACCTTCCCCCCATAATGTAAACATAGAACTTCTCTTCATTTGTCATGTTGCGACGTTTTTAAGGCTGTTACAGTATTTTGCAAGTCATACATCAAAAGAAGCATTTGCTGTTTATACACCTTAGAAAAGTCACAGCCTATTAGCACACTTTTAGTTCCCATCCGGGAGGCCACATGTGACAGCTGAACTGCACAGATGGAGATCTGTCATACTGCTCTGCTTAAATCACCTCTCCTTTTGACCCGTTTGCGTCACATGCTTTCTCACTAAACTGTGGCTTTTTGACAGCAAAGATATTGTGAATCACTAGCACAGGGTTGTAGGAAAAAATGGGACAAGCTAGAGCCCAGAGCTCTACTCTGTTGTAGCCTAGAGCTACAACAAAAGCATAAGGAAAATAAGAGGGTTTCTCTCTTACAGAAGGGGTTGGTATATCTAGTGAGACATCAGACTGAGCAGGAAAAGCTGTCTAGGGAAGACAGGGAAGGCACCTAACCTGACAAGGTTGACTACATCCAGAAAATAAAGCTGAAACATTCTCTGGAGTTAAAATTTCTATTAACTACTTGCTCTCCCCACTCCCGTGTACCTGTACAGCTGTGCATCTGATCTGTGCATCTGCTGTTTCTGAGCAGAAGCAAAGTAGAAATAACACCATAAGACAGTCTGCTTTTAATAAGACACTTCTGTTGTAATAACAAAAAGTCTGTTCCAATGATATTTCCAAGTGCATTACAAAGCCAAAGAGTTGAGAACAAACATCTGAAAAAAAGAAAGAATCAAGCCTCACAACTGTTTATTTTAAAATCAGGTGAGGTATAAAAGAATTAATACTACCTTTTTTATTTGAAGTTGTATGTATTGTGTGTTATATAATACCAATAACAGTAAAACTTTGCAAAAAAAAAAAAAGGATCTGTACTTTTGTGCAAGTTTGTGCTAAGAGATTCAGACTTTGTCCTACTTATAAAGCTACTTCAGATAAGGGTAGCCTACTTGCATCTTATTACTTTTCCAAAATAGCACAAAGCAAAAAAAAAATCTTAAAAGAAAAAGGACTGAGTAGGAAAAGGGAATCTCTTTCCTGGAAAATTATTCCAGATGCAGGCAGCAAAAAAATACACAAAAGAATAAAAGCCTTCACTAAAATATCTAAGGAAGCTTACTGGGATTCTAGAATTTCTGCAGGTCCTTCATTTCTTCTCTCACTCCAACAGTTTATCTGTGCTAAGACAAGAAATTTCAGGGGAAACGTTGATAAAAACAGAAACTTCAGAAATCATAAGTGAACACAGGAACTACCTGAAGGCTGACAGTCTGAAATTATTTCAAACTGCATTGCACACCTACTAGAAATAGGATTTATCTCCACATGCCAGTTTTTCTTCAAGAAGGCCATAAGAATAGCCAAAGGTGTCTTCTTCAAAACATTGGGTCCTAATTACTAAAAGGACACCTAGGAAATACTAATATGTCAGGTATAGTGCTCTAAAGTCTCATTATTTTTTCGCAATGATCGTTGATTTGTCAGTCTCAAGATAGGGCGTGTTGCAGGAATCAGTTTCAGATGACTGGTGGATGCAACGAGAATGTGGATTGTACAGAACAAGGGGCCTGAGACTCTAGGGGGAATAGGCTATAAGGAGTACATCACCTAAGTCTTTCAGGGCTTCAGGTAGTTCCCAGCTTACGTCCACTGACAATTCAAGGCATTTTTCTTCCTTGTTCAAGCGATGGATCAAGGCCAGGCCAGATGTTTCCATCCATGCATATTAAGATCTATGAATTGTTTGAGGTTTAATCAAAACTTGATTAAATTGATTAATTCACTCTTCTTAATCAAGAAAACAACCCCCCCTTCAACTACAGCCAATAAAAATTTAACTTTCAGTAACAAGAGAGGGGGTTTTACTGTTTTTTTCTATTTTGTCACTTAAGAAAATGAGATTTATCTTAAAAAAAGCAAACAGTTACTTTTAAAAAAATTAAGAAACAAAATTTAAATAAAAGACTTTATGATGTAAAATGTCTACATTTTCTGTAATAAATGGCCTAGGAAATAACAGATTTCTAATCATACATATTTGGCTGAAATCAATAGATAAATTTACAACTCAAGTCTTCTAAATAAACTTAGAAATCCTCCACTTTTATTAAATGTATCTCTCATAGTTGGGTAAGGGAAAAAATGCAGAGTTGTTTTTTAGAGAGCAAAAAAAGAGGAAAAAAATCTCAGGGTCTCATCATGGAAGTTGAGATTCTTTGGGGACATTCAACCCATACATATGGAAAAGGTTGATACATTAATTTCCTTCCCATATTTTTCATCACAAACTAGATTTTAATGTCATAATAAATACAATACAGCAAAGATTCCATATAGGTTTCCAGAAAAGACGTTTTTTTCCCTGCAAGCACCTGATATCAAGCATTAGACTTGCATAAGGAGAATGTGTATCTAATAGAAACATCCATGTTCATTGCTGGGGGGTGCTATTGGTCACCCTGGTAAAAACAACCAGAGAAATTAAGGTCTGTATTAACACAGATAGGTTCTAAATTCTCTCCAAAAGTCGCTAATCCAGACTCTTCAGATCAGACATTAAATGTGCCTCAAGTGATTAGTGGCATTTTTAAAACAAAAGAATCTTTAATCAGTGTGAGTTTGGAAGGACCCTGTACCTTTCAGTGCTGTTCAGTGCACTTTTGCAGCACCTCACACCTTCTATGACCCTGAGTAGGCACTTGCTTTCCACCACTGTGCACAGAAAGGATGAGGTCCAGTAGAATAAGACTTGTGTAGAGCAAACTGACCTTCACAGGAGCCAAGCTAAGCTACAGTGATAGGGGACACTATTTAAGTAGTGTAGGGCAGAGAGGCTGGGTGCCAGCAGTTATCTGGGCACCGTGGGCTGCAAGAGGCCATGCATCCTCAGAGTCAGCACCAAAGAGGGGGCAGGCTGCTGGGCCTGGGCCATCACTCAGGGCTCTGCGTTGGGGCCAGTTCTGTTTAATGTCTTTATCAATGATCTGGACAAAGGGATCGAGTGCACCCTCAGTAAGTTTGCAGATGACACCAAGTTGTGCGGGAGTGTTGATCTGCTTGAGGAGAGGAAGGCTCTGCAGAGGGACCTGGACAGGCTGGATCGATGGGCTGGGGACAATTGTATGAGGTTCAACAAGGCCAAGTGCAAGGTCCTGCATTTGGGCCACAACAACCCCATGCAACGCTACAGGCTTGGGGAAGAGTGGCTGGAAAGCTGCCCGGCAGAAAAGGACCTGGGGGTGTTGGTCGGTAGCTGGCTGAATATGAGCTGCCAGTGTGCCCAGGTGGCCAAGAAGGCCAACGGCATCCTGGCTTGTATCAGAAATAGTGTGGCCAGCAGGACTAGGGACCAGCACTCAGCACTGGTGAGGCCGCACCTGGAATACTGTGTTCAGTTTTGGGCCCCTCACTACAAGAGAGACATTGAGGTGCTGGAGCGTGTCCAGAGAAGGGCAACGAAGGTGCTGAAGGGTCTAGAGCACACAAGTCTGATGAGGAGCGGCTGAGGGAACTGGGGTTGTTTAGCCTGGAGAAAAGGAGGCTGAGGGGAGACCTTATGGCTCTCTACAACTACCTGAAAGGAGGTTGTAGAGAGGTGGGGGTCGGTCTCTTCTCCCAGGTAACAAGTGATAGGACAAGAGGAAATGGCCTCAAGTTGCGCCAGGAGAGGTTTAGGTTGGATATTAGGAAATTTTACTTCACTGAAAGGGTTGTCAAGCATTGGAACAGGCTGCCCAGAGAAGTGGTTGAGTCACCATCCCTGGAGGTATTTAAAAGATGTTTGGATGAGGTACTTAGGGATATGGTTTAGTGGTGGACTTGGTAGTCTTAGGTTAACGGTTGGACTCAATGATCTTAAAGGTCTTTTCCAACCTATATGATTCTGTGTGATTCTGTGTGTGATCACAGATGTGCCTGTGGGAGCCTGTCAAGGATGCACAGCCCCATGCTCCTTCCCTGTGAGCAGGAAGGCACTAATGGGTTCCCTGCATTTGACACCACCTATGCTTTTTGCCTCTTTTTCTCTCACCCACTGTGTCTGAATTAGATGAGTCAAGCTCTGGCCTCTGTTATGCTAGGATAAAACAAAGGAACTCCGGAGAAGATGAGAAGTTACTCCAGGTGGTATTTGAGGGTTAATGGAGTAAAATTTGCTTCTGTGCCTGCAGCTACTGCCACTCGTCTGCTTGAGTAATAGAGCCTTAAACATTCAAGTGATGGATGTTAGTGCATGCCAGCTGCAAACCAACAGAGCAGGCTGTAAACACATTTTACTTGTTTCTCTCTTTGTTTTTTAATGTGCTCTTTTTCTGAGCTGAGATCCTCTTGCCTCTCCAATGTTGTATCACACAGACATGAACGGGCCCAGCCGTAGGGGTAGGGGAGCTGCAGCCTAATATGACTCATGGTGTTCAGCAAGTTTTAGTCGTCAGGCTTACAGTACAGCTATGGTTAGCACCCCGACTGCAGCATTTCAGCCGTTGCAAATTTCCTCCGCTATTCCTTCAGCTGGAACAAGCCATTCTTGTGTATCTGTAGGATTTTCTCATTAAGACTGCTTGTGTGCGAGCACTTGTATGTTTACATACTTTTCAATAACAGCGTCAAGAGAAATGTGTTTCTAGACCTGTTAGATCTGAAGCCAAAGCTGTCACATATGTGGAAGTGATTTCTTTTGGAGATGCAGGTACCTGTTTCCTCACAGGACGGGACTTGAGCTATCTTGGCAAAAATCTATTTTCTGCCCCATAGTTGATGGGGCCATATTCCATAGATCAGACTGTTTTCTGTGTAGGTAAATCGCTTTATTAGTAAAAAACACATTGGACATGCTTAAACCAGGAGCGTGGGGAAGCTGTGCACTTAGATGACACCTCCAACATACAGCTGCTCAGACCCACACTTAGGTGCACTCGTTGTCCCCCATGTATTGTCATTTTACTTATCAGGAAACCTATAAAATGGATAAAAAGTGTCAAGGCCCAGAGGGTACCAAGAGGCCCCAGTTGCCCTGAGCAGCCTCACCTGGGACCCCCACGCACACACCCTCTGCCCATAGGCCCGGGGCACCATTTAAGCTCAGGCCTGGGCCCTGCTCTTTCCCTGAGCCATGGTGCAGATGTGTTTGTCTCTAGCTCTGCCTCCTGGCTGGACTGTCGACCTGTACTCCTGGTAGCTTGGCTCCTGGCTGGATCTGTGTTATAGCCCTGTCTCCAGCCCACCTTCTGCTGCTCCTGGCAGGAGCCTAGGCATGGTCCATCCCCTCTGCTTTTCTGAGGCTGTTGGTGGACCACGTTGCAACCCCTGGCTCTCCCTGCCATGTCCAGAGCTGTGGGACAAGTGCTGTGGGTGAGGGTCCTTAGCTCCTGGGTCCCTGTCCCTAAAGAAAGCAGCTGGACCTTGCTGTGCCCTGCAAAGACAAAGCTGGTGAAGGACCCTGGGAACAAGCTATGAGGTGCTGCAGGTAGGTTTGCTTTGTAATGGTAGCACTGCCCATGCTTGTCAAGCCTCCAAAATGTGTGAAGTTTCTTGGAGGCAAGACTTTTCTTTCTGGGTAGCCACATTGCTGAACAAGGGGTGCCCCAGGGTTGGTCTGCATCCAGCTGAAATAATGACAAAAAAATGCAAATTAGAAGACTCAGTTTCATTAGGCTAGCCCAACTAAACATCTGTTAACAGTGGATTTTTATCTTAATAGACTCCTCCATAGGTACATCTTCCTGCTCTTATATATATTTTGATGACTTATTTTTCAACTGCTAACTTCCAAAATGGAAAGCTATGTTAAATTTGTCAATTGGCTTAACTACAGTGCAGTGCCAGTGGTTTCTTTCCCTCTTGCTCTCTCTGTTTTCTTGAACTCTAGTGCTTGCAGTGTGATGGGTTAGTTAAGTACTGAGGTGTTTGCTGCCTGCCTGTTCTCTCACTGGGATCCCACAGTACAACACACAGTAAAATGAATTCTAATGCATCATCAGTGCCATTTATTATTTCCCCTTCTTACATCTGCTTTTGAAGCTTTTCAGCTCTCTCTGCCCTGGAAGCTTCTAACTATCTGTAAATAAGGCTGGTAGCCTAGCAACATTGAGTGAATGCATTTCCCTTGCTGAATAATGCTGGGTATAATCAAATCAGCTTGTTATGCTATCTGCAGCATTAACACTATAAGCTGGAGACAATTACAAATATTTCATGTACATTGGCAACATTTGGAATCGGAAACTTTTTCCGGCTCCTTCAAAAGCAGTCTGTACCCACAAAGAGAAGTAGAAATGCTCAGCTTAGTAGCAAATAAACCAGTTCCAGAACCAGGTGCAATCATCAGCCTGAACTGATTGATTAACCTGACCCCTCAAGGAGGCTAAAGAGAAGGAAAACACCATCTCTGAGCATTTGTACTCACCAGCACAGACAGCTGGACAGGTTGGAGCTACTGTAGGTATCTGACATAGCGAACTACCTTGTGGTGCACAGATGTGACACTCTCCTAGGCAGGAAATGAGCCCATGTCATAAAAATTGAGCAAATACCTACAAAAAACAGTCAATAGCACATCTATAATCCTTAGGACTGTCTTTCTCTAAAGGGGAAACTTGCAGTGTCAAACTGCATTTACTGCAACATATTTCAGGGGTGGAAACAAGGCATAGCCTTCTCCCTACCCTGTCATGCTTACATGCATATGAGGAGCAGCACCAATTCTGAAGGGTGCATCTCCTGCTCTTTCCACGCCCTGCAGTATTAGGTTATTCACCCTAGTATGAAGAAGGGTGGCATAAGTCTTCCTGAGCCCCTACACACTTAAACAAGTTAGAGCATGAAAAGCTTCTTAATTTTATATCAAAATCATGTCAGAACAAATTCTTCAGTTTGTAGTGCACTGTAGAGACTTGCCATCTTCTTGAAGACTGTATCTTGTGTGAGTAGAACTCTACATTTTCCAGCTGCTACATCTCTTCACTTCAGAACAAGGAAATATTTGTTCTGCATTTTTTAATTGACCTTTTTAATCTAAACAAGTTTGATTGGGCAACGAATGAATGGTTCCAGCATAATGTTATCACAAGACTGAGTTGGTGATGCCAAGCACAAAAATAGCTCTGGCTTTTTCTCCTTCTTCTCTCCTCCCATGGCTGATTAGCACAGACATTAGTAGTTAGACAGCAAGAAATCTGTTTTTACTTAGATTTTATAAGCTTGAGTACATATTTTTTTTTATTGCCTGGGCAGATACCTAATTCTATAATAAAAGTAACCAAGTGCAAGAACTAGAGAAACTAAACCCATTAGGATGAGGTTCAAATAGAGAATTCATTCTGGTATATTTGAAAGCTTTACTGATACTGATAAATAACTTCATGCAGCTTAAAATACAAAAATTTAATTCGCATTGATATAAATATTACTGGATCAAAATAACCACTTCACTTTCTTTTCATGTTCAGTTCTGCCTAACTAGCTTATATTGCTGAAACCTGACACAGAATGTGATTTACAGCCACAGTAAGAGCTCGGTTTGGTCTTTGCCACAAGCTTAAAGCATATCTAACTCTGCTTTCTTAACTTGGTACACAGCCCAGCATGGATGGGACTGAAGATCATAGGCTTGTAAGACAAATGCATTTATTTCCTGATACCTCTTTCCAGGCTCCGGGAGCTAACACTGTCTGCTGTAAGTAATTGTATTTGCCATCCTTTTTTCTCACAAGGTGGCAAAGCTTTCTGCTCAGTAAAATCGCTGCTTGCCACCCTGGGACAGACCTAAGAATTGGTGATGTGCATGCCCTGAGGTTGCTGCAACCTGGGAGGTACAAACCGATCTCGCTACTTTGGATGAAATTGGAGTTTGGGAGCAATTTCACAGAAACCCTAGGAGATCTATCTGCCTGTTTCTCCCGTTAGCATTGCAACCTGGTTTGCTCCACAGTCTCACTCCTTTCAGTGATTACTGCTCTTGCTGTCAGCCTTCCCTTCCCTATTAACTGGTGAGAGACCTGAGCAGTTACCAGGGGAGGCCTGCAACCAGGCATTTCCCAAACAAATAGGAAGAAGGTTCTGACCTTGAGAAAACCTATAGCAAAGAGAAAAGTGTGTGTGAGGGGTGGTGCACAAAGATGGAACCAAAAGAAGTGCCTTGAGATGTAGTTGGAGGATTAGGAATGGAAGGTGAGATGCAGAGTGGGAAACTGGCAAGAAAAAGGTTGGGGGGGCAGTCCCTAACAAAATGGCGGATGAAAGGACAGAACTGTGATGTGAGAGGAGTAAGATGTAACAAGACTTACAGAGCAATAACATAGCAAGTGTCAGAATAGCAATATATTAAAATTTCTGAGCAGAAGATAATTGACAACTGGGTTGAAAAGGATTGTAAATGCTGTGAGTGGGAGAAAAAGCAGAAAAAGTAAGCTATATTTTTGATACAAGTTCTGGCTGCGAAAAGGTAGGAATGCCATCACACCTATGCACTGTGTCTCTGATTTGCTTTTGAGATTCATGGGAAGAATATATCCTAACATAATCTCAAATATCCCTTTAATCCCTCCTTTTCCCACTTTCACTACAGAGAAGCTTTTTTGTTTTCTGTTTCTTTGGTGGTTTCTTAAACAGGGGAGAACCATCACTTCTACTGAGATTCTCTCCTTCCCTTAAGTGCAGGGAGATGGA
Organism: Ciconia boyciana; assembly: GCF_034638445.1. NCBI lineage: Eukaryota > Metazoa > Chordata > Aves > Ciconiiformes > Ciconiidae > Ciconia > Ciconia boyciana. Next base: position 47,598,708 of record NC_132938.1, on the reverse strand, counting down.
GCTGCTTGTAAGGCGCTAAAAGACTTGGCTGGAGGAAGGAGAAAAAGTAGTGTGGCACCTGATCCTGTTTTTTAGGAAAACATGATTGAGCCAAACAAAGTGGACAGACTGAATAACACACTGAAACTACAAAACTGAGACCCCTTTCCCTGTCTACCTGGCTGCATATTTTGGGTGGGAAGAACTAGCTGTGTATTTTGTTCACTAAAATCTCAAACGTACTGTAATACATGAAAAAATCAATTCAAGTACTCAAGGAAAATTAGCATACTTGAAAAGGAAACATTGAGTACATATCGGAGGTTACAGAGCCTGCCTATAGAGAGGTTTGAGACCTTTGCAGGGCTGCATAAAGCTGTAACACTTCCAGCTGAAGGGGGACTGAGCAGCACAGCAATGAATGATTGGTGCTTTGCTGTCTTCTGAGCCCCCAGCCCCTCCTCATATCTGCAAACAGTCATTATTTTCTGGAATGTCCTTTTGAAGCAGGCTTCTTCCTCAGTGCTGCAGTGCCCTCCAGTGCTCAGAGGAAATGCTTTGGCTTCCATTATCAGGAATCCAAAAGACAGAGACACCATTTTATATCTTATTATAAGACTGAACTCTTTATGATATTTCAGATGAAACGCTTACTTGGCTTCCAAAGTGTAAAGGCAGTACAGTAGCTATACCCAGCTACCTATTCCCAGTGCCCTCTGTCACCTTGATCTAGCCAGAGGAATTACCCTAGGAAAGCTGCCTCCTGGTTAGAAACCTGCCCCAGAAGCTGTGGGACACTAGTCAGGGGTCTCTGAATCCACCTGCACCACAGCCACAAAACAAGGCTGTGGCTCTCTGCCTGCTGACTGAGTCTGGCTGCCTCTGTAACCTGGGGCATGTGCCTGCTGCAGGGCTGGGACCCCCAGGTTGCAATGGATTTTCTTCTCCAGGGCATCTCTTTTGATGCTTTAAGTACTTCTCACAATAAACAGGCTGTCTGAGGTGAATGATTATCACCTCAGTGAGTCACATCCCAAAAGTGGTTAAAATGCTCCTCTAACAAACATACTAACACTGGCATACACACTGTAGTTCCAGGATTGTGTTCAGAGTAGTAAAGTTTTCCTAAACACTTGAGGTTGCAGGTTATTTTAATGAAAAATCCTGGTTAAAGATGAGTGAGAAAGGCATAGAGCGAGTCTGTTTCCTTTGTGAGTTACATTTTTGCCACTGTATATCTCTAGTGCAGAGGTTTAATAAATTCTACCTCAAACATCACAAGTGCTTTCCTAAATACAGGTGAGAGAATCTGTAAGTTCAGCGCAGCTCAAAACAAACACCTGGTTGGATTCAAAAAGTTGAGGGTGGGATTTTTCAGCAGACTAAAGGAATTCAATTAAAAGCTTCCATCAAATTATAGTAAGAGCTGCTCACAAAGAAAATATTCTGATAAATTGTGTTCAATGGGGAGAATCATCTCAGTGCCCTCATCGATGTATTTTTCAGTCAAGAAAGCACCTTTTTAGAGATGTTGCCAGGTAAACTAAAAGTTATGTAAATAGTCCAGAGAGAGCAATGTCCCTCCCACATTTTTCATACTTCACATCTGGAAGAGAATCTGACTGACCACCACAAAGCTGGCAAACTTCTGGTTGATCCAAACACTTGCAGATCAAATATGCAGCATTCTGATAAGTAAGATCAGTCAAATAAGGGAAAGGGGGGGGGCGTGTATCAGAGAAAGAAGTATACACAAGGATATAACTAGAAGAAAGAAGGAGGTCAGAGATGAAAATAAGTGCCTGTACTCGTGGGAGACATATAGAAAGGATAAGGGAGCCCATCAGATGCCTTGCACTTTGAAATTATGATCTTCAATCTCCCTCTACCTTTTGGATTCACAATAGCATTTTGTAATATTATGACCAAGTAATGTAATAGCATGGTCTTTCAGGGAAAAATTTAAAAACTTCTTTTCTCTGCAAATTATGTACCACAGAGATTGAAAGCAAAAATGTGAAGTTGAGTTTTGATAACCAGTGGCGGTACATTTTGGAATTGACAGACTATTTTCCCCAGCACTTAAGTGTGAATCTCTTCCTAGGAAGAAATACCTGTGCTTTCAAGGTCCTTTTTTCAGCAGACTTGCTAAATATGCTAGCAGAGATCCTAACATAAAGGGGCATGTTGGTGTTCACAGCTGATTAGGAGCAGATGCTTAAAAATTGTAATGGACTATATTTAGCTAGTAGTTATGCTAGACAGGCTCTCAAAACTTGTGCTTCATCCTTTTTCTTTACAAGTCAAGAAAAGCTGTAGAATCTGACCTCTAACCATCCGCCCACTGTCTCCAAAATATGATCCTCTCCTGTAAGTGTGTCCTCACCATTTGTGCTGGGCACTTGCACCAGGGCTGGGTGTCATGATTCTGTGTACAGAAATGCTTAATTTTGACGGAATTGATGGAAGTTTACAGAACTCACTCTGGCTACAGTTTTAAAGTACTGTTATAATTCATGTGACTTTGCCTGCACATGCTCTGCAAAGCAGGAAGGTTCCTGACGAACTTAAAGCAAAGCCTGCTCTAATCCAAACCTGCAAGCACAAGTTTAGACATATAGCACTCCAAGCCCTGGTTCAAAGTTGTTGGTGAGGCACAAATAGAAGTTGCACAGATCTCAATAGGAAAGACTGCTCCCAAAATGCAGTATCATTCCAAATGTTTCCAATGAGCTTGAATAAAAGTACAAATAAAGGGTATACTCACTCTGTCAGTAGCATATTGTACAGATAAATTCCACAGGCAATCAGAGCTGGCCCAGTGCAAGGGTACTCTCTTAGAACTTGAGATTAATTTTGAGGTTAAACTGGCAAGCTAAAGCATTTCCCAAAGCCATGGGCAATAAAGCTTCAGAAGTGTACATGAAGTATGTGCAAGACTTAGAAGTGCTTCTTAAATGGAGATTAGGCTACAACCATATTTGTGAATATAGTTTTCAATAGTGAACTGTCTTAAACCAAACCATAAAAGGCATTGCGTAAATTTGAAGTACACAGTCTTTTTTCCATTAAAAAACCTTATCATTTGCAAATGAATGCAAATTAATGTGATTTGCATTTTTGCATGTGTCATTACTCTAGAACATCTTCGACTTACAAAAATAGAAATCCATAACATGAACAATTAATCTCTAATTTTAAACCCCCATTAACATGCCCTACGTAAAAACAGACATTAATTGCATTAATAATGCAATGTAACAGCGATCATTGGATTTAGGACAAATTACTTCTATTCAGCAAGACTGCTTTTATTGCTCAGTCTGCCCTAGCTACATCAGTCTAATATGGCAGACACCACTGTTTTCATGGCTCCGGCCCTGTTTCTTCTATGTAAAATATGAGTACACATCTTATTACACCAGCAAAGAAAAGTTGTTTTATACCGGCATTCATTGATGACTGGCCTCTGTTGAAGAGCTATGCTGAAGTAGTAGCACACATTAACTGTAGCCCTTCAGGGTTCATATATACCCTCCCATGTCATGGATAGGCAGTTTGGGACAGTTATTTTCCTGTCGCAAACATCCTTTTCAAGTACCATCCTTTTCAAGTATTTTATGTCCCAGACCGATCCTTGAAGGATCAGTTCTGATTTCTTATGTTTATTATAATCAATACATACCTGGGCACCATGTTACAGATAGATTTTTGTCCTCACTTCATAAACATTCAATCTAAACTGAGATTATTTTAGTGATTCTTCAGAAAACCTTCCTGCCATAATAATCTCATATTATCAATCATTTTATTAGGTACCAAAAATACTTTACAGGTAGATTCTTAGCCCAAGTATTTTACAGTTTTGCACTGTTGATATGGATGATGTGTATTGTTACATTTATAAATACAGTTTTCAGATTGGATTTAACAGTTGCTATAGCAGGAGTTTTATAAATAAAACTTGAGACTCTGGACAGATTCAGGAATTCTAATTTACTTTTAAAAAAGTGGAATTATACCTTATGGCCATAGATTCTGGTCTTGCTCTGTAGCAGGAAAGCTGTTACTGAATTATTACTGCTATAGTAACTGAAAAATTGTATTCATTGGACTAATTTGTTTGAAGATAGTCAAATACTGCTAAAAGTGAGGTCAGATATTTCTTCCACCTGACAAAAACAATTTTTTGTATCATTTCACTAAACTTCTCTACCGCATCCTTTGAAGTAGGGACCCAAGACAAAAATTTGTCCAGAGGTTAAAAGTGTTCTTTTCCACATATTTGACTGTTTTACTCTCCAGAAATGGCTGTTGATACATGTTTAGAAAAGACTTGGTAGCTGCCAAATACTGAACTGGCTACACAGGGGGAAAACTGTCAGGCATCTTCCATCCCCTCAAAGTTCCTTGGTGTGACTGGGTAGCTCATGGTCAGTCAGTAGGCAGAGACAGCACACTGCAGTCCAGAATGGCTGGGGTGAGGGATGAGGCCAAATTTTCCCCACGGTTACAGCACTTAGTTTTTTCTCAAGTCCAGCATGGTGCTGGGCAGCAGGGTTGGAAGAGGAAAGCTCTGTGCTGCCTCACACTGCAAGGGGGGAAATTCTTGTTTCAGTGTGCAGTGATAAATGAGATGAGAATGAACAATGGGAAAAAATGAACAGCAAGGGATAGAAGGAAGAGATTTGGCAGTGTGTGAGGGTAAATGGAAGCCTTTGACAGAGGGAAATCAGGAGAAGGGACCAGAAAGAGGACAAGATTTGACAGCACACCTTTTGCCCTGGGTGCTGAACATGCCTAGAGGATGCAGTGTGTTACGTTGGCTTTGCAACACTAGCCTCCAGATCACCAGAACTGATGTGAATACACAACCCATTTGAGTTTAGAAACACTATTTTCCTCATTTGACTTAATTGCTACAAAAGCTACATGCTTACATACAGATATTAATACTTCTGATTTTCCTTGGTTGACAGACTCCTGTATCACATTCCACATACAGATGGATCCTTGACTCTGAAGGTGATAAATACTTCAACAGTGGCCTACTAACTCTTATTAAAATGTTGTATTCCCCCAAAGTCAGTATAAAAGAAAGTATTTCTGGAGGTTACAAACTATTTTAAAGGATGTGTTCTTAAATGGTGCAGAGGAGAAAGTAACAAATATATGTGCCATTAATAGCAATGAACCTATCAGCTTATCCTCTTAGGAAATAGAGGAAGATGCTGTTATTGCATAATTTGCAGATTATTAATGTTCTTCAGGTGATGTATTATCTGTAGACTAAATACCAGCTGTACCTCAGGTTTTATGATCAAAATAACAATCATAGTAGGTGAAGTTGAAACTTAGTATTTTGTGACAAGATAGTTTCATTTCAGTTTACTGGTAGGCAGTATTTTTAGGTGTTTGCTTATTTGCATGTCCCCAAATCTTGGATGCTCCCAAATGGCACATAATTTAGAAGGTTTTTTCCAATAACCATATTAAAAAATAAAATTGAACCATATGTTCTAATATGCCTTTCCAGTCTACATGAAATGACATTTCTTGTTACTCTGCTGAAATAAACCAAGACTTATTAGCAGGGCCTTGCAGCTACCACTTTCAAAGGACCTTCCATCCTGATTCTACACCAAGCAAGCCCTTGAATTTATGTAAAGCATCATTTAGTTTGTCTTCTGAAGTGTCAGCTGCAGAATAGTGTACTGATACCTACTTTATCTTCTGAAGTAATTTGTCAATTAAGATGGCCATTTTTTAAAAGTTGGAAACAGAAATAAAGACACTAGATGGCAGCAAACATCTTAAAACTGAGTTCTGTCTGTAGTGTGGCCCGAATCTAATAGATGTAGGTAGCCTTCCAGCTGTGAAGTGCCTCTTGGGACTTCTTCCATGGTTCAGCTGTTAAGACTGTCTTGCCAAAAAGCTGGTGTTTTCTCAAGCTTCTGAAATACAATTTAAAGTCGGAGCTTTGCTGGTACTGCTTTCTGGATGAAAAGAAATTATTCTGTTTCAGCATCCCACCCCTTCTCCCCACCATATACCTATACTCAATTTTGTATTAATGATATATAATTGAGTAGGACTGAGTTCAAATGTTATCTTTACACAGACTTAGCGGTAAACATATGTGGTAACTTGGGCTACTTGCCCTGCTGAAGTTTAGCAATATTGTATTTAATATCAGCTCACACCACTCAGTATCATCACACTTATTTAGCACTCTATTTTCCCTACCGCAGCAGCTTTAGGCACACTGAGTAAACATGTCCTTTTTTTCATGAATGTCTTATCTGTCACTGCAATTTCCCTGAGCAAGATGATGTCTACTGCTTTATTAAAATACTCCTATTCAAGCTAACAAATACCTCTTAAGCTGCTGTAGAGGGAGTTAACCATAGACTTCCTACAGATTCTGGGAAGCCAGATGTTTCCTAAAGATTTGTTTTTCCTTTATTAGGAAAAATGGATAATATAGGTTTTGTATGCCCCTTTGTAAAATGTTCTTTCACTGAACTGACTCATTAGGCAAACTTTTCAGGGGCTATTTTTGTATACATGCAGCTTTAAACTAAGGATGTGCAAGGTATAGGACTGAGCATTTGCAGGCCTAGAGATGTTTGAGAACTTTCTATTTGCTTGCTTCATGAGGATGGATTTTGTGCATTAGTGTACAGGCAGATATTGAAGCAGCACTGAAAGACCATGCAAACCCCTTAGTTCCACAGAAAGCTTTTAAATCTGTACATATTAACTGTACTGTAACTGTACTGTCATGGAAAACAGACCCCCTGCAGCCTACTGCATCACTATACTGCTCAAGGTGTATGCAGGAAAGGGCTCAGGCCCAGCTTTCACCAATGATGACAGGTAAATCCACGGGATTATCAACTTTTTTACCAGGCTTGAGTCTTTGGGTGATTTTTATTTCATCCCAGTCATATGTTGAGTGTCTTCTCTCCAGGCAAAAGTGGAGACCCTTTAGCTTGCTTACAAAGTCTGAAGAAAAGTGCAGGCCTGCAAAACAGGAGGACAGAGTGTACAGCAAGAGTAACGCCTGAGGCAGGAGGTTAGGTGTGGGCCCAATGGCTTGTTGTTTCTTACTCCACAGGAATGTCATCCATGTCTCTGACAGCCGAGACTTCACCTCTTCATTGTTCAGCCCATGGTCAGAGCCTTTTCTCCCATTCAGTTTTATTTCCCAAATTTGTTTTCCAGCCTTCAGGTCACAGATTTTTTTCATGGGTTTTTAGTGTGCTGCTTAGCACAGCTACCTTTTGCGTTAATCTCCCCCTGCTTCCAGTTTTTTGACCTGCTGTTGCTCTAAAAACATGAAGCGTTTTCTATAATTTTTCTTTCCTCCTCACTGGAATCTTATCCATCTTAAATATTCCTTTTGCCACAAAAATAGAAGTAATGCGTGAAAAGAGGGAGAGTGTTTTAAAAGAAGTCTAGCTAAATTATTCTTCGTTCAAGCAAAATTACTGAAAATGCTAGCCTCCAAAGAAACAAGATGACACTTCCTGTTATGTTATGGCTTTATCCTAGGCCTTGGGAATAGCTCCTACAAGGAGCATAATGTCAAACATTTAATAAATGCTTGAACAGTTACTTTGGGTCTAAATTCAGAGGCAGTATCAATCAATGTAGTATACAACTTTTCAGCTCTTTCCTACAAGGCCATTTCTGAAATTGCTGTTGTTCTAGAAATACTAGTCAGCTGCAGCAAATTAAAAAATATTTTGTCAGACCATGCAATTAAGTATGGTTTTTATTATCTTCTAAACATTTATAGAGCAGCACCCATTAGTAGACTGCATGCTTTCTCTTATCACTGCAGCTCTGTTATGCTGTACTAATGCAGCTTCAGGAAGCATTTTATTAGGAGGCATTGAAGTCATTGTTAGGTTTAAATATGTAACTATTTATATAAATTAAGAAATAACTCTTGACATGGCTTGTTTATTAACCATTAAGAATGAACTTCTTAGGATCTGTGAAAGGAAGAATCTTCTTTGTGTTCAGTATTACCAACCACAGAAAGATGTTTACTTCTCCTTCCCTAATCCTCTGATCTTAAAAAAAAAAAAAAAAAAAGAAAAAATAATAATAAAAAAAGACAACCTTGATTTTATCTGAAAATGTAGTGAAAGGTTGGAAACTGTTTGCCAAGTTAAGCTTGTTCCCTTACAAGGAAATGCAGTTTTGGGAACAAATAGCATTCCAGTCTTTTCCCCAGTGGGCATTATGCCATTGTACTTGCAGACATTGTGTCATGGAAATGTGCAAGAAGGCCTGAAACAGCTAAGAAATGCATTGCCTAGTTATATATTTATTTTCTACTACTTAAAAGCTCCTGTCTACACTTATTCAACAATAGAAAAGGACACAAGCTGAGGCTTATGGATTACATGTTTTTCTGCTTTATTGACTTAACGAAAAGCCAAAACTTACATAATTCTGAAATAGTTAATAAATGCAAGATTTGTTCTTATTGAAATATTTTAATATTGGTAAGAGCGTTCTTTAAGCAAGCAATTCTGTAGGTGATTCCCATGCTGGCCAGTGTTAAACTTTTCAATGTGAAGAAGGAACATATTCAAAATTAAAAACAAAGCCTTTTTGCTAGAATTTTTTATGAAAATATTATTCTTTAGCAAGAATTTTAAAGAGATTTGTCCTTTAGCACTCCCTGCTTTTACACCAGCTTTTAAAATACACTTGAGAAAATTAATAGCAGATGTTAATTTTTCTTTTCTGACTTTCAAGGTAACTGTCTTATTAGTGAGGTACTCTTGTAATCAGAAGGGTTTTTACAGTTATTAATGTTCTTAAATGAATCTTTCTTAGGAAATTACTTTTGTTATAAGAAAGTGTGATTTCTGCTTGGAGATGTTTTTTTATTATTCCTTGATACTATCCAGTAAAAACATGGTTTAAATCCACATGAGCATTTTGACAATCCATTGTTTTCTTGGGCAACACAGTTTTTAATAAAACACAAACTCCTTTATGGTTCTCTAATTTTCAGCAAGCATCAGAAAACATTAGTTTAAGTTTAGATGTTAAAAATTCTTTTTTCCAACCTAATTAAGATTAATTCTCAGCAATAAACTGTTTCTTGTGCTTTCTTCAGCCTACCACTGTTTGCTTTTCTACATGGGGAACAAATATCCATGTAAGCGGGATATTCCTAATTGCAGTATCGTCTCTGCCATCTTGCTAACAAAGAGATATATTTGAGATAAAGCCAAGGGATGAATGAAAACCTGTTTTCACTCATAGATAACTTCCATAATACTCAGTTGCTCATGCCACCTTCAGTATCATCATTGTTTTCCGAGATGTGGTAGCCTACATCAGGAAGAACTTATGCTCTCAAGTGCCCTTGAAACTTCAGGTTCATTCATTGGTACCAATGGGGGACCAATCACTCATAGCACAGTAATATTTGTTAGGAGAAAGAAGAGGATAGTTTTGGTGAATTGTATGTTACATAGTTTGTTCCAAGGAGTTTGTTCCAGCAGTAAGAATGCATCCAATGAAGGAGCTTCCAATATGTTGGAAAACTCTGAGGCTGTCTATTTTTTCTGCCTCAAGAAAGGATGATTTATGAAGTCCTTTTCACCATCAAATTCCTACAGATCACATCACATATTGCATTAAAGCTGAAATTTCTTATCTATGCATTCTGTATGGTGAATTAATAATGCAATGCATGATGATATAAATGTGCATATACAAGTACAAAGCTTTAGCAAGTATTTGACCCTTTTCAAACAGGACTTCATACTGGCTATTGGAAAAGATTAAAGCACCAGCAGGAAGCCCCTGTACCTTCTCCACTCCCAAATATGCACAGAGTATTTTACTGACAAAATGCACTTTAATTTATTTCATAATTATGCTATCAACATCCCTGCACATTTTTCCTATTAACCCACATTTAAATGTAGATACAAACTAGCCAGTTCTTTAAAGTTTTGCCAAGAGCAAAACAAGAATAGATGAAAGCTCACAAAATCCCATGGTTAAAGTTTACATTTTCAGTGCCCTGCTTTATGTGGCATTCAGAGCCTTTGCATGCTCAAGGGAAAAAATGACACTGGTCAACACTTCAATTGTTAGTATTATTTTGGGCTTAACTCTAGTATGCACTGCAATTATAGCAGAGCTTCCTTAGGAGGGATGTGAATGATGAACATGATGTTTCCTTTTCCTTAAGCTTAATATTCTCTTTAGCATCACAGTATTTTTGTATATGTTAAGGACACAATATTTTTAACTATTAGAGAAGTTCAGCATTTTTCCTATGTTCAGCCCACAGACTTCAATTCCACAAAAGAAATGGCTCTGTAAGTGTCACCACAGGAGCCAGGTCATTGGTTTTTTAATAATTACTATTTGTTGGATAAGTGTTTTCAAAATTTCTTTTTTTGTATGACAAGCTGATTCCCATTCCTGCTTAGTAGCTTGGCAGATAAAAAATGTAATTCAATTCATGCTGCTCTAATTCCATACAGCAGTTTTAAGATTAAGTCCTCAGTGATCATATGTAATGCAGTTATGACTTTGCACGAGTTATCCAAGTGACAATTACTAAAAATACCTTGCAACAGTCATAAGAAAAATATTTTTGATTCTTTTTAGCAATATGTGAACTTTTAGTATGTGAACTATTACAGGAGCTTGACCCCTACAAATCGATGGTCCCTGACATTATCCACCCAAGGGTGTTAAGAGAGCTGGCTGACATCGTTGGGAGGCTGCTCTCCATAATCTTTGAGAAGTTGTGGAGATCAGGAGATGTCCCAGAAGACTGGAAGAAGGTTAATGTCATCCTCATCTACAAGAAGGGCTTAAAGGAGCATCCAGGAAATTATAGGCCCATCAGTCTTACTTCAGTCCCTGGGAAAGTTATGGAATGACTCCTCCTAGGTGCTATCACAAGTCAAATGAAGCACGTCATTGGGAAAAGCCAGCATAGGTTCATCAAGGGCAAATTGTGCTTGACAAAGCTGATCGCCTTCTACAACAAAGTAACTTGCTTGGTTGATGTGGGGAAGTGGTAGATATTGTCTACTTGGATTTCTCCAAGACTTTTGATACAGTTTCCCATAGCCTCCTCCTAGAGAAACTGATGTGTTACGGTGTAGACAAGTGGTCTGTGTGGTGGGTGGGGAACTGGTTGTTGGTGGTATATAGCTCCTTTTCAAACTGGCAACCTGTCACAAGTGGGATCCCCCAGGGATCAATATTGGGCCCAACACTGTTTAATATCTTCATAAGTGACCTGGATGATGGGATCAAGTGTACCCTGATGAAGTTTGCTGATGATCTCAAACTGAGTGGGGAAGTGGACACTTCAGAAGGAAGAGCCACCCTGCAGGAAGTCCTGGATAGGCTGGAAGAGTGGGCTAACAAGAACCTTATGAAGTTCAACAAGGACAAGTGTAAGGTCTTGTACCTGGGAAAACATAATCCAGGAGTGCAGCACAGGCTGGGATCTACCTGGCTGGGGAGTAGTTCTGTGGAAAGGGACCTGGGGATCCTGGTGGACAAGCTCAACATGAGTGAACAGTGTGCTGCCGCAGCAAAGCAAGCCAACAGGATGTTGGGTTGCATCAACAAGGGCATCACCAGCAGAGATAAAGAAGTCATTCTCCCACTCAGCACTTGTCAGGCCACACCTGGAATACTGTGTTCAGTTTTGGTCCCTGCCCTGCAAAAAATGTGTGGACAGCCTGGAGAGGGTCCAGAGAAGGGCCACAAAGATGATCAAACAACTGGTAAGCCTGCCATAGGAGGAAAGGCTGAGAAAACTGGGTTTGTTCAGCCTTGAGAAAAGAAGGCTTAGGGGAAACCTTATCATCATGTTCCAGTATTTAAAGGGTGGCTACAAAGAAGATGGAGACTCCCTTTTTGCAAGGAGTCACACTGAAAAGACAAGGGGTAATGGGTACAAGTTACTCTTGGGGAGATTCCGATTGGACACAAGAAGAAAATTTTTCACAATCAGCCATTGGAATAATCTCCCCAGGGAAGTGGTGGATTCCCCAACATTGGACACTTTTAAGATTCAGCTGGACAGGGTGCTGGGCCACCTTGTCTAAGACTGTGCTTTCGCCAAGAAAAGTTGGACCAGATGATCCTTGAGGTCCCTTCCAACCTGGTATTCCATGATTCTATGATTCATGTTAGCCCTGAAGCCTAGCTTCTAATAGCCAAATTCAGCTGATAAATATGGATATAAAAATGATCAAAGATGTTAATCTATTTTTCAGAGAAAAAAATATTTTATGATTTCTGAGTCTCCTTCAGCTTCCATTTCCAGTAAAAAAGCCTGGGTGAGAGAGCTCATAGAACAGTCCTACTTACTAAGTTTTTGTAACAGAAATAAGTCTTTTATTCTGGTAATATATACACTCACTAGCAACCACAAATTTCAAGGTGCACAATTTTTTATCCAAAATAGCTTGTGTTTAGTTGAAAAAAAAATCACTTGAAGTTCTTATTTGTGCTGGTGAGCAGCAAATAGAAAAAAAATGCAACTGATTGAAAATTCCCTTGCTCTCAGAGGAAAGGAAATTAATGTAAATTGGTGAATTACCACCAGAAATACAAATTAAATTAGTATGAATAGAATAACAACCCTATTACAGATCCAGAACATCTCTTCTGATGGCTGTTCAGTGACTATTTAACAATTCTCTAATGTCCACACACTTACGAAGTGTAAAGAACAGAAGCATTTATCAAACCACTAAACCAATCTACCACATTTAGTTTGTAAATTGCCTTCAGAATGTGAGGGTTTGTGACACTTGTCATTGTGGCCACTACTGAGTACAATGAAGGCTTAAATTGTCACCACCACACCAGGATACCTTTTTTTAGAAGGTCATTCTGTGTTTCCATGAGTAAATTATTATTTCCAGCTTTGTCTTCCCAGTTATTGCTTGCAGACAATGAATAAGTTGTGTGACAACAGCCGTCATTCAGTGACTAAACATAGATGGTCTTGGGATCTTGCAGAACTAAATCTTCTCTTCCTTATGCATGCCTAAAGGGGCTACATCAGCCCATGGAACTGAGATCCAAAAGCTGTGCCCTATATTAAGGATGTGCCACACCCTGGGAACTGTCTGACAGAAAAAATAGCAAGCTGTTGGCAGCTATCTAAATTCATGTGTCTCCAGGAGGCAGGGTCATGGATTCGGCTCAACAAGGCTCATATGCTGAATAAAAAAAAATGTTTTCTTGATCCATTCATTTTCAGCATTTCATCCAGTACCAATACTGTTGCTTTATTAACTACATGGTTAGAGACAATAAGACTATTGTCTTTATTCACCATTACTGGTGAATCTAGGAAAAGATAACTTTAGGTGATGTTTGAGATGAAGAGAAACTGGTGCCAGCTCTCACACAGACATAAAATATTTTCATTCTTTATCTCCTTTCTCTTTATCTCCCTTCCCACATTCTTGGTAGTTTTTCCTGGAGCAGGACTCTATCCAGACAGTTTTTCCCTTTTTGCAAAGTCATTGCTTTTGTGTATTCCTTGGACAAGAAGCTTATCCATCAAAATGCAAATACTCCAAAATCCAGGGTTCTCCAGCCTTGTGACTTCCCATAGCTTCAGGAAAGTAGAGCAGCCAGGAGGGCCACAGTAACTAATTGCCCTAGGCAGATGCTCGTTTTGCCCCTGCAAACATCTCGGGTAGATCCACAGCAGCACTCACGTGGCATCACAGGTTCTCCATTCCTCTCCTCAGGTGCCTTAGCAGGCTTTGAGGAGGCCTCTAAAGGCCATTGTAATATAATTAATAACTATCAGAATTACCCTACAGTCACTAACAGCTTGTATGCAAGTTCAACATATTTAAACTCCTACATAATTTAGCCCATTATCATTTGTTTCTCAGGCAGTGTTCTGACCTGACAAAGCAGTATTATGAAAGCTTCATAAGCACACTGATGAAACAATACATTGTTTTCAAAGGCAGGTGAGCTTTTAAGATGCAATTCATAAGGAAGGGTTATTTTTGCTTATGAATTTTCATTACTTATCTGTCAAAATTGATTAATATTATAGGTGCTCAATCCAGTATTTAGTAGTTCCAGCTCTTTTGCTTTCTCTTCTCTGGTCAGTCCATCAGTAGTTCCTTCTGGTAGTTAAAAGATTAATTACAGCTAATAAAGGAAGATGTTTGCTCAGCAACTCAGACTCTTGTCGAGCCCGACAACGGTACATGAAGGAAATTTCTTGAAGCTTTTGTGCTAGCTGAAGGGGGAAAAAAGCTTATATTATTTTAAATAGTCCTGTCATGAGGATCTAAAAGTAACAATGAGACTTCTAAACAAAAGACAACTTTTTTTCTTCCTGAAAGAGGTAAAATCTTAAGCAACTCTGTTGTGGAGATGACAGTGAAAGGGACAAAGGGGTGAATAAAACTAGTTCAATTTCAAATTACATTTCTACTTTCTCTTTCACAGGTGTCTATTTCTAGAGTCTGAACTGCTTTCAGAGTATTTTCCCAGTGTCTGTTAAGTGAATGGTGATCATGAAACAGTAGTAATGAACTGGAAAAGCCAGGGCTTCAGTTTTGTGTGTGTGCATGTATGTGTACTTGGCCCTGATTTTTGTGTGGATGTTAGTATCAGAGCATGCTTTCTGCCTCCTCTGTGCCTTGCCAGCCACACAAATAGGAAATGCTACAAGGGTGTTCATAATTAAGGCAGTAGTTTCTGTACCATAAGTGGTCCCAATTACTTTACTGGCTGACTGGGTATGCCTCAAAAAAAATCCTTGCAAGATGTAGTTAGTTACAGGTTTCATAATATTATCTTCCTGATAATTTTCCAGGCAGATCTACTGGTGTAGAACTGATATAGTACTGTTCTGCAGTAACACCACTTTGATCAAAGTCCTGACTAAACACAGACCTGACATTGGCCACTCGCCTAATTTCTGCCAGTTTCCCTGATGTATTGCTGAAGAATCTAACCTCACCAGCTTCCTATGAAGATATATGATAAAGCTTCCTTCTTATCTATTTTGCAAACATTTCAGAACATAAATGTAAGATTAATTGCTCTTTCACTCTAATAATGGAAACCACATGAGTTCTCTTTTATTAGTGTTAATAGTCATCTGTGTATTCTTATGTTCAAGATCCAGAAACCATTGTTTCTATCATCAAAATGTTAAAAATAAGTTGGATCTCTCTAAGCGTTAGCTGTTTTCACTGGAATGATTCCTATTGTAAAAAGCTGTAATGGAAAGATGTGTACAAATACTCAATATCTGTATTAAAAATCAGTGTCATCAGAGTCCCTGCATTCTGGGACTCTTTGAGTTGGAAAATTTTATTTCATAACATATAATATCTTTTTGCTGTTATTCAACATGGGCAATTCAAAATGGAGCACATTATTAGTATGGACAGGTAGTTGTTTTCATTTTACATTCATTTGTAAACAAATTGGTGTCCAAGAGCTAACATTTGAGAGTTCAAGTAACGTGATGTAGTACTCTTCCTACATTTGTCAAATGTTTCTACTGTAGCTTCACTGATGTCTTCAGGATAATAGAAGATTCCCTTCTCTGTTGTGCAGTCAGGAAGCTGAGAAACATTTTGATAAATCTTTGATTAAAGACACCAGTGGCCACAGAGCAAAACATCTTTATCTGCCAATTTTTATTTCTTCAGCTGAGAGATAAGCTAGTATATTATTGCCATTACACAAATCTCAATCTCAGCCAAGATGTATCAAGTCATTTATGGAATCTTGGGAAATAAAAACATGTACTTTATTGTCATATCAAGACAAATTACCTGTAGATAACACTGGTATGCTTTGATTACTTCTTCAGAAACCACCTTGTCATTTTCTGTATTTTCACGTTTCTCTAAAAAGAGTGCCATAAAAAAGTTTTATTTTTAAAGCAGTTCTAAAATAATTTCCAATATCTACATCTTTTGAATGGTGTTTTGTGTTGACAGTTTACCATCAGCAACTAAAGAACTTCCACATAAATCACAGAAATATCAGTTACAATTATTATTCATTCATCAGTGAAAACTGAGTTCATTCTTTTTATGGAACACATCTCTGTCTTCCAGACAAAGGTTGCATTTGGACTGGTTGATGACATGTTCACAGTCCAGGTAGAGCTTATTGTGACACTATGTCTTCTAAAAATATTTAGTTCAGGATGAATGTATGATTTTTAAAATCACCTTTAGATACCAAAAGATATGAAATATTGAGAGTAAAGTGCACTGCATACTTTATAGGTAGACTGAAGATACTCAACAAATCTTTCAGTGCTGAGTGCTGAAATTTTTAAATCAAGTCTGAAGAAGTATGGTATTATTTGCTTTTAAAGTTTTAACATCCAAGTAAACTACAGAGATTTGTAGGACTTCTGTTGGAACAAGAAGATAGTTCAGGGAAATGAAAGGGCTTGCAGTAAATAGTTCAGATTCACTCGTTTGGACGTGTGCCTCAGAGAGTCAATACCTTGCATGGTCCTTCCCTGTGCTCTGTGCCTATGTTCTTTTACTCTTTTAGAAAGCAATGGATAATTTCTCTAATGTTTTTTGAATGGATAGATGAAAGAAGCAGGAAGAAGAAAATTCTTATTTTTAGACAAGTTTGCTTTCACAAAATGATTTGAGAACATTAGCAATGCTGTCTATGGACACCACTTGTGGAACCCTTACAATGCTGACAATAGTCTGAGTAGACATACTGCCTGATGTCCTGCAGAAAGGCCAGACTTTTTTCACAGGCCAGGATATGTCCTCCAGAATGGCTCAAAGCAAAAGCAAGAAAGGAAGATTTCCTGTTCCCCTCAGTGGCCCTCATCAAAGCTTGCCGAATGCTCAACTCTTTCTGTTAGCCTTGACAGGCTTTTGAGCAAGTCTTCATGAAACAGCTTGTGTTCGCACCTTGGATTCATTGCAGAGAATTGACTTCATTCCTTTCTGCCCAGATCATTCATTCCAGATCTTTCATTCCTTTCTGACCAGATCACACTGGTCTCAGTGCCTTTGAAATTGCTGCTACTCAGGGTGACAATGTGCTGCTACAGCAAAATTTCCTATGTCACCCATATTGTTTGCAACAACGCTTATACACTATAGTAAGACAGAATTGGATTTCAGGAAGAGGTAGAGTTTACCCTTAAAAATTTCAGCCTGGCTTAGTACTTTCTGTTTCTCTTCAGTATGTACACCTAGCTCCTGGGAAGGATAGCCTCAAGAACTGTGATAAGATAAAAAGGGCCCATAAGTACCCCGTGAACTGAAATAAATAGGGACTTTTTCCATAGCTACCTTTAAGTATCTCAGGTCAAGATGCTCACAAAAAGCTCTCTAAGTAGCATGCTAGCTATCCACTGTAATAACCAAGTGTTGAATCTGTATCAGTTCTATAAACTCAAGTATATATTTCATGTTGTTGGTACATTTGTTTTCCACTTGGTACAAATAAGAGGTAGAAGCAGACCACAGCACATTACCAATGTCAGAAAGACCCCTCTGTGTCAATTCTGTAGTATTCTGTCTCATTCTTATCCCTCCCTCTTGTTTAAATTTTTTCTAGCAAGTATTCAAGCTCCTTAGCCAGTAGCTAAACAGAGACTTGAAAGCCACAAACATAAGGCACCACCATAGATTTTTGTATGGATCAATGCAGAGGTAATGACCTTGAATTTTGTGAATTTACATCTTTCACTGAATGAAAAGAGATTATATGCGTTTGTTGAGAAATCTGAGAATGCTCCTTTTTTTCTGTTTTGAATGATTTATGAAACTTCTTATTTGTAACAGATGTGTCCAGCCACACACAGGAAAAGTTTGACTTGTGAAATGCATTTGTATTTTGAACTTTTTTTAATGCTCCATACTTTTCCATACAGAATGTGACCCCTGTATGAAAAGTTGCTCATATTTTTCTTTTAAATAGAGTTTTGACTGGAGCTGTCAACACCACAAACCATTATACGTTTTGGTAGAACACAAGAACAGCAAAGGAATTACTGGATTTGATGCAGACATTTCAAAGAAAAAAATCTCTATTTGGAGAGGGGACTCAGGGGTGAAGTTACAAGTATTACATTGTTTTCTGTTCTGCCCTGTCAGCTCTCTGCCCTGCTGACCCAGTTGCAGCCTTCACCCTTTGACATTTACCAAATGGTTGCTAAACTAGCCAAATATCTAAAAGGCTTCCAATTGGACATCTTCAGAACACCATCATTGATATAAATGATAAAGATACACTTGGGGAGCATCACTCAAAGTTGAACTCATTCGCCAACTGGAGCTTCAAAAATCTCAGATCAGGGAACTAATAAAACATTTCTGATTTCTGTGTTAAGTTTGCTCAGATGAAGAGCCTTGCATTTCATATGTTTAATTCACCCCTTAAATTAAGGAATTAGCTAAATTTGTAACAGTAGGTTTGTACCTGCAGAAGTCTTACAGATAATCTATGACAGTGTAAGATGTACAAAGCTCTATGCATTTACACATCAGAAAGGACTGAGATGGAACTGTCCTAAGGCAGCCCTCTAGCAAGTTTATTCAGCATAATTGTAATGGCTTTTCAGTCCCAAAACGTTACCTGCAATAAGGATTGCAGGGTCAGAGAATTGTATATATTTTATATGCTGCCATCTTTTCAGAATTATTTGGTATACTTGCATAGTTGATTTGTCTTTTTCTATTGAGTACTTCTCCCATATCTGACCTCAGCTAGCATAATCAGCAACATGCATGTTATTGTCAAATGCTGTAAATTTCTTTTCTGTGTTTTTCTTGAAATCAGCTGTTTGAAGGTAGACATACAAAGAGCCAAAAAGCGATGCTAAATTTTAACAAATGTTGAAACAGAAGTAAATCTAGAAGGTGAAGTCACAAAACCCTTAGTCTTTTGGTAAGGACGAGTAGCAACACACGGCAGCAATTAATCCAGTCCTGCACTGCATGAGACCTGAACCCCAGAGCATTTTACACAGACAGAAATCCTTCTAGCTATCATAGAGTCCCTGCAATTGTACATGGACCTAGATACCATTAGAAAAGAATCTCACATGCTCAGCAGCTTTCTTGGGGGAGGAGAACAGGAGGTCTATAGACAGATCTATAAAGTTATGTTAGCAAGGATTTAGGGAAGTAGTGACAGAAAGGAACAGGTGACAAGTCACAGACATAACCCCCAGAAGGTACAAGACCCCAACTTATTGTTCATTTTGAGAGAAGAACACTGAGGGGTTTTTTTTTCATAAATTCCAGAGTGAAACCTGACTTGTTGATGTGGTATCTCCACTTTTATGGATGGCAAAATGAACTCTAGGCCACACAGTTTGTGCAAGGTTTTCTTGGGCAAGTTGGGAAAGCAAAAACATGTATGAGATTTCCAGAATTTTCCCAAAAGATCAACTGAGAGTTAAAGGCAATGTTCCCTGTGCATGTCATTTTTCAAATTTAAGAATAGCCCTAGTTTTCTTTTTTAAACAAACTGTCTTGCTAAGCCTTTAGCTGTTTGCTACTGAGGCATTGTTTCTGTGCAGGGTAATCACATGAACTTCCAATACAAAAGGAGATCTTCAGCAACATTAGCAGTAACTACCTATGCTAGAAATATTAAGTGCACGTCATTGTGCTCCACTGCTTTTGTCCCAAGAATATTTCCAAGTCCATAAGAGATTTTAGCAGAGGGCTGTGCCTCCAATCTTCACAGAAAAGTATTTTTAAGCATCTTTCTTCTAAGGTTATATTTCCTAATGTGCCAAAAGTCCTATTTCCAGCCACAGGGCAGCGCTGGCTTTGGCAGTCAAGTGTTAACTGAAAATCTACTAATGAAGTAAGACAGTAGAAAGTGCAGCACCATTTTATTGCCTTCCAAGTCCCATTCACAGAGTTATATCTATTGCTTCAGGACATTTTACTCAAGCCTGGGGGCACAGCTGCACATGTTTACTAGAGACCCTCAAGAGTTACAGGCAGACTTGCACACTGTGCACATAAATATAATACAGCCTAAGAGGCTGTTTTAGACTGTGCATTGGAGTAAGTCATAAAGAATTAACGGAAACTGAGCCAGTGTGTCATGAACATGAATACAGTGCTGTGTTCGACATGAGGCATAACCATTACAGAAGTTCATGCACATTAGTTTACTGTGTTTATTGCAGCTTGATGTATTGCCCCATGACACAAGAAGGGAAGAGAATGCATACCACAACTACATTAGACTTTCATTTAAACATCAGCTGACTCTCATAAAGAAATTAGTATTGGAGGAATGGCATTATAGAGCATGAACAAGTCACTGGCATAGAAGGTGAATATCTAAGAATCCTGCCCAGAGAATAGTTTTAGAAATAAAGATATGCCAGAAGCAACAAGAAGAAAGGAAAGTACAAGTGCAAAAGGGATTCTACTCAGAAATTTTCTTGGCAGTGACTGAACCAAAGTTTTAAGAGAAAGATGCACTGCAGACTGTAACAGTATGGTTAAGGTAGTAGGTAGGGTTTTTTCCAATACACAACTAAATAATTTCATACTAATTCTAACAGTGAATGTGACTCAATATTGGCCACCACTTTTTATTTTACATGGCATTATAGTACCCTATACCTTATACCATTTATTGTCTAGACACAGGGTCCCTGAAAACCAAATGAAGGCAACAAAAAGCAAAGCTGAAACACATTGCTTCTCACTGTGCCTCCTTGACAGAAGTTCTGAAGTTTTCTTGTGAGTCCAATAAAAATAGATCAAAGAATTTAGCATCATTCAGACAAATATTAAACTAAGAAAAAAATAAAAAACAGTGAGACAATCTGATGGGCACATTCACAGGAAAAAGAACACTGAAGTGAGATCACAGTGGACTAATAATGTTTTTCTTTGAGGTGTAGTTTCAAGGTGAACCTTTGACAGAAGTTTGAAAACTTTAATTTTCACCCCACACAGATCTGAAAATTACCTTAATATTAAATCACTTAACATATTTCAGGTGTTTATTTATTTATTTAGTCTATGTTGGAATTGTCATTCTAGCCTTCTTTTGTGGCACGTCCTTACGTGAATATCAGAGAGAAGGGTCTACTCCTTATCTTTACCTCTGTCAAAGACAGACATTTTTAATCTTCATGAGTGGACATGTATCTTCCCACAAATCCCATGCCAAATTTTCCACTATCTAAATGCTGAACCTGTGACATTATGAAAATGACATAACTACAATTAATTCAACAAAATTATTTCTAATATATATGAGCCAGAGACAAGAATTCAGTGCCTTGATTTCACAGACTCTTTCCTGACTTGACTTATCTTTAATTATGGAAACCCAAACAAAATGAAAGTAATCCTACCTTGGTATGTGTCCTAGTTGTCACAGAAGTCTAGATCCTCCTTGTCTAGGTGGAAGTGATCTTAAAAATCGTTATGGTGTAGTAAATCAAGCAATGTCGTACATGTAGCAAATGAAATGCACAAACAAGGACATAAAAAAGAGAGAAGTTTTATTTAGCCAGTTATCTGCAGCTGGGTACTGTACTTTGCAAGATGGAGATAGAGAAGGATTAGAAACTGTGAGTTCATGCTAACTTCCAGCTTCACTTGAACAGATGTAACTCTAAAACTGCCTTACTGAATTCAGTACGGATTTAACACATATTAGGCAAATTCCTACTCCTCCCTCTGTCTTCATTTTCTCGTAGTTAGAAGTGATACTCTAAAGTGTGCTTTGTGCACAGATCATTCCTTTCACATACTGCAACCAGTGCAATGCTTATATAAATATTTTCTTGTGATTTTAGCCTGATAAAGGCCAATGAAGAGTGACATCCAATCTCCCTCTGAAAGCATCATAAATTTTTATCTCATACACTCAATTCTGTGTCCTCTGATCAAAACCTAGAAGACAAAACGTTTTATCAACTTGAAATTGGCACTCCCTAGTCATTCCTCAAAAATGGCATAATTTTGCCTTTCTTCCTGCAGATTACCTGGCGTTTACATCAGGATGATAACAGAAATAGCTAAGCGGTTTTTATAAAGTAAATAAGAAAAATAGGAAGCATACAGCTAGAGTGGATCTAGATAAGAAACCACTAATAAGTGCCTATAAAGTCACTGGATCCTCACTTGACCTGCTCTAAAAATATTTACTAACATTAAAAGCTATTTCCACTTTTATAAAGGAACAGCTCAGGATAACAAAAATAGCTTGCTATTCATAGGAGCAGAGCCAGGGAAGTAGCTACTTTGTTCGGTTATATGCAGAACTGAATAGGAGAGAAACGCCTTCTCACAAAACAGGCAAGTGGTACTAAATCCCCTAATATTTTGGACAACCCTGCTAGCTCTATTTTCCCCCATCCCTCCAGTTTTTCTTTACAGGCAGGTATAGACTTTGAGGTAACAGGTGGTTCTTCTCACTTTCTCCTGGGACTTCTCTGCCTAGGGCTGTTCCTGCTGTAGCCAGGGCTGTCTGGCAGGCAGAGCCCCATCTCCAGCATCTACCATCCAGTCCCACACCAGATCCTTCGGTTCATCTCACTTTATAACCTTCTCAATCAAATGCAAGATTTCATAGTTCAATGCAGTTAAATTTCAAAATGTCTTTCATATGATAAAACTTGGTTTACTTGAAAAGACTATCCTTTGTCCAATGTTTACAGCAGTAAATTTAAAAAGATGTATTTAGAAAATGGAATTCTTATTTGCAGTCAGCTGATGACTTCAGCAAATAGTAGTATTTTCCATGAAATAATCCAGAATTAGAAGGGAAATAGACATACTGACCTCATAGGGTCTCTTCTATGTATGCCAGAAGACTGCAGCAAGCTCTTAGCTAATAGCTTTGAAAAAACACTGCTAAACACAAATACTTCTATTGTAATACTCCAACTATTTTAATTGTAGAAACTAACAAAGCTTTTGTGTTTTCTATGCAAGCACCCAGTTCATAGTTTGAGCAGAAGACATTTTAGTTCTGGAAAAGATCTCTTGATATCAGGATTTTTGAAACTGTTCT
Source organism: Ciconia boyciana (assembly GCF_034638445.1). Classification (NCBI taxonomy): domain Eukaryota; kingdom Metazoa; phylum Chordata; class Aves; order Ciconiiformes; family Ciconiidae; genus Ciconia; species Ciconia boyciana. The sequence goes on along the minus strand of NC_132938.1, from coordinate 47,575,656 downwards.
GAAGTTATGAAGATTCCTTCTGATTTCTGCACATTTCTAAAATTTGTTAAGAAATCCTGTGTCTTCACAGTTGTAAAGGGTTAACAGTATTTGAACACTTGCTCTTGAAAAATTATAAATCCCTCTTAATATAGTCTCAAATGCTTCTTTGTAATAATTAGTTTATAATGTTTTCTTCTGGGTGTGGATATGAAGCTGAGACAGCTTTCCTCTTTTGTTAGTTTTTAATGTCCAGCTATGACTGAACTCATAACATATATTTAGTGTTCTAATTTAAGAAGTCAGATTTTTTGAAACATTGAAAAATACAGAAACTTTTAAATTCAAGAGACCAAATGAAAGAAGGGTCAGTGGGAGCTGTAGAGTGCTTAGAGAAAAGGAGAGAGAAGCCATGTAGCTAGGTGTCTGAAAATAATTTAGGACACTAATTTAGGCCCCTCTATTTTTTTAAGTTTATTTTAGGCCCCTCCTTTTTTAAAAAAAGTTTATATCCTCAATCATGACAAAAAACAATTGTGCAAGATATTTCCCAAACATCCAGTCTTACAGCAAGAATATATTTCATTAAGTAAATTCTATTTTAAAATTTTCTTTTTTTCCCAACCTGCATTCAAAGTTGAATAGTAATATTTATTGCTTTTTTAAGCTTGTTGTTGTTGCTTTATATGAGTTTTTGCAATACATTTCCACCAGCCATTGCAATTCTAAGGCAATGGACTTTAAATTGCTTAAAGAACCATTGCAGGATGTTATGAAAACCTACCCAGCAAGAAGACTGAACTAGGTTGAGGTACTTGTCCATGTAGTAAAATAAACCATGAGCAAATAGATTCCAGCTCTGTTTTACATGGTGATTTTTCTCTTAATGAGTAGGAGTTATTTTAGGTATATGTTATTCAGAACCTAGGGACTTATAAATCCAAATATCTTAAAACTGTAGTGACAGAAAAAGCATTGAGATATCTTTCCTCTATAGAGAGTAAACAAAAAACACATTTCTAAGTCTGCAGCTTCCTAATATCCCACAAGACTTTTTCTTCATTAGCACTGACATTAATTTCCAGCAGCTGTGGTAGGGTAGGTAAAATGCACATTTGTCTTCAAAACCTCATCACTGCAGTTCCAGTGAAGCATTCTCTGATGGCCACTTGTTTGAACCTCTAGTAAATGATCATTCATGACAAGTAGCCCCTTAATCAGAAGCAAATTATAACACCACCACCACTTAGCTCTTCTGTGTCACTTCTGCCCCTCTCACCTCTTTCCACAGCTACTGGTATACCCATAGTTTTCTTTGGCAAACGCAACAGGCACTTCATATTTTTCTGTTCTTTAATTCCCAGTAGACTCTGGGAAAAGCTCTCATTTGCATTGCATTGGTATAAAACAAATTATCAGCAGACAGACAGGTATCATCAGCAACCACCTACATCTACAGGTTGAAATTTATACTTCTATATGAATCATGCAATGATTTAAGGTCAAAAGAGTATTCTTTTGGCCATACTTACTGCCAAGGAAAAGTTTGTATTCTAACTTCTCAGAGCACCTTTCAATGAATCACAGGAAAATTCGTTCATTAGATAAATTTGAAGTTGCTACAATGATATTTTTTTAATCCAACAATGTGTTCAACAAATAAACGAACGAGCTTATAGAAAAAAAGTGACATTTTCCTGTTCCTTTTAAGCCTGTTCATTCAATATAAGGTAGGTAATTCATATCAGAGAAAGTGGAAAAATATCCATCAGCCGTAGACCACACATGCAAAATCTGAAACACAGATTTCTGAGCTGGTATACAGAAATATAGCATATGTTTGCCTAATCCCTGAAAAACTTTAGAGGACAGCCATATTTTTCAACCACCATCCTAAGAAATTAAAGGGAGTCACTATCATTTCAGAAGTTCTTTAAAATATATTCCTTTTAAAAACTGCTTTATTGATCCATAAAATATATCCACCTAATGTAATCCCACAACTTCACTTGTCTGTACTTGATACTTAGGGAAAAAGTATAGAAACCAGTTATATCTGAAATAACCTTACTATACCCTTCTCTTTTCCAAATGCCAGTGATTTACAGGCTTCTTAAGTGAGAGGCAGCATCTAGACCACAGTTTCCCAAAGAGCCCACCCTACGTAAGTGCCTCTAACCCTTCAGCCACTTGTCTCTACTAGCTGGGCACAGAAGAGAAGACAGAGGACAACGAAAGGGAAGGTGAGTGCAGTAAAGGACTGCTTCACAGCGAGACAGAGCTGAAGCTGGCAGGAGCTACTGGAGAGGCACAGGAGCACTTCACCAATGTGAGAACTGGGAGCTACGCAGTCTCGTTAGCCTTTAGCCTTTGCTCTCTGCCAGCTTGGCTTCACAGTTGTTATATCTCCTGCACATGTGTGGTGTGTGGCAGCCAGAGAGGAGCTATCAAAGGCCACTGGATCAAGGGTTATGCTGCTATAAACACACAAGCAGCAGGATTTAGGGCTCCCTGCTGAGGCGCACACAAGCCAGAGGGAAGCATGCAGGAAGCAAAACCCTAAAGGAATAGGATGCGGGTGCTAGTTAATCACCAAAACCTCACGTTACATTTTATCACCAGATTCTGACCCATTACTTGTCATTTTTAGGGCTATGGCATCTTGTAAGACAGTGTCATTTGCAGCCCCATAAACCTGTAAAACTTTAGACCTTTCCAGTGTCACAAGTAAGCCCAGTCAGTGAATAATAGCACTGTTGTATCTGAGTCAACTGATCTAATTATTTCTCGTGGCTTAGCAGGGATTTCAGACATTCACAGCTGCTTACACAAGGCATCACCTTTTTAGTATGAGAAAACATGGTGCTAAAATTTCACACGATTATTTCAGCTCAGGCTGAAATGTTGCTGTTTTAAGACTGGTCACATATTTGCAATTCACCTAACTCTTGTGTGTTCCTGTCCTCCTCATCCTAATCACTGCTTTTATAACTTAGGTAGCTGTTCTCCCTAAGGCTCGAAACATATCCAACTCTATGGTCAATACATCTATGGGATGTCTCTGATTACAACCAGCTTTTCTCTTACTAACCTACCTTGAAGTAATCCTGAAACACGAAATAATAGCAAATATTAATGTGTAAAATCCTCTGTGTTCTTACACAATCACGGCAGTTAGAGATGAAATATATACATAGGTCATCCATTACCTCTGTGACAGATTTAGTTCTGTTTTATGAGAATTTAGGGTTTACTGTTTGCTCACGTAATCTGCAGCAGTTGCAGCAATGATGCTCACAGCTTCAGCAGCATCTACAGTCCCTCTGGACTCTGTACCTGACCATGCTCGTGCAGGAAGCAAAATGGTGCCAATTGTTCCCTCCTCTACTGTACAATCTAGAGATAAGATCCAATACTGCAATATATAATAAACATCCACTGCTTGGAATTGCTGCCCCATGTCCTTCTCTACTGAAATTCTTGCTCTAAACACAGGTTTCCTGCCTGGGGATCCTTTGCAAGGGGGTGGCAAGAAGGTGGCAAAGGGGTGGCGCTGGGGATGTGTGTCACAGGCGTGCCACCTGCCTCTGCCTGGATGTGCATGTCATGGGACCCGAGAGCCAGGTCCCAGCTCCCAGCTCTGATGCAGCCTGGAAATATTGTGGCAGAGGCCAGTGCTGGCTCCTGCCCCAGCTCTGGTTGGGCAGTGGCAGAAGCTGGGACCTGGGACTAGTTTCTGTCACATACCAAGCTAATGTGGTAGGTGTGCGGTGACATGAGAAGCACTGTCTTTCACTGTCAGGTATTTTTTATTATTATTTACTCCACAACCACCACTGGTGCCATCTTATTCTTCCCAGCTACATTCTTACAAACCTAGGTTCACCATCCCCCAGAGTTCATAGGCTATGACCACTTGTCCTATCCTCACTGTGCTTAACTGAGGAATGCTGCTCTGGGCTTTTTTTTCTTTTTTCTTTCTCTTGCTTCACACCCTACCCCTCTACTCAGTTTTGCTGCTTTTTCCTGAACCTTTCCAGCTTATCCAGAGTCTTCCCTCTAATGTCATGCACAGTGTGATTCTTTAAATTTAGTGGAATTAGATTAGACCCCTTCTTGTTTTATCAGCTGGAATTCTGATATAAGCACCTCAGAAAAGATTTGCAACTATCTTTTGTAGCAGCCATAGTGTTCTGCAAACTCAGTTTGAATTTGGTGTTCTCCCTCAGATTTAGGCTTTTTTCTTCACTTCTCATTAACATAATTCTTTTCTTGCTATATATATAGATAAAATCCTTACAAAACTCCTCTTTCCTCCAGAGATTTGACTTTAAAAATGCATAAGTTTTATAAATACATCAGCCTACTTCTTTTCCACATAGTAACATTATTTTCTGTTGATGCTTGTTAGTCTTAGATTCTTTGTGCATTTTCCTTCTCTTCATTGCTGTTTTCATTGCTTCAAATAGTCATTTACATTTTAATTAATTAGTTTTATTTTTTATCTTAATTTAGATCAACCATTACAAAATCCATTACATTTGAGAATTAACATTAAATTACTGAATAGAAACATCTGGGAAGAATATAAAGCACATCTAAATTATCTCCTCATTTGTGTTACAGTTTCAAAAGGGAAAAACTGACGAATGAATTCTTAAAACAAGGACTTTTAAGAACAGCAGTACATGTCACTTTAAATGTATTATCTCTGAATTTGTTCTTGAGATATTTAAAATCTGTGAAAAAAATCCCAAAGATTAAACAATACAATTATCAGTCTTTTCCTATGCCCTATTAGCAACCAATGAGCTGATTTTTGGGATAGTAACAACTCTTGTTCTAAACCCATAGCAGAAGATGGAGGCGAATGTTCCAGGTGAGCAGCTAGAAGGGGAATGAGATTCAGAAAAAAGAGACTTTTTTCTTTGGGAGCAGCACTGCTCCATGTAAGTATCGGCAGTAGGAAATAAGGAGTTGAGTAGAATGAGAATGGTAGAGATTCATATATATTTATTGTTTCCCATGGCTCAAAAGGACGCTCAAAGAAGGGGAACCGATGCTGAGATATCCCACCAGCTCAGCACCCTACCATTTACACTACAAAAATTATTCTATGCTGAAGTGAGCACACTGTGAACAACTGTAGGTCACTGAAGGCATTAATAAGTGTCGACACATTTATTTTAATGAGAAAGCAATGAATAACCTGGTTATCCCAGCAGAATTTTTCATGCCTTGAATCTATCCGTACAGGTGGAAAAGTTCAAATATAACATTTGGTCTTTCCTGTCTGGGAAAGTTTTTTCAGTATAAGTTATGATATGACTTTATGTCAAAATTAAGGCAGGAAAACCATGTGGCTTGTGGATTTAACTGCCACATTTTGTTTTGGCTTACCCTATGTCATTTTAAGAGGAGTTTTAGCATGCACAGCTGTGCACCTTGGCTCCAGTGGTAATTATGCTAGTATAACTGACAAACTCTCTCAGGCAAAACATTGGTTTTCCTAGACCTGATGCATGGGGAACAGCTATGGCTTCAGGAACATCCTGAAACAGTGACCCCAACAAATCTTGCCTAAGCAGCATTTTAAATTATCTGCTGGGACATAATAAATTACCACTTGAATGACGCACTGTGATCATTCCAATCAAACCAAAATAAAGTAATTAAGTGAATAGCATTGGTGTGATGGCCTTCCAATTTTGCAGTTGCACCTTTCTTACAGGCACCAAAAAATGTGTACCTGCTTGGATGAGCAGTGACAAAGAAAAAACTTTTCTCTGCATTTTCTCTGGCAAATAAATGCCTCTGTGTACTCTTTCTATACATTTGATGTAGATCCTTCAGCTTATCCAGGCTTTTCAATGTATTATACATATTTCACTAGACCAGCCACTGCTCTGCCACTTTTAAAATTTCAGCATAAAGAAAACGTTAATCACCAGTCTCAACTTTCCTGTATTTTTTTCTTCCCTGTGAGCAAGTCATTACAGTATGTCTGATTATTAGGAACAAGGAACAAACATTTCCCCTCTGTGAAGAACAGGAAACAATGTTTGGAGAACAATCAAGTCAATTCTCCATGGAAAAAAAAATGTAGCAACAGGGGAGAGGCTTGACCTTTCTCCAATTAAAAAAAAAATAATCCATTTTCATCTGAAGAAGAAGAAATCAGCTTATGTATTCACCCAATCTGACCTCTTTTCTAAAGATGTATTTCACTGTAAAGTATATTTAAATATCAAGTATAACCATGAAATGAAACCAAAACACTAGGAGTTTTGGACTAAGTATTTTGCTTTCATCTTGTGAAATTCTTGTTTACATCTGCCTGCCATTGTAAATTATGTTTTCAGCTGAACATGAAAAAATGCACAAGATACAAAGAGAGGCCGTTCCCCTGCATGGAGCACACATGAACATGCACTGCCACCTGCTCGCAGCTGTAGCTGACATGGGGGAGTTAGCCTGGGAAATAACATCAGCAAAGGCAAAGCGACCGCTCTGACCACAGTTCAGCTGGGGTCTTGTAAACATCAACAGTTCTCTTCTCTGGTTGGAGTTTTTCATTTTGTTATGTATTTTTTCCGATATTTATCAAAGATCGGGAAAAAAAAGGTGAGACAAACGTGTACAGCAGTGGCACATGCACTGATTCCCTTAATATGACACAGTTCGAAGTCATATGGGTATGTATGCCTCCTGTCGCCTGTCTCATCTAATTGCATTTCATACTCCAGATTTCTGTAGTATTGCATAGTTCTTCCCTTTGGACTAATAATTAATTCTTCAGTGTGGGGCAGTATGTAATTTTGTTGCCACAGCAGCTAAGGAGTCACAATATGGTTCCCCGTTTGGCCCAAAGGGAGGAAGTAATCGATGCCAATTTTTAACTGATGAACAATACTTCCCTGTGTGTCAGCTCAGACATGTGGTTTGTGCATCTGGGAGCTAAACACAAGGTTTAAATGTTCCCACTCGCACCCCACACAGCAGAAATTTGATGGAAATTTTTCTCCTCGCTGTGCTATACAACAGCTGCACTGACTGTCTCAACACTGCCATTAAAATCCCTGGGTCAGCGCTCCCTCTCTGGCCCCACAACAAGTGCCATGAGAACACTGACATCTCAATACATTACATTTCAGAAGAAAATGCAAATTTACCAGTCATATGCAGCAACGATGTTGCCAGAGCTTACAGTTTTAGTATTAGTTTTGCCCTTTTGAGCAGTATTTCCAACTTGCTGACCAACAACAGAATCTCAGGGAAGGGAGACTTTTTTGTTCCTCTTTTTAAAGCATGTTTCTAGATCTTTTGGCAAGGAAAAAAAAAAAAGGCTTGAAAAAATGAAACATACACAGTTGTTGGGGCACAGAAAACAGGGGGCCACAGGAAAGAAGCTAATGTTTATTTGTCATATTTTTTAATTCACTATTTTTCATCTGAACTCATTTCCATGCATGAAGCCATGGTTTTTAGATACCTAAGTCCAGCATTACTGAAATAGCAAATGCTCCTTGCAATGCCTCTGCATGCTTAAAGCTGACACATTTCCACCACCGAGCTCCCAGCCTTCATGCTCGCTTGACAGGAACAGCATAGCTGCTCTGACCTTGCCATGTCCAAAACCAAGACGTTAAGAAAGGGCAGCAAGAAGATCAGAACTGCTTATTGTAAGGGGAGAAAGACACATTGCAAAGGCAAATGCAATGAGTGGTGCCTGTCAGGTATAAATTCCTACTCGGAGCTCACAGGAGACTGAGGAAACAATGTTCTTTAAAAGGCTGGACACTTGAAAATTTCTGTGAACTGATAACTCATGAAACTCATTGCCATTAGATACTACAGAGCTTAAAACACATCAAGAAAAAGACTAGACGCATATGGTCGAATTCAAACACTGACATGCACAAGGACATGAAGAAGCTGGGAAGAATTTGACCTGGTGAGCAGGAGGGTATGAAGCAGTACCTGCAGTATGTTAAGATTACCTTTTTTTCCCACAGAAAATAATGCTCCATTGGTGCTTGCCAAAGCACTCAGCCACCATCTGACATCAGGTTGAAAGCTTGTTGATTAATATGTGCAGAATAACCTTTCCGGCACATTTCTTTAAAATTACTGGTCGCATTGTAGCTGTGTTTCAGATTTTACTCCCTCTAGAACCAGATAGTCTGTCAAATGCATTCAGCAAATAATATGTTTACTGAATTTCATGATGTATTAGAAAGCTATTATTCAAAGGAATGTTCTCAATGGTTCATTCAGCTCTGGTCAAGGCTCTGCCATATGGGCTGCTGTTGACTGAATTTGCAAATCCTCCTACATATGCAGCAAAATACCAAGGCATCACAAGAACAAGTTAACGTTATAAATCTCAATCACCTTTCCCTTTGCTTGAAAGAATGCTGCTATTGTCTTATTTGCAAAATTCCTCTTGGGATATAATGATCTTTAGTCCCAATATATCACTGTAGTACCACAGAGATCTTAACTTTTACAGTTTGTTTGCAAAATTAAGCAATTCAGCTTGCAAACTCAAAACTTCTCAAAATGTTTTTTGTCTCAGAAATCTGGTGTCTGGGGGCTACTTTATAAAACATAAGGAGCAAATTCTGTCAGCAGTTGTCTCACATTGAGTACAGAGCAAAAGACTGATAACCATATCTTAGAGATTTAGCTATACATTTATCATGAACTGTGGGAATATTCTAGCAAGTTATAATTAGTGTTCATTAATCACAACAATGGATTAACTTCTCTTTTCACATTCCATCCAGGTTTTAATGCATATTATGGACTGGATTCCACCTACTTTGTGGGTCTTTTCCTTTTTGACTCATTCCATTTGTCCAGTTAGAGTTAAAAAACAAAACAAAGTTGGCAATTGTACAGCCCTTCATAACTCTGTAGTCATACTAAAGAAATTACATGTTACCCAAGAAGTTAACTTCTGTTTCCACTGGCACTGGAAAAGCATTTCTAAATTAGACTTACAGCAAAAAATCACTGTCGTTCTGTTTTATCCTGTGACAATTTACCGCTGGGTGTGCAACCCCTTCCGACCAGTAGAATACTGAATCCACTGATCCAACATTTTTTTTGCAACACTGGGCCTCGTTCTTTCTCTACTGCCTGCTAAGTGTCAAATATATTTTGCCTTTTTGTGCAGTATAAAATTAGGGCTATCTCTGGACCTGTATAAGAGGCAACCTTCACTGAAAACAATAGTGAAATGCTAGTGACACCGTTTCTAGTCTAGCAATAAGCCTGGCACCATGGGCTCGTCGGAGCCTGTTGATTTTGGCGCTAACACGTGATAGAATTTGTCATAGGAATATGCCATAAAAGTGCTTGAAAGGGGAGACAATGATTGCATTTGGTGTGGTAGGGAATTGAAGGCTACTAGTAAGATCCAAATGAAAGCTGCTATGGTCATAGCCTTTGCTAGTAGTATTATGAATGGCTGCATACAGGGCAACATTGCAACAGCAAGCACACCCCAGAGAAAAGGGTGTCTCAGGACTCCAAGCATGGTGTGAGTGCTTGTACAAAACTCTTAGCTGTGGGTGGAAGAAAGAAGGCTGTATCCTACAGAAGCTGCACAGAAGAATTGCAAAGCTGAATTTGACAGCGAAGTTGCAGGCCTGAGTGACAAGCCAGCTATTGATGTTGTCCACAGTGACAGAGGAGCTGTCTGTGAGGATTTGAGGAAAAAGATTAAAATCTTCATTAAACTTTAGCTGCTGGCAAGAAACCCATGAGATGGTATCAGGCAGAGTCCAGTCAAACTGGAGGCTTGGTGTTCCAAGCCAGTTTAAAAAATACAGACAATGAGGAACTGTTTGAAACAATGGTGAACTTTCGGATTCTTTTTATAGTTTGTCTTGAATTTTTCGCAGAAGAACACTATCTTGGTGTGAAAAGTGACATGCAAAAGTGAAAAATTCATAAATTTCTGCATTTTCAAAGAACATAAAAGGGTACTGAATTAATATATATTTGGTGCAAACTTCTAATCAAGAATGATTTTCCTGGTTTCAGCCAGGATAGAGTTAATTTTCTTCCTAGTAGCTGGTATAGTGCTGTGTTTTGGATTTAGTATGAGAATAATGTTGATAACACACTGATGGTTTAGTTGTTGCTAAGCAGTGCTTACACTGGTCAAGGACTTTTCAGCTTCCCATGCTCTGCCGGGCGCACAAGAAGCTGGGAGGGGGCACAGCCAGGATAGTTGATCCAAACTGGCCAAAGGGCTATTCCATACCATACGATGTCATGCTTAGTATAGAAACTGGGGGGAGTTGGCCAGGGAGCAGCAATCGCTGCTCGAGGACTGGCTGGGGGTCGGTTGGCGGGTGGTGAGTGGTTGTATGACTTGGTTTTTTTGTTTTTCCCTGGGTTTTGTTCCTCTCTCTCTCTCTTGTTATTTTCCTTTTCATTACAAATTATTATTATTATTATTATTGTTATTGTTATTATTATTATATTTCAATTATTAAACTGTTCTTATCTCAGCCCATGAGTTTTTTTACTTGTGCTTTTCTGATTTTCTCCCCCATCCCACTGGGAGGGGGGAGGATGAGTGAGCGGCTGCGTGGTGTTTAGTTGCCGACTGGGGTTAAACCACGACAATGACCCATCTCTATAAGGATTATATTAAACATATATTATTATTATTAAACATAAATTATGATTTTCCTTAGCCTGCTGTTCAATTTCTTCAGACATCTAGTGTATTTAAATCACTATGCTCTTTCCTGTTTACTCACTGTCATGACTGAAAAATCCTTCTACAGCAAGAGCATGACTTCACCTTAGAAGCCTTTTAATTACAGCTTCTTCCAGTATTTTTCTGGTTTTTTGTGGCTTTTCCCAGCTTAGCTTTACCTCAGTCCCATATCCCAGCCCAGCAGTACCAGGGCATGGGAGAAAACCACTTTATACAGGGCAGCTGGAGAGGAAGTGGAGACGGAGACAATAAGGCTCAGCTGAAAGGCTAGGAGGGAAAATAAAGCTTTGTCTCCTAAATTCTTTTGCCTTAAAAAAAATTGCACCTCCTATTTGCCTTAAAGGAATTGCACCTCCAAGTCCATAGGCAGCCATGGCTGCCAAACACAAGCTGCTGTACCCCCTCTTGCCCTGATGCACAGACCCTTGAGCCTCCCCTCCACTCCTCCGCAATGAACCTTAGCACCCCTCCATTTCACTATCATCTCCCAGCAGAAACTTACATATTTTCATGTCCTCCCTCCCTAAACTACCTTCCACTGGAGAAAATTTGACCTTGGCTGAGCTATATTGTACATATGCTATATGTACAGGCTGTGCCTGGCCTTGCACCTGCCTTGTGACTATGCGGACTTGCCTGGTGGTCACCACACTGTTGGCTGAACCTGGTTTCACTGGACCCACTCTGTCCCTCCTGGCTAGGGATGGTGGGACAGCACTCTTGCCCCTGGGGCCAGCCTCAGCTGCCAGCTTTACCTCCAGTCCCACAGGCCCCTGAGATAAAGGACTGGGGACAATCTAACCTTCCAGTGTTCCTCCTCATCACTCCCTCCATTCTTGGGAAAGCAATTCTTTCTCTATGGCTAATACTGGGGACCTGCCTTTCAACGCGATGCATTCAGCTGAGTTGTGCTGAGATATTCTTAATCTTGCTCTTATCTTTTCTGCTTGGTTCCATTTTTGAGCTAACTCTACGACAAGCAGCCCAGCCTAGATAAACAATCACATACATCATCCTCATCCTAAAAAAGACAATTGTTTCCCAGTTCCTGTGTGGCTGGATGGTTACACAGATGGTGTGAACATCCTTCTGCTGAAGGTTTTGGCTCTGGCATCATTTGTCTCACAAATGAATGCTCACTGTCCCACAATGTCTCCTTCATTTACATTAAATTGGACAGCGGATTTACAAAGTCTTGCATTCCGTGTCTCCTTCACTTTCCAGAAGAGCAAGAGGCTCAGGAGAAGCTTTACTGATCGCTTCTGCAAAGTGAGCAAAAGTTTTCAAGGAGATGCTTTATGGTATTCATTTTCCAGTGGCTGACTTTACTTGCCATGCTCCATTAAGACAGCCTTGTGTACTAAGCAAGCCTCAGAAATGGAAAATTGTGTCTTACAGTAATTTAGACACCACCTCCCACCCAAGAAACAAGATTAATTTCTATAGGATACGTGCTGGCACAGTTCCAAGCAGCTGGGCTCGCACAAAGCAGCCTTTTTTTCTGTAATAGATTCTGGTGGAGTTTTGTCCCTGTCTATAAAAATTGCCTGTATTATCCTGAAAATAGAAGCAATTGAGCTTTCCTGACCTGATTTTGTTATAAAACCTAATTAATTTACAATCTCAAAGTTCATCACAAAAACTTTGTTGAAAAGTATTTGGGAAAGCAAAGGAGGACTCAGAAATGCTATTACTTAGCATCCATTACACGGCTGTCACCCATTCTGATTCCCAGGAAGTACTCTGAAAGTTTTCTATGTGCAACAATTGCACAATAGTATGCAAAGCAGACACAGGACTTCCTAATATTCTCCAGTTTCATGCTGGAGAACTACTAAAAACTACTATTTGCATGGTTTTCTGGGATGCAAGGCTAGGTTTGCAGCATCATCCCATTGCTTTTTGCAAATGCTGAAACAGAAGCAAGGCTGCTGTGTGCCTTAAACAGAGATGTTCATCCTGCATGAGAGTTCTATTCTACACCAAGGATTATTTTTAGAAACAGTCTCCCTGTGTTGAGTAGTCAAAAGACATTTAAGGATTTATTTAATTTTCATTTAATGTTTTTGTCCTGTTTTTTATTTTCACTGAGGTCAACTTGAAAGTGTTTATAAAGCTTACTTGGAAAGCTCAAACAGTGCACGGCTGCATGGCTGAATTATAGAAAAATAAGCAAAACTAACCCTGCTACTATAGTTTCCTATCTGTCCTTTTGGATTTTTGGCTTTCTGGCAGTTTTTGTTGGGTTTTTTTTCCCTTTTCTTTGTTAAAGCCTATCTTCAAAGTATTGCTCTATTTTGGATTTTACGTCTCTCTTTTGAGCAACTGATTTTGAAATATGTCTATCAAACATTTGATCTTTAAGGACATCACTAATTTAATCCTCAAAATTATATGTATTATTTCACCCCCCTACCAGCTCTCTCTTTATTTGTTGAAAATGTTATCAAATCAGGATTAAGGAATTCAGAAGAAGAGGCTAAGGAAACATTCAATCAGAATGTAGAAAGAAGTCTATATATGTGATGTATGGCTCCCTTTAATGTACTAAACACCTTGATTTTTGAGCAAAGCAATTTACTGAAATAGACATTAGCTTTTAAGAAATTATTTGATACACTTGGAAAAAATAGGCAAGTTTTCAGGCACAGAACTCCAGTCAATCATAATTCAATGGTGCCTCTGTTGCAATTTTTAATGTAGTTATTCTTATCACAGGTCAGCACATCAGGCAAGAGTCACCATTTTACCAGCTGTGAATCAAAGTACATAGCCAATAAGTAAAGGTATAGCTATCCAAATGATAGTCATAAGAATTACACATTTAACTACACTTACAAATCTGTGCTCTAGTTGTTTGCATAGAGACATACAGGGCACCTGAAGTAGAAGAGAGACCCGAGCACTTGTACATGAACTGAACACCCATTCCCACAATCCCACAATATAATCAGGTCTTTCTGCCAATGTTTTGTACAACCATGCAATTATCTTTTTAACTACTTGCATCCTACTTTTGGGCAGAAAGAAAATGCGATGGAACAATAATTGTGTAAAAACTGAAGCTAGACATCAGACAAGCTCTACATGCAAACTGAATCCTATTTTGAGTGCTTCCAAGTTAAGGAGTGTTTCCAAAACTCAAACAAAAAACATTTAATTACATGTAATTTTTAGAGCGCTCTGATTTTTCAGTCCATCATATTTCATAAATGTTCTTTTATGTAACTGAAATGTTTTGGATGTGTGAGAAATTTTATACATTTGAAGTTCTGAACTGTATCAAAGCTCCAGGAAACAGGCCCATTTAAAAGGAGATACTTCTGTGTAGCTGTAGATAAACCATCTGGCAGACAAAATGCCTACAATTCTGCTGTTGCACCTTAACACTGGTATTACTAACTCCTGAAACACACTTTTGTCTGCTCTCAGAGCTACAATAAAAAATAATCACTACAAGAAAGCAGCTGCCTGTAGAGATACAGAAGAAGAAACCCACAGAAAAGCAGGAGATGAAAGGGAAATGTGTGTTAACAAGAGCGAGTGGAAGCACACGGGGCTTCATTAACAACCTCCTGGTCTCCTGGGGACAACCCAACACCCCCCTCACCACCAGAGACAAAGAGCTGGCAAGTGTCACCCATTCCAGAACTTGGCTCCGAATCAGAATGGCCTAATTAAAGATTAATGCTCTTTGCCGAAAATTAATACCTGCTTCACATCTCTCAGAGAATGAATCGAAATCTTTTCATATTTTTACAAGTAAATTAAAGCTGTCTAATTTGATTGCAGCTTCAGGAATTGCAGGTATTCACCTGGACATCCTGTGGTGATTGTTTTAAAGCGGATTTGAAGCTGTATTGTCATCCATGGGGCTATTGTCATCACCGATTGGCTTTCAAAGCTGTTATCAGATCCTAAGTCAGCCGTAACTCGTATAATTTTAGGAAATATTTTTCAATAGTAACATTAGGTTTGTGTAAAATTTTCTAATTAGAGTTTAAAAAAATATATCACCATCACAAAGTGAGAAGTCAAAGGGAATTCAACTGTTTCAGTGTGCCATACTTTTACTAAAATATATCTAAAATGGTAAGTAATGAATGCCCGTTATAAGAACAGTTTGATTGCATCATTATGTAACTAATTAATTAATTTGATGTGGCATCTAAGACTATGTCTTCAATGAAAAAGAAATTAAGCAAACGATACGAATGAGCCCAGAGAAAGGTATTATGAGGAGGCAGCATCAGAGTTAATGCTCACTTCTGCCCTTTGCTACATTTTTCCTCTGTTGTGCCAGGCAGAAATAACTCCCTTGTTTTATGATTAAAAGAAGTTCTGCTCTCAGGAGTCATTGTGATGATCGCACACACAGTGTCAGTGTAGATTTCATAACAAACAGGAAGATAGCTTTTACTTTTCAGATCCATTTTGACCGCGCTGAAAAATGTTAAGTGCTCAAAGTTTCCCAACATCTGTGTGTTGTAAGAAAACTCACCCTCAGAAAACTGCGCTTTATCCAAGATAACTGCCTAGTTTCTAAATCTGTTTCATTCATTCGTCTTTATCATTATTATAGACTCAGTTTGCTGCATTATTTTAGCTTTGGTTTTTGGCTTTGATTGTCTATTTGGAGCAAATTTCTTAATGATCTTACTCTACTTTGGAAATCAGAGATCTAACACACCGTGCTGGGAAGCACAGATTAGCCTGACTCTCAAGTGAGCATGTATCATTGTTATCACGTGCCTGAGCCAACGGTTACCATATTCCCTGGGACTGCTGCCATTAGGTCTTCAGGGAGTGTTTCACCAGGTTTTAATGAGGAATGACCTTTAGATAAAATGGCAACATCCAAACAGTTTAGACATCCTGTTTTAGCTGGAAATGTATTCTGAGCTGAAATGATTTTAGGATCTTTTTTTTTCTGACATATTCTGCTATACTTGATCCATATTACTATGCACCTCAGAACTCCAGCATTGTGTAAAATGTAGCATGTACAGTTTAGCAGCTTTTGAACTGATTATGAAAATTGAACAAGTTGAGAGCTTTCCTCAGACAAAAAGTCATGATATTACGTATTTGTATTAATTCAAAGGTGAATGATTTGCCAGAAAGCACTGATGTCCTTCCTCATAAACCACATTAGCAATTTCTAATCTATCATATCCTTCTACACAGAAGTCTGATAAATTGGTTTAAATGAAAATCAACTCTGAATTGTATTTGCAAAATGTGTGGAATAATACTTGGATTGCTTGTTAAATGAAAAGTATTGTTAATATAACATGAAACACAGGTGGAAACTTCATGAGTGAATAAGAGTATAAAGTGTTCATTTGCTTGTGTTCTTGCAAGACCATTGGAGACCATTTATGGAATGTCTCTGAGGGGCAGATTTTTTATCTGGAATTAATGGAAAGATGTGTCACACCATGTCCAGTCTAGCAATTCACTGTTATCTACTGTGCTTCTGAAAAGTTATTACTTATTTTAGCAAGTATAGAATATATTTTGGTATCATTAAACATGCTGAAGAGCCTTATGCTAAAGTTACTGTAAAGAATTCTCTCCTAAAAAAACACCACTATAAATGAGAATCAGAACCCCATTAGGAACACATAAAGAGCTAATGTGGATAATTCAAAGTTTCCATTTTTGTGAAATCATGCCCAGGGGTGTATTTAAACATTGTTAGCATTTAGGGAGGAGCTGGGTAAACTAAGAGAGAACCTAGATACAACCTCACATTACCTAATCTTCCATTAGCTATCTTCTTTCCAAATTATATTGCTAGCCCCTTCTTTGCCCGTGATTCATGATGTGAGAGATGTGCCACAAAACACAGCACACTGACTAGGCAATCTCCTGACTTAGCCAGAAGGAAATGCTGAAAGCTGGCTGTCTACATGCAGGCTGGAGGAAATCACCTATTTCCATTGGGAAATAACAGCTGCAAACTTGGCCAAAGTGGTCCTTTTTCAAAGGAGCTTAATGGTTAGAGCACGCTTGTGGGTTGAAAAGCACCTGGACTGAAATCCTCCTCAGTTAAATAGTATTTGAACATAGGTATCCCACCTCTCTACAGGGGAAGGAACGATTACAATTGTGAAGGAACCATTACAATAATTCTCTGAAATGGATATTTCTGAATTTCTTCTGTTGAACCCATTCCAACTGGCACTCAGAAAATTCACTAGAAAACCTTGCAGGTCAGAGCAGATGTCTGAAATGCAGAGGAATCAAGCTCTGGTCTCTACTGTGTTCATCATCCCTAAGAAAAAAAGACATACTAGTTCCACTGGGCTTTAAGCACATCTCAATATGAAGACCAAAGGCTTAGGTTTACAGAAGTTTCTGTAAGCATAATACGTGCTTCACTTCAGTCCAGAATGCTTGAATGGATCTTGGTGATATGTCTATGCCAAGAAACAGGAGCCAAAGCTCGGGAATATGATGTGCAATTGCAGAAGTTTCCCTGGAACGGGAGGTTCAGGTTTGAGCCTTACGGGACACAACCTTTGCTCCCATTAATGCCAACAAGGACTTTGTTATGGACTCGAAACATATGCAAGAGTTGGACAAAATCTAGCAAAACTGACCATAAACTGTGTTGCAACATAATCCTATTGTGGCTCCAAGACTTGAGGCTGCCAGAGTGGCCCCCACGGATGTAATCTAGTGGAGAGGAGATTAGAGCCAGCCACATGAGAAAGTGTGGCCTCCCTTTATGGGGATCCCACAGTGAAAGTCATCCAAAGTGCAGGACTCTTCCAGGCTTTTGTCATATAGTGGCAGGGAGGGTGGCAGCTTATAAAAACTTTCATTTGAGGAAATTCCCTTCATTTTCTTAAACATTCATCCAGTCCTTAAACAGTAGAATAGCCATGATATTGAGCTCCACAAGTTGTATTTGCAAAACTGAATGAATATCAGATCACATTTTCAGATCTACACTTATGAAGTATGCTTTTCTCTGATGATTTGCAATCCCTCCTTACAAGGCATATTTACACAGTTTTTGGCAGGACTTCTCCTCCACCAAAGAGGAAAAATGATTTATTTTTCCTTGCTAATTACACTATTACCTATACTTAAAATCAGGGAAAGGGAATAGGCTGAAAATTTGACCCTAAACTATATGTGGGAGGCAGGGTGCCAAGAAGTACTGAAACACATGTAAGTTCTGTTTTCTTAGCAGGAAAGGCAGCAATTGTGAAAGTTTGAGGATACCTACACTGGGTGGTAAAGCTTCCAGCAGAAAATCAAAGAAACCTTAGCACTAAGGCAACGGTGTGACAAAAAATACACGTCAGCTCTCCATGGCCATGCAGATTATCACTCAGATAAGACTGTGATAGAGGGTAAGAATTCTTTCCCAGTATGGTGTTGACACTGCATAAACTTTAATCTGTTGTTCTTTGCCTTTCGGATCTCTTGCTTCAGAACACAAACACTAACAAGTTGACAAAAGCTGTGTTTGCACATTATAGCTACTTGCAAACTAGCATTTCAAGTTCAAGTTTAGACATGTGAGCACACAAAGCAAAATGAAGTGGAAAGCTGTGATTTTAATGGGGATTTAATCTCTTTTGTTCTTTGACCTTTTGTGGCTCTCAGAATACATCAACGCTTCTGTCGCATGAGTTGCCTTATTGGCTTAGTTCATGCTGATAGAGCCGAGCAAGCATTCAAGTGCAACGAGAAGTGTAGGTTTTGATGGTATTTTGCACTCTTTCTAGCAGCAAGTACTATAAGCGCTACCCAATGGGGTATAAATCCTGTGAATTAGCCCAGGCCGCAGCTGCAATCCCAGGCGCAGTGACTCCTGCAGCTAGACAGACAGAGCCTCATACCTCTGTCAGAAAGCAACTTTAGAAAGCAACTGCTCAGGTAGCTGGCAGTGCACTGAGCCTGGGGGAACCCCCAAGTCTGCTGAGCATCTTCCCTGCGGAAGGCCAGAAGAAGGCAGAGCAGCACTTGAACAGAACTATAACATCTCATAACATAACTTTTTCATGTCTGATTATTAAGAAAACAACACACTGCATTTTCAGTGTATGTAATAGGCATTTTTTATTTCCCCTTCTGTTTTATGTTACAAAGCCTGCTCAGCTAACAGCCGGATAATGGAAGTCTCCTAATTAAAAGTGCAACAGGAACTGAATGACTACAAAAGGAACCCACAGCAGAAGGAAGGAGCTAGCTGAGCCCCTCCGCAATGGTGATCAGTCAAGATGGAGCCAGCAGTAATTTGTGGATTAGCTATGTGATACCAGGTCTCACATTCTCTCACACCAGACTCTTCAAAAAAAAAAAACAGGCTATCACAATCTATCTCTCCCCTGGGTCCTCCTCTCAAAAATTTAGCCAGATACACTCTAATAATGATACACATGAAATAAATTAGGAGATTCTCTCCATGCATTTATGTATCCAAGCTGCAACTGCAATTCTGGACAGTAGCAGTGATAGCTGCTATAACAGGAATACTATATGGAAGAAAAAGATCTGGTAAGAAAAAAAGATGTTACTTTTGTATTTGAAATCCGAGACGATTGGTACCGATGCTTCACATCGGTAGAAATCACCAAGAGAAAAGCAAACAGGTCTTTATCGGCTGCAAAGGAGACCTGTATCTTGTAGGGATCAGGTACAAAATAAAAGCTGCAGGTGTAGTGTTGTGAGTTTTTCATTTAAGTGATTCAGCCCCAGAGGGAGGAAAGATTAAGCCCATTACATGGAAAGAATCAGCAAGATTTAGGAGTATTGTAGGTGTTCAAACCTAGAGAGCTGTCTAAGTTCGGTAACGTTCGTGTTATAGGCCAGTGACAGCTGTGATGGTAGAATTGTCCATGTGACCATGAAAAGAGGTAGCAGAATAAGTGAACGCGGAGTTTTGGGAGAGATCTGTTACAGCCCTGTAGGCCTGAGCATCCTATCTAAGATAAAATGCCTCAGATGCTTTCCTCACACAGTGAGATTTTTAAAGCTAGATCTTGTCATATTTAACAGGACAAACCCTTTTATCTTCCTTCAGCATGATGCTGAAGGTATCTCTAAGCTCCAGCTGCTGTTTGGGTATTACCAGTTGCCCATGTTTGCTGCAACCATGCCACAGCTGCCTTCAGAGTATGCTTCAGTCACTTCTCATTTAAAATTTTTGACTGCATATTTCTTTTTTAGGAGACCTGAGGTAGGAAAAAATTAGGTGACCAGAAAAGACCCTGTCTTAGGCATGTGATACATCCACGTATATCTGAAAATTAAGATGTACGACCTGCTGTTGTTTCAGAATTCCCAGAGCAGAGCAGCTCGCTGGACCGCCAGCTTTTACCATCTGTCAGACATAGTTCTCACACTTCATAAGGCTGGCTCTCACACTGGTGCTATTTTCCTTATCAGTTAATAAATTCCATCCAAATTTCAAAGTGTTTTGCATAGCTAGCTGAAGAATACCTCCGATAAGGCATGCTTGTGCAGCTTAACAGACCTCCATGGAATGCCATGCCAGCTTTTCCATTGAAGGAAATACAGATAATGTTCCTGAACAGCGAATGCTGAAACCAAATGATTAAATAAGAAGTAAATGTACTGCAGAAGGCTAAAAAGGAAATAACTACTGGAACTGAACTAATTTTTAGAGAAAGTCAGCCACCTATTTCAAGATCTGGTTCAGTTAAATAATGGCATTGGTATATCCAGTGCCAAATACAGATAGAACAATGCTTCACAGTTTGGAAAAAAATGTTTTGCATTTGGTATGCATTTCATCCTTTCCAAAAGAACAAAACCTGTGGAACTGCTATTGGAAAACCATCCTCAGGCATTAGAAGGTTGCCATCTGCTTTCTTTCTTTTCTTTCATCAAAGACAAAGCAGACTTACAACACCCAAGCATCTCCATCCTTGCAAATAAATATAATTTTATATATTCTTTTAAATAGGAAAAAGGCCTGAACAGCTTCCAACATTGCAGCTGGTTGAACAGCCTTCAAATATAAGAATACAGGGAATTCCCTTCTGGGTCACACCAGTGGGCCACCTAGCCACCTAGCCCATCTTAGACTGTGGCAACATGAGGTAAGCACATGAGCCTGGGGCAATATCTGTGGCCCCCTTCCCCTATATTCCTCAGCATCCAGAATTGTTGTATTAGGAATGTTAGAGGATGAAAGCTTGCATAATTCTTATAAAGTCCATATATAAACTTGCTGTCCTTGAATTTGTCTAATCCCCTTTGAATCTCCTGCTATTACCGGTTTCCACAGCCCCTCATGGCAGCAAGTTCCAGAAGCTCAATAGCCGCTGTGTGAAGAACTTTCTTTTATCTGCTTAAAAGAGACACTAGTTTCACTGGGTGCTCCACACCTCTGGTATTGCAGGATTTGCCGAATAACCTTTTCTGCATTCACCTCATCCATCATCTTCATGATTTTGTAAACCTAAATTACCAGCCCCTCCAGCTTTCTCATCTTCAAACTGAAGAAATCTCTCCTTACAAGATAGCTGTTTCAGCACCTTGACCACTTCAGTTGCTCTTCTCTCTACTGACTCTAACTTCAGCTCGTACTTCTTGAGATGTGGAGACCAGGCTGCACACACAGTCCAAGATTTAAAAACTCTCCAAGGTTTTAAACAGCGATGAAGTAAAGCCTTTACATTAATCCATACTGAAGCTCATCTGCCAGGTTTGACCTACTCAGTTTCATGAGGTTCTTCTACAGTTTTTCACTATTAGTCTTTCATATGAATCTGCAAAAAATCTTAGTATCGTTTGCATCCTTGAAAATTTCACTGTTCACTGCCTTTTCTATATCAGTGATGAAGATGATAAATAAAATCAGTCCCAGCACTGATTGCTGGAGGACCCCATTGCTTGACTCTCTTCCATTCTGAGAAGCTCTACCTTTTGCTTGCCATCTTTTAATCAGATTTCAATCCACAGATAAAGTATTGTTCATATACCATGAAAAATTCTTTTTTAATAGTGTCATTTTGAAATGCAGTTCATATATTTCATGACAGACTAAAAGAAGATACCGATGCACTGCTTATTTTATTTTTTATTTCAAACATTTGTATTTGGCTAGGCAAGGGCTTCCTACAGAAACACAGGTGAAACAGGCTGATAGTCTTCAAGGAAAACTTGTAGATCCTGCTTGGAGCCCACAGATATTTGTTTAGAGAACTTGCATGCCAAGTTCTATACCCATGCTATATCTCAGGCAACTCTCCTTCTTATTTGTTTGCCACTCTCCTAAGGTCTCCTTTCGACCTTAGGGTTCAGTTCTCCAACCTCTGAGAATATGGATTAACCTAACTAACTTTAACTGTTTCATCTGGAAATGGGATAATTCAGTGGAATTGTAATGAATTTCCACAAATGTACCTGTGAGAATTTAGCCTGAAGTATTCAGTAATGTGCAAAAATTAATAATGTTTTTAATAAAACAAAACAAATTACTTTGTGTGGGAAAGAGAACGTTTAAAAATGTTTCAACTTCTTTGTGTTTCCCATTAATCTCTCTTGGATCATGGAAAAAATGTAAACTTCAGAGACCAAAAGTTCTTAGGCTACTTTAACTCTTTGAGAGTCGTTATTCCACGTAGAGTTCAGTGTCTTTCTCCTATTCCTGTACTTGCTCATGGTCTATTAGAAAGTTTACCAGTCATTGCCCAATACTTCTGTTCAGGCATCATAAATGGGCATGGCCTTTTCTGCTCAATGTTTGTGTAAGTAGGCATTGTCAGAATGCTTAAAGAAGGCAGTAAATACTAATGCTGCAGTAACCAGAAGCTCCACAGCTACAGTGAATCAGCTTAGTAAGAAAGAGTTGCAAGTCTCATGAGAAAACAACTAGAAAATATTTCCACAGGAAGAACTTCATAATCTGGTTTGGATTGTTTCTCTGAAGAAGCTGTTTAAAGGCCATAGTTCTGTCTAAACAGTATCTAATGATCCACATATTACATTAATATGTATTACGGTTTTGTTACTGCAACTTAGAAATCTCAGCTGAAAATCTGATGAAGACATTATTTTATTTTGTATATTCCCGGACATTCTATGACAATACCAGCAGCGATTCAAACAATTCATTACATGTGATAATGCTTTTACTGTTACTAATAAAAGGACAAATATGTTGACTTTTAAAATGCACAAATTCCAAAAGGAAATGGAAATTCAATATCTAATATAAAACTCAATAAAAACATCTGATTTGATATCACTCTATTGTCTGGCAGTTTAGCTCAGATACAAACTTATTGCTGTTTTTCTCCACAATTGTAAGTAGCAAACTTTTAAGATTATATACATTTGTTAGCAAGGGGAGAGTTAATCCTTTGAGAACAAAAGTTTCATCCATAATAATGTTTTGTTTAAACTTCCACTTCTGTATACCCCAAATTGGACTTACACTCACAAATACAATTCGACACATAAACAGCAAATTGTATAAACAACTTACTTACTTACTCTTTGTTAGCCACACTGACCATTTTATAGAAGCAAGCCAAGGTATATATACACATATACATGCACGTTTGTGTTTGCATACACACACATGCATGAAAGTGTTCCCAGAACTGCTACTGGAAGCTTGTCCCTTAATGTACCCTAAATCTGTATTTGCTCTTTTGAAACCGTGGAGTTTATCTTTCTTTAAGATAGTGCCTTATAGAATACACACACACAAAAAGAATGAAACTGCTCTCACAGTGCTCCACAAAAGTTTTCATGTCCTCAGCTTCTGAAACATTTAAGATTATTAACTTGCTGGCAGGCTCCTGAGGAATTTTAAGGCATCTGTGCCTGTGCTATTTATTTTAAGCTCTGTCTTCCAATGTTATGAAATCAGCAAACTCTCTTGACTTTCTTAGTAATTCCATTTCATGTGGTTCTGGCTTTCAGGCAGATTCAAGAATGACATAATCGTCTTTTCCCACCCACAGGTTTTGGACTGTTGCCGTTGGTTACACCCTTCCTAGTAATGTGCAACATGAGTCTTTGTCTGATCCCATATGCCCATAAATGGAAGACAGCCCAGCAAAGATGACTAAAACACAGTTTCTTGGCTTTCTGTCAATCACCGCCATAGGTAGAGTAAGGCTTCTTTGGGTTTTTTCCTATCGGTTAGTATTACTTAGGCTACAGTGCAGGAATGCCAGTCCAATGTCATGCTGTTTTAAAAGGAAGTGGGCTGATTTCCCAATAAACTTTACTCCTGTCATTGAAGGGAGAGCAGATATCTTGAAGGTAGTAGCAGCAAATAAACAAGCTCTGCAAAGTGCTGCTTTTGTATTTTTTACTGGAGCATTTATGCAAATGCACTCAAAAAGTACAGAATTCTTCACTTTTGTAAAAAAAAATAGAACTTGGCTCGTATGTACTCATAAGCACTATCACAATCATACTTTGTATTATTAACAATACTGGATTCAAGTACCAAGCTCTACAGCAACAGGATAAACATTAAGGAGAAAAGGCACTTTCCAGAGTTTGTTATCAACATTAGAGAATTAGAAGCAATTTACAGTCCAGTCCCACTGCCCAACCTAACAAAGCCTCTCCTGACTTCCCTGAAGACTATGAGAGTGGTTGTATGCCTAAGAAATATGGCATGTTAACACAGCATAGAAAGCAAGGCCTCCAGCTATGCATACTGCAATGCTAAGGCACTGTTGTAAGTTGAGAGCAGGATGCAGAATGCCTTGTCCTAGACCCAAATTCAGAGTTTCAGAGTAAGAAGTATTCCTTTGCCCTTGGAAAGTGTAATGTGTGCAGTAATGGCACAGCTCAGTCTGCCTTGGCCATTCACTCTGGACTCACTGGTCCCTGCAGCAGTTCTGAGAAGACAGTGCCTTTATGTGCCTGTCTGGTCCATACTGGGCAGCACAGGGAGATACACCTATCCTTCCCCTTGTACTTTCTACGTAAGTCTGAATATTGTTTTGTCCTGTAGATTAGCTCTAATGACAACTTGCTCTGTATGCCTCTGCCACCAAAAATGTCTAGCAAAAAACACTGTTCATTTCCTAAGGACATTCATTTGCAGGACTTGTCTCCAGAAGATGTGCTCTTTACAGTTACACTTTTCATACTTGGTCAAATTTTTACGTGCTGCACAGCATCATGGCTAACTGGACCTCTTAAGCTCAGGACTACTGAGAGGCATTGCTCCAGGTCAGCTTCAGGGCAATTACTTACTAGTTGGCAATTACATTGCTGCTCCAAGAGCTGGCACTGAACTGCCAGGCAAATAAAAAAGCATGTATCATGCTCAAGGAAACACTAGTCCATGTCTAGAAGAAATGGAGAAGAACGCATCAAGTTGTCACCATAAAAATAAATGACCTAACCTTAAAAGATAAAAAAAATCTGACTTCTGATTTCTTTCTCTTCTTGGGCAATGAGTCAATTCTGGAAAAAAACAACAACTGGGCAATGTGAGGCAATGGACTTGGCATCGGGATGTGCAATCTAAAGATAGCAGAGGCGAAGCTAGAAGACAGAGTTCTCATGGAACTTATTTTTCATGATCAGGTACACTCTTGTATCTCCACTTGGCCCTCTTCTAAGTTCAGTGTAGCTGAGAGTCGTGCCTTTCTCTCACTCCCAGCAGTGTGTGATAATCCATTTGAACAGGTATCTAGCAGGAAGAAAACTGTGAGATGGGCTAGAAAATGAGACAAATTGATTGTGACGGTCACCAAAGAGTGGAATTTACTGCAACAGGAATTCCATGTGAAATGGATCCAGATGATTATTTTTTTCTCTAGGCTCTGTTCACAGTGCAAGCTTCAGTAATATTTTTGTTTCTGTGATAGAAATTACCTGGCTAATAAGTTACAACATTTTAAGAAAGGGATAATATGAAAATCCTATCAAATTCTACTTTGGTGCTATTAAAAAGTCCAAGACACTCTAAAATGTGTCCTCTCAAGGCAATAGTTAAGTTCTAAGAAGTTTTTACAAATTTATCTGCCCTTTGCTGACAGAATAAAATAAAATATTATTTAGATGGCCAAGCTCTTAAAATTTTACTAAGTATCTTTAACTCTGCCTATAATGAGATCTATTATTTCTAGTAAAGCAATTATTGTTAATAGCTGCTCTGATACTAAGAAAGAAAATCTGTTTTAGCTGCAGTGGAATTGTAGTTATTTAAATCATTAAATTCACCCACCCACATTAACATTGAGATGAAACATTTTAGTTTCTCATTAATACCATTACCCAAGCACTTTCAAAAATATTTTAAAATCTCATACATCCTATATTTTTTTACTGTAGCTATGAAAGCTATGGAAGTATTCAACTTCTGCCATTATCTCATGGAAAGAAGATAATAGATATTTCTCTAGAAAGATGGTAAGAGTCTTTCTAAACAGATAGGTAGAAGGTATATGTCATGATAGACTATATCAGTTGATATTTTATTTCTGGAGCAGATGAAGGTTAAGAATCCAAAGTGCTTATCCAACCTTCTCTAACAACCTTACCTGTGCGAATACTTCGTGCAAGTCGTCAGCTAGAATCATCGCCCCACAGTGGTCAATCGTAACGGAAAACCAGAGCCTGAATTGCTGGCTAGAGCTGAGCATGCAGCACAAACATTTTCTGTGCTGAGTTTAACAACACTCACATCCTTAGTAGGTCTGCTCTTTGATAATATTCTAAAAGAATATTGTCAAGAATGTTGCAAAAACAAAACGAGTACACTTATTTAGCAGCATATTCACACAAAGCTAAAGCTGAATTTCTTTTTTAAAAATAGTGGTAATAAAGGACGATTCTGTGAGTAACACCCCGTTAATCAATAGACAGAAAATAACAGATCATCCACCCACACATCAAAATAACCTGTACTGAAAATAGTACATTGTAACAAATGACTCATGAGGAATTGTACTCCATACTGGACAGGTAAAAACTGTATTTGTCAAATTAATCATTATTGTTAATGCCATGTTCGCCTTGCTTTTTTTAAATTTCCCTCATGTCCAGTGCAAACACCCCTGCATTTAAAAGAGCTGAATGTAGTCCTCAGATTTCAAAAGATCAAATTAAAATAAAACAAAATAAGCCTTTGGAAATGTAGGCATTTTAGTATTCGTAATCAAAAAGACAAATTCCTGATATGTTTCAGCAGGTAGATGTGATGACAGTTTTCATCAATGTATTAAGTGCTTACAAATCTCTGTTCCCACTTAAATTTGCAATAAAACTTTTACTGACTTGAATGAGGGAAGGAAGAGTAATCCAGCCTCATGTACTGAAAATCCTGTTGCTAATTTTCAAACAGTTTAACAGAAAGAGTGTTCATGGTACCTACATATTACTACATTACTTATGTACCATTTGGTTATATTTCATTTCATTTCACTAGTGACATAGAAGAGACTGCACTGTGTTGAACTGCAGCTGACTTTTAAATGTTGCTTTTAAACCATGTAAGATTTCTTATTATAAATAAACTTGAAAGTTTGGAAAAAATAAAAATTAAATAAGCCTGCGAATTAAACCAATTTTACTGTCAGTTTTTGTCTCATACAAATTTTTTTAAAGACTATCTCTCAGATAGAAACAAGACTGCTTCATTCATTCATGGGCAACACTTTGGCTCCATGCGCATTTATATAAGTAAGAAGAATTTTGGACCTCCTTTCTATTACATCAATAAGCTTTTCAATTCCTTTTCTGCCTCCTTGGCTCTCCCAGTATATTTTGTCAAGGAACAAAGACTGTAGCAACTTCTCGCGTAAACGCTGGCTCCTCAGCACTGAAACTGCAGATTCAGGGAATCTGGAAAAGCACAAAGAAATTCATCAGCTTTGCCATCACTCTGAATTGCAATATTTATGTTGCGGTTTAGCAATTAATTCTATGCATATAGGCTGTGAGTCAGCAAAGGAAGTCTATGCATGGCTA
The DNA here is from genome assembly GCF_034638445.1 of Ciconia boyciana. NCBI lineage: Eukaryota > Metazoa > Chordata > Aves > Ciconiiformes > Ciconiidae > Ciconia > Ciconia boyciana. The sequence continues at coordinate 47,547,992 of NC_132938.1, read as the reverse complement.
CTCATATGCATGTTAATTGTATCTTTTACAGCAGTGGGATTACTCATACATTTTTAGACACATCCTGTAAATGTCTTGGGCCCATGATATCTATTCCAGTAACGTAATGTCTCATGCTCAAATTGGGAAGAAATTATCAATCTTTTTACAAAACTTACTCATTGATTCCTTGTAGTATTTTGAAGTCAAGATTGTCCTCATTTCTGTCAAAGAAACCCTTATTGTCTACAAAGGCCAAGTGCCTTCGGTCATGCCTTCTCTGAACTATGTGTGTCAGGTCAACAGCATCCTGATCACTACATTTCAGCTTCAGTCCTTGCTGCACACAGGCATCCTCCTTGAGAGGTTTGAATCCACAACAGTTTCTGTCTAGTCGATTATAGATCTGAAACAAAGTACAGCAGAGTGCCAAGTGAAAACAGTATCAAAGTATTTGGTGCAAAGTGTCAGTCATTGCTCACTAACACAGCTGACAGGAGAGCAAGCTCAGGACAAGTATAGTTAAAGTCAGCAGTGAAATGGCGTTGAAGACCTGGTTCCCGTACTTCATGTACTGTTAGAAGCAATTTCCCAGACTGTATTTTATCCATCCAATAGCCACGATTTTTATGTCAGTAGAAATTCTTTGAAAATAATGGAACAATACCGCTGTGTAACTGGAATAACAAGATAGTGAACACAATTCCATTTTTTTTCAGAAGGCTATAGTTTTTTTACATTTTTTCTGCTGGAGAACAATAGAAATAGCACAGCCTGATACACACAGAGGGTCTCCATTTTGTGGGACCTATTAGACTAATAGTACGCAAAATAATTGAAAAGATTATAGTAAGGGGCACAGCAAACCATCAGAAGCTACAAAATGCAAGAAGAGTGCATTTATAATCACAGAGCAGCCTCCCTGAGTTGCACTGTGGTATATACTTTAATGACATGATGGGCTAGGCTATTTTTTCCCATGCGAACCCTCACTTATTCATCACACAGCACTTAGCTGGAAGGAATACATCTGGTCTAACTTTAGTGGTGTAAATGTTAAGCATCTCTTCTGACGTAGTCGTTTATGTTCCCTTTCATAAACGATGACAAGAACAAGGCACCCCCAGAGCAAAGGATGCCATTTTAGGATAATCATCTAATACAGGAAGGATAAATCACTCCTTAAAAGTGCTTCTACCCCTGTTGACTAGATGAGAGTAAATACACAACATTGCCAGGGCCCTGAGTGCACAAATAGGCCTTAATTGCCCTAAGCACCCTCACCTGGGACCTCCACACACACACCCACCCTCTGCCCGTGGGCCCAGGAGCCCCGCTTAAGCTCAGGTCTGGCACTTCAACCCCTGTCTGAGCTCTTCTTGGGGTGGGGGTTTGTATCTGCTGCTTGTCCTGCTGACTGTTGCTCCTGGATTGATGCTTGGGGTTCCTGCTCATTGGCCTTGGAGCTGGCTCGCTGCATGTGCAATGCTTAGGCACGTGCCTGGTGCCCACTGGGCTATCAATGGGACCCATGCCTTCCACCATCCTTCCTGCTGGGCTGCCTTTCCTGTTGCTGGCCCTGCCTGTCCTGCCTGCCATGGGGCTACCCTTGGCTCCAGCTCATCTCCCCAGGGAGCAGCCCTGCTCCTGCTGACAGGTGCTCACAGAGAGGAAGCCTGATCTGGTGCATCTAAGGCTTAATGAGTAGCTTATCAAAGGTAAATAATCTTTTTCTGTCCTTGTTTGTTGTATGCTGCTAACTCTTCAAACTGCTCTAAGCATAAAAACATTAATGTTCACATAAGCCTTCTAAAATTACAAATTTATTTTTGTGACACCCCAGTGAAATGAACTGTTAGGACTCTTCTCCTGCTGTAGAACTATGTTGCATGTTGAAAAGGCCTCCTAATTTTGTTCATCAAATGAAAGTCTGAGAGTTTTTTTGTTTTTTCTTAAGTATGTAGTACTGTTGCCACTGGTCTTGGTGGAAGTGTTTGTTTTCAACTGTGAAAATCCTGAGGAAAGAAATAGATTTCTCTTCTTCTTTCTCCTTTCATGAGCAGCATTCAGCATCTGCAGGCACTAGAGCCCCTCTTGCTTGCAGTGTTCTAGCTCATGGGATCTCTAATTCAACTCATCCAAACGCTTTGCCAAAAAAAGAAGCAGAGGCCTTCCAGACAGACTCCTTTGATGTATAGTGCTAATTCATCTGCACTGCACTTCACTACATGCATTAAATAGATGAGGAGATCATGTTTTTACAGACAGCTTCTTCATAATACCTTGCATCATTCCAGTGTTAAGACAGAATGATGGGACGCTCCAGAATTGATGCTGCAACCTTAATAGTTTAGCATTGGGTTTTGCCATATATTTATGGACATGAGAGGTCCAAACCCCCAAAATTAAAGAAGCTGTTTTACATTTAATGTCCTTATTTTACTTGAGTTCTTGCAGAAGGCAAGTGAAGGTCAGCTATAAGCATTTTTCAGCCTGCTCCTATGTTTTATAGCATTTCAAAGCAGAGATTAGGAACATCTATTGTGGGCACCAAACCCATTCTTCTGAGGGAAGTATGTTTAATAGAGAATACTTTTCACCATTATTCTTTATTTCTGAATGACTTGTGAAGCACAGATTTTTTTTTTTAAACTCTGAACACCTTCTTGGCATTTTTTTGTTTTAGAGTCTTCATGTTCTACTGCTGATAAACTTTAAAGTTAAGGCTGAGAGCATCCAGATAATATTTTAATCTTTAAGAACCTTAAGACCCACTTTCACTCACTTTCTGGTATGCACGCTCTTGTCTGGTAGGCAACTGGAGGTATAAATCACTCTGATACCAGCTACTCTTATAAGATTAATTTGTTTCTTTATTTCATGTACAGTTCAATCCTGTTGTATCTTATTTTAATTGACCTCTCTTTCTGGATAATAGGACTTCTACTATGAAGTTTAAAAACTTGTCTTAGAAGACCTTAAAATTAGAAATCAACACAGAACTCATAAGAATTTTTAAACTGTTCAACAAGAAGACAATGGCATAAAACCATATTTACTCTATGACACATTCTATACTATTCCTATAGGGGTATTACTATGTTTAGCATCAGAATAATCCATATACAGTTTTATACTAGTTTCTAAGAATTACTTGCTCATAGTGGGACTAAAGATGGAGTCATTAGACAAGTGACAATCTATTTTTTTAGAGAAGAATTGAATGCTCTGTTTAACATAACAAGTCTGCAAAAATGTAACCCCCCAAAAAATTGGAAATACCCATTCATCCTAGAACAGGACTGAGAAGGACAGGAATAGGTTATGCATAAGCCAAGTCATGACTTTTATATTTCAGAAATGTAACTCTATAAAAAGCTGAATTCTTGTGAGAGACTGAAAGAGTTAATGTCTCAAATATTGTGGCGAGGCGAGGTGTGATTTGATGGCGACAGCAGGCTGGCTAGCATGGGATGGAGAGAGGGGAGAGTGGAATGTGGAGAGCGTGTCGGAGGATGCGCAGTCCCGGATTCTGACGGACTTTACCATCTATGGCCAGAGATCACACAGGGTTTATCTGAGGAAGGGGCTTGCGACCACCAGAGACCCCTCATGACTACCCCCCTCTGCAGTGCCTGTGCAGAAGATTGAGAACTTTCTAGAACAAGAACCATGTAAGTCCTCAAGGGGTACCTGGAGGTGGGGACTAGAGTATAAAAGACACACCCCGCCAGGGAACCACGTGTGTGCCCATCACTGGAGGATTGCCACGCCTGTCATCGTCATCACAGGATCCAAGGGTGGTGATACCTTTCCTTTTTCTACCCTCCTCTCTTCTCCTTTCCTTTTCTTCCTTCTCTCTTCCTCCACTCTTCCACCATATATTTGGGTATATGAGTTTTGGATATGAGTTTTGGATAAATTGTAACGGGCTGCCTGGAAAAATAGCTCCATTGCCAAATCGCCTGTGTTTGTTCATTGGGCTTGCCAGTTTAAGTTTGTCTGTTTGTTGAATTCGCCAGTTAACAAAGTTGCTGGTCAGACCATTCCTCTGAGTCATTGTCATGACTCTACTGAACCCGCAGCTCTGCCGAGCAGAGATCGGCCTTTGTCGGTACACAGACCGTTGGGGAATTGAAAAGATTCACCCATCTCACAACCCACCGAGTGGGATGGGACAATTGTATAAACAACCAAACACAGTGCATAAAACTAGTGCTTGCTGCAGTTTTAAATACAAAGAGTGTTACACAAATCAGTAAGTGCTGCAGGAGGCTCAGTCACCCAGACCTGTCTGGCAGGCAAGGACAATTGGAAGTAGTGCCATATCTCAGGAAGCCATAAAATTAGCTTCCAGCCAGATTGTTCAGTTCAGTCCTTACTAATACAGGGAGTGTATTAATATTATACTACATAATTGCTGTAACTGTAGCCACACATTGTGATACCACTGGGCAGAGTCCTAGTTTGGTGTTATTTGGAGAGCTAATGATTATGTGCAATACCTAATTGAAGAACAGCAGCCATATCATTCATCAGTTGCTGCCCTGCTCTTTTTCCCTACTAAAGCACTGGCTAGGTTTTTAAAAAGGAGGAAAATTAGCCACTACAACTGTTATCTTGATCCAGATTTCAGCTGACTAAAACCACTTAAATCACCCCTGGGAGCTGGGGAGGTGCAGGAAGGACCACACAGTGAAAAACAGTGATTTACAGTTGTGAACGTAGTCAAGAACTATGTTTGGAGAAACAAGGAGTCAAGGAGAAACAGTATGCCTGCCTCAAGGTGAAGTAAATCAAGATGTCTCAAGACAAAAGCCTTCACTTCCTCTTTTAGCAAACGAGTCAGTTAAGTTCCTGGTCTCTTTCCCTGATTATAAGTTGAGTTTTGGATATTTTAATCATAAGAAACAACCAGAAACGAGTTCAAACTGTCCAAATACATCTCTTCCCCATTTAAAAAAAGGAAATAAACTAAAATGACTTTTCTAGCAGTCCTATGTGTGCTCACATGACTTTTGAGGCAGAAAGTTGCATTCAGTAAATGTTTTACCTGCAGAAGAAAATCAAAGAGTGCCATCTTGGACCACTCATGATGATGGATTTCAGTACACCCCCACTCAGCTTTGGGAACTTTACCATTCTGCCAGCATTTCTGCTTCAATAGCTGCTGATATTGCCCCCAGGTTAATCTCACTGAAGAATGGGTACTATTATCTGTTGGACTCAGTGAGGAATCCCAGAGAATAACAGGACAGGCTTGACCATCTGAAAAAAGAAAAACGTCATTGGTATAGTGCAATGCTGTCAGATGTACTTGATCATTCTTTAGACATTGCCTAAGCATCAATAATTATACCATTTTACAGATGTGGCAGGAAAAATGGCCAGGGACTAATAACTTGATATCCTTTGGTTAATGTGGTCTTACTCCACATCTAAAACCAGCAACTGCAGGAATGGAAGAAGCATAGACATTATAAACGCCTTCGTTGTACAAAGGCTTTCTCTGTTTGAAGCAAGAGATTAATGTACAAAATCATATACTAAACCAGACTATTAAAAAGTTTATAGGTAGATTAAGAGCCTACAGTGCTACTGTGAATCAACAATGTAATTTCCCTCTGATTCCAGTGAACTGATGATGATTTACAAGAGCTGAAAACATATGTCAAAGTATTTTTTCTGCATAATGGGCATAGAAACACTACAAATCCTATACTCAAAGTGGATTTATTTTGTTATCTTTAGTATTTTAGGCTTATAATGTATGATTTCACAGCTCTGAAATGATATATGAGAATACTAGAGAGTGTGGGCTTAGCATGAATAAACACCTTGACAAGTATTTTTTTTCTTACCCAGCTATAACATGAGATCTGTTTTGTATAGCAGCTATTTTGGCCAAATTCTGTAATTCTTCTGTGTAAAGAATATTCTGCTCTTCCGTGAAACTATGTCAAGGGCCTTAGCTTTGGTGAGTTTGAGTGTTCAGAGTTCTTAGTGGGAAGAAACCTCGGCAAAGAATTTAAAATGAGCTTTCCCAGTATAAGAACTGATAAATATATTTCACCCAATATCAAGTAACAGGCATATCTGCCATCTTAGGAAAGTGGAACTCTCCTTTCATTCCTGATGTAATGCTGCTGCTGCATTAAACTGTCGAGGACCCAGGACTGAATGTGGCTTGTACACACATTAAAACAAAGAAATTCTTTATTTTTGGGTGTAGACAGAAGACCAAACTACGATGTCTTGGTACAGAGAGGAAGAACCATTTAACCTCAAAGCTGCTATTTGCTTAATAGCAAGTGTTGGAACATGTATAAAGCTTTAAAATTTATTTATATTCACCTTGAAGGTCAATGAACCTAAAGTCCATGCTATTGCACAATTTATTGCATAGTTAAATGCAGCCTAAACTGTCTCTTTCTTCCACATGCCTATGGAGCCAGAGATGCATCTGAAAAGAAGCTTTCAGAAACTCACATGAAGGCAACGAGATCCATGGCACCTTCTCCAGAGGCAACCCAGACAGAGAATAGCACATAGAAAACAGGTATTGGTGCCAACGGCAAGGTAAAAGCTGCTAACATGAATGCTCCATCTGTAAGCAGCAAGAACTGTTAAAAACAGATCTCCATACAGTTGAATCAAAAAGCAACTTGTTCAAAGGATGCTGACTGATCTAAAACAACAGGTAAGAAATTATCTTTGCCCATACTTAGCAGTGAATCATATGTAAAGATCATCTCGTATTCGACAACGGAGCATGATAGGCCCCACATGCAATCAAGCCCAAGAGAAAAACAAACTCATCTCCAAAACCAGAATGTACTCGACCTTCTCTGCCATGGCTTGCACATACAAGGTAGTCCTCAAGCCAACCCAATGTGCAGCTCCACCACCTCTTTAAATTCCCTTCCAGTTGCCCAATGTTTCCTTAGGAACACAGAATGCGTCCTTCCATTAGGAACATCAATCTCTCTCTTTCACTGGGATCAGTACTACCTTTACCAGCACCATGCTCCATACTATTTCATCTGTTGAAAAAAGCACTGAGCACTCCTGAAAATCAGGCTTCTATTCTACTGAGGTGCCTGAATAAGTACTTAGAAATTTGATTGGGGAAATATCTTAGCCATTTCCTCATCTCTCTCGCTCTGGCTCCGTCACCGATATTGTAGATGACTTTAGCCAAGTCAGTTCAACTATCAGCTAAGGTTCTTTTCCAAGCCAGTTGGAGAAAGTCTATATAAGCATTGGGAATTGTCACAAAAAAGGACAGCTTTCTTCAGGATCTATTATTTTTATATCTCCAATAACAGCTTCTGTAACTATTCATGAATTCTTCCACAAACCAAATACATAAACGGTCTTCTAACAAAACAAACATCTCCTGTCTACCCAAAAGGGAAATGATAAACAATAGTAATATAAATACTTGAAAAATATGAATAATATCTTGCCAGTTTCCATTAAGATACAAAAACATTTTTAAAAGACCAAGGCCAAATACAGGAAATGTTTGCATTTCAGAGGAAATAGGAGCAGAAAAGATGAGCCAAAATAAAATCTTTCAACTCTGTAATATAAATTGAATTACAGGAATATGAAACAGCAGCTTCAGTAAGGAGCAGTGACTCAAACTTTTTATACTCACGGGAAAAACATAAAGATGCTGAATTAAAGCAGAAGTGGTCTGATTCACAGCTGCATGAATTGGCATGACCCCACTGAAATCAGTGGACCTCTTCTGATTCAAACCTTGTGAGGATGGGGCTGAAGTTAACTGAATGGTGAAACGTAAGGGCCTGGCTAAGAATCAGAGCTTCCAGTTTGATACAGCCAAAACTGAGGAGATTGAGCACACTTCAGAATAAGTCCAGTGTGTTCTGCATGCACTTCTTTCCTAATCAGCTTTATATATTAACACAAAGGGCTACTGCTTTTATGTTGCTGCAGCTGCATTGCACTGAATCTTGCCCAAAGCTGTCTGACTCCGTTTTCTTTTCATCTGCCATTTTAGATTGATATATCTACTTGACTATCTAAAGATGATCTGCAAAATTGTATGGGAAAGATTTTTCAAAACCTGTGTCAGAACCAGCTTCCTAGTAATTCATATAGATTTTTAAACATCAAAATATTTCTAAAAATTTCTTAGCTCCTAAGGAGCTACTGGCTCAGGATATCCTAAGTTGAATAAGATAACACAGGTGGAACCACAGGCTGCTGAGACTAGAGTACCTCAAGGTACTCAAACTGCTTCATGTGCAGTTAGATAATGTATCACTGCATGGCTTCTTCAACATAGGCATCATCTTAGATATCCACACACCACATCACTTTGAAAATAGCCTGTATGCTTCTTAACCACAAAGATGCTATTGCAAATGTTACTGTTCCATCTTGTGCTCTAACTTGTACCTACAGCAATTTTTCTAACTTCCTTGAAAGAAAATATTTTTAAACATGCCCATGAGAGCATCACTAAAAGGAGCAAATCTTTCTCGAGGTACTTAAAGCCCTTTCTCAAACTCTTCATTGTTCACTGTAAAGCAGTATAGCTTAACACTGCCACATTTGAAAGAAACAATGTAGTTGCCCACATATTAGCAGGAGAGGGTAATTTCCTGTGGAAAGATGAGAGGGACTGACATACAAAGCATTACTTGAATTTGAGAGTTTAAGTTCTGAGGGAAGATACAAGGGACAGAAGCAGAAAGCAAAGAGAAGTTAGGCCATTTTTCTTTCTTCCCTTTGCACCTTATTTGCAATGTTTCTGTCCTGCGCTCATATGGATGTCAGATTTAAGGAATGCACAAAATGTGCATTAGTTGCTCTCTAGACTATGGACTGCATAATTGCTTATACATGAACTTCTCTACCCAACAAAATATTGGAAATATGCCCTCTGGTAGTACCCCTCTGAGAGGTACAACACTATGGTGTAAGTTGTTTGGGTTGATAGAAAAGAGGACAGATAAATTGAAGCCTTTTAGAGCATTCTGAATGCATAAGGCAGTGTTAGGTTTTTCTTATTCTTTGCCCTGATATTAGTGATTCATAATATCTTTGCCTGCTTTTGCATAACTTTTGGTGGGATGGCAAGGGCAGGCTGATAGTGCAGGGTATAACAGAAAAACCTATGGCTCCATTTAGCATTATGTAGAGGTCAGTAAAGCAAAATGACAAGTACAACCAGTGGAGCTATCTATCGTATGTCATTTGTCTATTTGCACTAAACCAACCATGAAGTGTGTTCCTCAAAGGAAGAGTTTCTTGCAAGTTTTAGGAAAAAGTGGTTCTGGGCAAATAGTATGTTCAATCTTTAGCTAAAAAAGCCCAGCTGAATTGAGTATACCTGTGCTTATTCTTCTCAGCACAGGATAGAGCATATTTAGCCAAATTTACGATATCAGAAAACCAGGGGGGAAGAGGGGTGGTTGTCAGCATGCAGTAGTTCAGGCCCTCAGCCAGTGGCACAACAAAACTGCATAGCAATAGCTGCGTATTTTGTACCAAAAGCTGAGTAAAGAGCTCAGCCTTGTTGCTACAATTCAAGGAGCCAGAGTCCTATTCCCACAGCTGTCAGCTGCAGCACAGGAGCAAGGCTGCTCCAGCCCATGGTACTCCAGTGGCAGCTCAAGCCCTAACAAATGCTGGCATCATCCTACCCTGCAAACGCTGTTGCTGAGCTAGAGGCAATATGTGCAGTCCTTTTACTTAGCTTCTGTGCAAATTAATTGAGGTAGGGCTGTGACACCAAGCAAGGTCACTTATGCCTCTCCTGTTCCTCAGGATGATCAAGTAATGAAGATTCTCAGTCCTGTGGTATTAATGTGACCATCCCAAAACTCAGACATACAAGGGTCAGCCTCCATTTGCTCCACAACAGACACAGTTTTATGATTATTTCTTGTTATTTTATAAGCTTATCCTTCTTTGTTTATAGGTGTTTTGGAGCTCTTGGTGTTTTTCATGCCTTGTAGGTAGCAATGAATGAGTGCTTGCATATGCCCAGAATCATGCTCTTTTCGCCTGTAACACTGAACTCAAAAGGGCTTTGCCCACCTGTACTCCCCAGGCTTTTTACGTTTGGCCAATTCATTGCAAAAATATGAGGGAAAGAGTTATCATACCTGATTTTTCCATCCCTGATGGAAAATTAAGATTAAAAAATTCAGTTAACACTTAAAAGGTTTTACAATTAACTAGGGAAGGTAAGGGCAGCAGATAGAGGACTTGCATACAGTAGTTTTTTAGACTTTAAAAAAAAAAATCAGTGTGGGATTTGTGGGAATAGGGGAAACAGAACCTGTACAGGGATTTACTAAGCAGTTCTTTGAAACTGCTTTTGACAACATGAATGACAGTTTTGAAAAGCCCATTTTTTAAGATTTTAATGCTACATCAAACACGTCTTGTTACATCAGATCACAACTGAGGCAAGCTAAAGGGATGTGTCGTGGAGAGAGATATGCCAGCCCAGAAACTGTGTATGTTCATACATACATGCACACTCTCTAATCCTGCATTGCTTTCTTTCCCATATGAATAACCATGATTCACACAAGCTACCCTGTAAAAAACTTTACAGTGCCTACCTAATCTTAACTTAAATGCATATAGGTTATAGAAATGAGCTCACTAATTGTTCGTATTATTTTTAAGAATATATTTTTGCTCATCTTCTCAACACAGATGTTTTCCAGATTATGCCAAACACAAGCATGTAAATAGTAATGAGCTCAAGTAGATATTAGGCATCTGAGCTCCAGCATATTTCCAGGCTAAACAAATGGAGAGAGACAAGGTACAGTAACTGTTCCAAATGCTCTCTTCACCCTTTAGCTGGAAAAAATGAAGTGGGACCAAAATAATGTTATTTCTCTTCTCATCACCTAGCAACACTCTTCTTGCTATAGGAACATAGCCAGTTATGAGGAAAAGAAAATTAAAGAGGGCAGAATGACTCTCTCTGTCCCAGACAGGCCAAAACATACTGTAAGGTGACAGACACTGAGCAACACAATGCACAATTAGCCTAATAGCAGTTTTCAGAGGCTTGCAGTCTGTCATCTCTGCAGCCACACTGTGCAGAGTTCCTCCAACCGAACTACCTTAATGCCTTGTGACAGCTCTATAGCAATAAATCTTATTCCTAAAAATAAACTAGACATAATGTATCTTCCATGCTCTGCAAGTATGAATAATATTCAGAAGCCTCCAAACTGTTGTTCCTAGAGATTCATTCACTTTGTTGCACAGGCTGCCAAAAGGAAGGTTTACAAAACAGGAAAAAATCAGAGATTACTGGGTCCTCTTCCTGCTGTCAGACTTTCGAAAGTCATTCTTGCATTATTTTTTTTTTAAGAAATGCAGACTGATATAAAAATACTTTGTACAAGCTAATTTCAGCAGCAAGAAAGGAACAGCAAAAACATAGCTAGCCACTTTAGCAATGATTCATTAAAATGCAACGTAGTCCTTTTGGATTGTGATTTGTGACTGTACAAAAATAGCAGTTAGGCTGAAGACATATTTAAAAGATAGCAATGTTAGAAGTAGACTTACTTCTAACTCACATTACATGTCTGAAATCTATCTTTAATTTCACTAAAGAATAAAAATCAAATTTTTAATTGAAAACTTTATACCAATCATGTAGCAGGCATATTGAGATATTTACTGTGTATATTTCTTTGTTGGCATAATATATAGATGTATGTAATGAACCTCAAAATGTACAGCAGAATTCACTGCAATGTAGTATTTTTTTTTTTTAATTACTGGGGAGAGGGAAGCACTTTTTAAAAATTTTTCAATTCCCAGAGGTATTAGTATCATGAAAGTAGCATCAAACTTCTGCAGGAATTTCCCCTGCCTCTCCGAGTAGCTTATCTGACTAAATACAAACCCCTTTTCCTACCAACTGTTTGAGAGATTAATTCTTGTGCTCACTTTCAACAACATTTTATTAAAGTCAAATCTAAAAGGTGAGAAAATTTTAAAAAATATCAGAAATACCCATTGAATCACAGGGTATTCTGGAATTTCTTTCACCAGTTTCACTTTGGGCAGACTGTACAACGTCATGCGATCTACGGAGGACGCCCTCTTTTCTCATTCCAGACTCTTGTGGAAGAGAAGTTCTTACTGCCCTCAGCAGCTCAATGGTACTTTATCTAAACTTTGGGGTACTGCATCCTTTGAACAGGATAATTGCACTGCAGAAATTACACACAGATACCAGCTTTACCTCCCTGTAATGATGGGGTTACTTCTCAGGCTTGCAGGAGTTAAAGGTGGCTGCTGCCCTGTGATTAACACGGGAGGGGGAAGGAAACCTCAGCACCCCACCTGCAAGCTGAAAGCCATAGGAATGTGTTACCTTGGAAGAACTCCAATCTCCTGCTTACAGAAGGTAAGCTCCTATTCAGCCCCAAGATCCTATCCAAATGAAAGGCAAACACCTCGCTCATGTCGAGGGGTCTTTTGACGATGCCACAGTGCCCCTGGACACAAGCGGTTCCTGTGGTGCTCGGACCCCTCGCAAATACTACCAGGACTGCTTTGTGAGAAGGTACTTCTTGGATGTTCTCTATCCGAGAATCTGCCAGCATGCGCATGTTTAAGATGTCTTCTTTGCTCAGCCAAGAGGGAGAGCTCTCGCTGTAAATCCTGATATTGCTTTCCTCAGCCTGGGGCTGTGCCTTCATAGCTCCAGAAATCCCCCCAGGTCTCCGGTGACCCCTCTCCCTGATTGCCATTCCTTTATGCCTGCGTTCATCCAGTTGGTGCTTTCTCGCCTCCAGAGCTACGGCTGCTCCCATTGCACCCATGTCACGCGTGGTCCTCCCCAGCTGTTGGGCAAAGGCCTCTTCCTGGCCTATAAAAGCAGCTTTTGGAAATTGCTGCCCATAGGACAAAGGGGTTGCATGTTTCTTCCTGCGCTTTGGCTTCACTGTGCCTCTGATATTGGCAGGCTTGCTGCGCTTAGACCGCAGGGTGATATAAACTACATTGGGCGGCAGCAAGGTCCCATTGCTACCAAGCTGGGGTTCCTGGAAATTGGGTGGTGACAGGGTGCCATCCAGTGGGATGCCCAGAAAAGGAGTTTGGGCTGCATCGTGGAGACTTCTGGAACTGATCTTTTGGTGTCCTCCTTTGTGCTGGGGTAAAACATGACCCACTTGACTGACGAGGAATCCCAGGTAGATCACACACGCAATGCCAACTAGCAGATTCCTCCTTGTCCTTGGGCGCCTGCAAGTCCAGAGCCTCAGCACCCGTGGGGGGCACAGGCAGCAAATAAACAAGTTTTTGATTTTACTTGGCTGATCAAAGGTGGTCATTTCTCTAGTGAATCCACATGATGAAAACAGCATAAAGTCTTCTGTACATTCCAGCCAGGATGATGATGCATGATTTCCCTTCCCAATTTCTATTTCTCCTTTTCAAAATAGCTTCCAGGATGGGTGATGGACAGAGGCTACTGATATGCCTGGGAACGTGTTTAGCACTAAGGATGCTGACACTCCACCTTCTCAAGCCGTTAAATTCTTATCGGCCACCACAGGGGGAGTGATTGGCTTCAGAGAATGAATGGAGCCAGCTACGTAAGCAAAGTTTACTGACTTGTAGTCTAAAACATCTGAAGCATCTCCTTTGCAAACTGCAAAAAGAAAAGAGTAGTAGCATTTCATTTCATTTCTCTCATATGGCATCTGTGGTTCTATATTTTTAAGAGATAGAAGTTCTAGATGAGACAGTATGCATCTAGAAATTTGTCAGGATATATCTTTCACTTTCTCATTACAGTATAAACTAAACACTAAAATCATGAAATACAGGCTCAATTTGCAATCTCAGCTAGCTGTATTCCAGCATTAGAAGAAAAGCTTGTCAAACCCAGATCATGGTCATCTTTTTCTTATGAGACAAAGTCTTCACTAAACCTCGTGTTATGGAAGTGCTGTAAATTATACATTAAGCACCAGTAACTGTAGCAGTTAAATATGCACATATTCACTAACAGAAACATATATTAGCAGTGCCAAATTTCCCTAGTTGAACATGAATACAGTTCACATTCATAAATATATATTGCTATAAAAATATAAAATCTCTTACCTATTCACAGCTTGACACATCCTTCATTCTGGTAAAGTCCTTAGGTTAATAAAATAACTTAGTAAAAGCTGACGTTCTCAAAGTATTCTAGCACATATTTCAGTTTTAAGTATGGTTCACATTTAGGTATTCATTGCAAGCTAAATACTGTTTGGAAGCTAACTGTACTGAGAGGTGGTTTGCATATGAACTGCTATAAACTCACATGAACCTCACGTTATAAAAAAAAAAAAAAAACAACCCACAAAAAACCCAAAACCCAGCAACTTCTATTTTAAATTCTGTAATGAAAAGTCTTGTGAAGTATGTGCCTTCCAAAAGTGCATTCCATCTATTTCTAGCTCCTGAGGGCCCTCTAGTGCGCTGCATGCAAATGTACTGAAGAAATTCCCATTTTCTGCGTTTGTTTGGTTTTTTTTTTAATTTAAAATACATTCCCCCCCCCGAATTTTAGAACTTTTGGGAATCACATATTCTTCTGATGAGAAATGAAAAACAGATAGTGGTTTTTAAAATGCTATTATCATGCTATTAAACAGCACAGGAGCGTTTCCTATTTGTGCTTTCCAAAACAAGGCACAGCATAATCACTATACAGATGGAAAAGTTGAGGCAGCGAGAAGTTAAGGGCTTGTGCAGCATTAAGCAGTGAGACACTGGCAAAGCTCTGACTCCTTGCCTAGTCTAAGTACAAAATAATAAAATGTATAAGTTTGCTGCAATTCAAGCTAATGGAGATACTCTCTTCTCCATAATTAATACTAAGGGGAATAGACAGTTAAGGAAATGGTTTATGTTTCAGATGGGTCCAATCTGAATTTATAAAACTTTGTGAGTGGAATTTTTCACTGGCCATCACTTTACTTTTTGTCTAAATGCGTACTATCAAGTTAAGATGTCAGCATCCGTGCCCGTTACCAGGAAAAGAGCTTTCATATCACCTGCTTTTTCCAAATCTGAGTTCTTGGAGGAATAGGGATTGTAAGAAATCTCTCTGGCCACTTAAGTTCTTCTCTCTTTTTTTTAGTTCAAATTGGACTGAAGGGACATATTCCCAAAGAATAATTCAAAAAGCTCCAGACAAGTGTATCAATAGTCAGTAAAGCTGTGGCTGCTGCCGCTTAACATTTTTTATACTTTAAAGAAGTTGCCAGAGATAGTCATTATTAGATCAGCCTTAAATGCTTGAGGGTCCCTCTGAAAGATGAAGGGTCATTAGCGAGAGGCACCAGCTTTGCAGCTCATTTGACCAACAGACACTGTACGTGGCTCGCAGCCAGAATGGCCTTCTATATCCTATTTAATACCAGTGCAAAGTGAGCACAAAATATCCACAAAAGTTATATGGCTAAAACCAGGGTAAATAAGGGTAACTGGGTATTGCAGCCTGAGAGCAGAATTTCACCCATAGTGTGTATTTACATACAGGCATGAAGAAATTTTTTGAAATGTCTAAGATAGGCTCCCCCCCTTTAAGGATAATTAATGCATTAAAAAAAAAAAAAATTACACCTCCTGGATTCTGTTTTGACTTGCTGCTGATTCTGACTGCACATAATTCAGCATAAAGCTTTTACTCCACTATATTTCTTCCAAGTGTCTTTGAATTATTTTGGGGATTTTACTTTATATTGCTAATGGCACAGAGCTGCTTGAGTTGGAAATGTATCGCACTGCAACAGTTGTTTTCAAATACCCAGTTCTTGCATGTAGACAGTACCATGACCTGTCCATTACAATCAAGCAGTACCGCAGTGCCAAAACACAGACCTTTCCAGTTACTAACACTTTTCCTTTGCTACAACATTTCTCTTAAATTAAAAATTTGGAACCTATATAATCTTCTTACTGCAACTCTTTAAAGATTGTCTAGAAGAAATTATAAAAGGATATGGAGAATTGTTCTTCACTCCTCATTTCCTATCTAGCCTAGAAATTAAAATGTGGTGTACCCACTGATGTACAGTGTTGACTGCTGAGGGCTTTTTGAGGCTTTCTAAATGTGATGACAGCAATAATATTTCCTTTATTATTCATGTTCAGAAAGGAGAACTCATTCTTTAAATGTTGCACTGTTACATTCTTTGGAATGGATGGTGGTAGGAATTCAACTAAATAGCATTCAATATCTTGTTAATTTAGCAGATATTTGCCTCTAATTTTGGATCTTTAAAAGCTAACATATCAAGAGACATTCTTTTTTTCAGCTCTTGTGGTGTACAGCTCCAGCGCCCTACTAGATTTCACAAAATAATCAAGGCTGGAATGGCTATGGACTTGCTTGGAAAACAAACATTTCTTTGTGTTTCAGGAAAGACAAAGAAAATGTTTGTTGTTCAGGTGGGTAGTATTCTTCTTTCTGGAATCATTACTAATCCAAAGCTGCAGCAGGGCACTAAAGGGCATTATTGAGCTGAAAGGGTACTTCCTCTGTGATCATAAAATATTCAAGACCAATTTTTTGAAAGAATAGACTGAACAATGCTAGTTGTCTGACCAAATTCTGGCCAAGGTTACTGCACTTTGCCTACCTATATTTAGCCTGTAATGTCAGTTAGATTCTGTATTTATTTCTTGCTCTAAACTATATCTGTGGTACTGCCATCTGCGTCCATTAAACTCAACTTCTCATGTCATTTCTTTATATATCCATATTTCATGGCCATTGTTATCCATTCCTAAGTTTAGGAACACAGGAATATCAAAATTAATATTGGAGAATAGCAATGAATGGAAGAGGGGAATTTAAGAAGTATTTTCTAGTCCTTGACATTGCTAGGTATAGTTTGAAAATGTAAAAAAGAATAGCTGAGTTGCGGATTTGCAATTCTTTTCTTCTTTTTTTTTGGTTTAACTTCTGAAATTCATCTCCACCTGTACCTGCATTTGTAGAAGAAACTAGATCAACTTGTATTTGCGGGAAGGACTGTCACCCAGGGTGCTGCTGATGGTGCTGGACAAGCCACAGACTCTGAAGCAGCTAGTGGCCAGCACTGCCACCAGCCTTCCTAGTAGACAGTCTCTGGCCAGCCTTCAGGAGATGGGTGGAATAAGCCAATGACCACCAGTCACATGCTCCTGCATCTTGACTCATGTGCTGGCAACCTCCAAGAGAACCATCCGGTTACTTAAACGCTCTGCTCCATTTTCAGATCTCTGAAGATGGGAAGACAATAGTAACCAATTTTTTAGGAAATAACAAAAATTCACTAATTCACTGGAAAGTTCTCAAAACCTCCTGTTCACAGGGTTTACACATCAATCATCCTCCCCTACACAATCTCCTATAGCCTTTCACCTTTGTATCCTTCTTAATCCTACCAAGTACAGCTCCTTCCTTCTCATCTGAATTATTATTCATACTCCTTTTTTACAATTTCTTTCGTAGGTGATCTTCTTCCTTCCTTAATCTAGACTAAGTACAGCCTTTTGGGATAGTGAATACTACACCTGGAGAACTAAAGAAAAACACAGAGAAAACAATTTGTAACAATACAGTGATAAAATATCATTGTTAATACAAAAAGCTACCCAGCAGCTAGCATGTTTCTCTCCAAAATGACAGATTGGGTGTCAATTTTTACAAGTATCAGTTTTGTAATTTAAAGCAATACATCTCTTATTTCTTCATCTAACCCTTCCTTCTTGCTCCACTCAGTCATTTCAGTTTTAAGAGATATGGGATTTAAAGATGCTTATTTTTTTAGTTTTCCAAGATGTCTCAGTTTGGTTCTTCCCACTGTAGTTATGACTGCAGAAGTTGCTGTGATTCAGCAAAGAACAAAATATTGTCTGTGCTGGTTTGTAGAGCATTTTGCAACAAAAGATGCTCTTTATGTGGACACTTATTATATTCATAGAAGGCTGCTCTGAAATTTGAAATATGAATGTTGCCATTTTCCATTTTAGTAAACACTGTGCATTCATGAACTTCCTTTCCCTTATACTTTTCACCTCCAGCAACCTACGATTTCAATAAAACCGAACAGCACAAATGAATTAATAAGAGCCTGTCCATATTTGAGGTGTTTCATTTGTACCATTAGTGCCATTTCAACTGTTGTGTTAATGAGAAAAACAATGTTCCAAAACCAGCATGGTTTGAAGAAATAGTGAGGAACAGATGAAACAGTGAGGAATAGGTGAGTATCAGTTCAAGTGGGATAGAGACAGTAATTAGAAGTGATTGCTGGTGATGACTCTGAGATCCATTCTTCAAAATGAAACCAGGGGCACGATTTTTGGAAAACATTTTCTTTAATATCAAGATTCTTCTGGAGCCGAAACTCAGCATCCCTCTTTATCCCTGGACACTTGAAAGGATGTAATTTCAGGCTACGCTCCTTATGGTGCGTGCTCTTGCTTTCCATGTGCAGGTAGTTCAATGTAAAAGATTAACATTTTCTTTTTTTCTGAATAATGTAACATGTAGACTTGCATTGCCTTTAGAATAAAAAGTACTTCTTTTTTTCCAGGCTACATTTGTGATTATTGTATGGGATGTTGTTCCTCTTGGATGCCCTACAGCTAAACTGTTTCCATAGAGACCTTCTGCAGTTCATCTCTCTAAATGTCACATGGACAGACATTTATTTTTAAAATGATTGATAAATGGTCCACTCTTAGCTTTACGAAGTCCATGGGACTGAGAACTTATTCTCTGGAGAAAAACCATGTGTCCTTATTATCGATAATGCAGATTTGATTTGCAAAATGTGAAGCATTACTTTAGAAGGCTTGTGCTGTCTTTACAAGATCGATTTGGGCTGCCATCTGGAAACTGTACTCCAAGAGGACAGAGAGAAATGTTTGCTTCGTGACTAAACATGCTGACTAATAGTCTGAGCTTTAAGTGGTGTGGGTCAAATCCTTACAGGGAAATCTGCAAAAATCTCCTCCTGACATCACGCAAAAGATTTTTTTTCCCACTCGATTTTGGTTGTCAAACAACGTGGAGGCTTCCTGGAGCAAAAGGCGGTAATTTTTGTGCTTAGGAAAAAAAAACCCGCCGTCTGCTGGCTGCCCAGCCTGGATGCCCTGACCTGGCAGGGAGCTTGCCCTGCCCTGCTGCACACCACAGGGCCAGCGGCCGCTGCGTGGCCTGGAAATGCGGATGCCCGCTGCCCTCGGCGGGGGCCCGCGGCCCCCCAGCCCCCTGGCAGCTCCCGGCAGCAGGGAGGCCCCGGGGCCGAGAGAGGAGCCGCAAGGAGCCCGCCCTGTCCCCTCCAGTAGCAGTCCTGTCTTCGCACCGTGCGGGTGGGCCTGGGCACCCGCTGCCAAAGCCAGGGCGCCTTTTACTCCGTGGGTAGTACGGTAACAGCAACAGCCTACGAAGTACACAGGTGCACTTCCACTAGAAAATAAATGAGTCTCATCAGCTGCCGTTTAAGACCGGGGAGGGGCAAAGGCGCTTTCATCACTCCCCGAGTGCCTAAATTTAAGACTTCTCTTAGCATTTCTCGCCGACAGCCGGCACCCCGGGACAGCCCCGCTGGGCCGCCGCCATGACAGCGCCGCTCCGCAGCCCGGGGGCGCCTCGGCGGCGGCTGCCGGCTGCGGGGCCTCCGTGGGGGAAAGGCGGCCGAGAGCGGCGCGGAGGCCTGCCTCGCCTTCCGCCTGCTCGCCTCCACCCCCTTCCCGGCCGGGGCAGCGGATGGGGAGGAGGCGGCCGGGGCGAGGGGCGGTGCAGCGGGCGGCGCAGGCCCTGGCGGGAGGCCGGAGCGGCGGGAGAGGCCTGTGCGTGAGCGCGGCGGGAGGGCGGAGGGGCGCGGGCAGCGGCGGCGCGGCGAGGGCCGAGGCCGCACGGAGGGCCCAGGAGAGGGATCAGCCGGTGCGGGCCCGTCCCCGGCCGCCTCCCGCCCCGCCGGCTGCGGGAGGGGAGCGCCGTAAAACATGCCGCGGCGGTCAGGCGGGGACAGGGCGCTGGGGAAAGGAAGGTGTCCGGCTGGAGGGGGGGTCCTAAGTTTCCTGTCAGGGTGCGTTGCCGAGCAGCTGGCCTGCTCAGCCGGCTGGCACTTCCTGCAGCGGCGGCCTTGGCCTGCCCCGTCTGCGGGCCGTGTCCCGCTTGCAGCCCGGGCCTGCCCTGCGGAAGCCCGGGCGCGTTGGCGTCGGTAGGAGAAGCAGCACCCGCCAATGTCGAGAGCTCAGCTGCACTTTCCCTTGTTGCGTGATAGCGCTTACTGAAAATATTGCCTGAAGAACGTCTTTCAAAAGTGTTCATCTTAGGGAGGCAAAGAAACGTTTCTCTGGCAGCTAGTCAGGGGTTGCGGTGTCACCTGAGGACATCACTGAGCCACCTTGGGACTGACAGGAGTCTCCTAAAATAAGGATTAAAGTATCCACCCTTAATGGCAAATAGATGATAGGAGAAACATGCAAATAAAGAGTCAACGTTACACGCAACCTCTAAAAATACCCGTTCAATTAGCGCAGACAGTTTCTTTCTGATCTTGACAACACCGTGGATCTACCTTGAGATGGAAACTCTCAAGGGCAGGCTTCTTGATTTCATGCCTGTCTGCGGAGACTGTAGCAGGGTGTTGCTATTGCATTAAATGAGCATCATAATTTGTTGTGTCTCTGTGGGAAGAAAGAAAATGGTAGCATATTTCTGAAGAAACAGTGAAAATACAGAGCACAACCTTCCAGTGAGGTAAACCAGTAAAGTTAGTAGGATAAGGGCAATGTGTGCCAACAAAATTCCATTATAATTCCTCTGCAGCTTGGGAACCCTGACGTGCACTTCAGTGAGGGCTAATTAGTGAAAAAAAACCTTCAATAACAGCAACAATTTCAGTTGTCTCTGCTTCCGTTTCACATACAACCACTACATTCTAACATCTCAGCAGCTGCACCAAGTGTTTTTGGTTTGGCATTTGGTAGCTGTAAACCTTTGGAGGCCCGTATGCTGCAAGTCAGTCTGGCAATACCTAGGATTGTAGAGAAGAGAAGAGGCTTTTAGTGAGCTCTCTGAAACTCTCTGAAGTGCAAAGTATGTGCAAGCATGTGCAAAAAAGTATAGTCAACTTAATGCTGTGTGCCAGTTCATTATTTGCTCTTGGCATTGGATCATACAATCATAGAATAATTTAGCTTGGAAGGGACCTCTGGAGGTCATCTAGTTCAACTCCCTGCTTAAAGCAGTGCATCATCAAAGTTAGAGCAGGTAGCTCCAGGCCTTGTCTGGTTGTGCTTTCTCTTGAAGGCATTAAAATGGAGTTGAAAGTTGGGTCTGAAATTTAGCCAAATTTGGGGACTAAGTGACCCAAACCTTGGAAAGTTACAGAGTTTTAAATAGTCTGAATGAAGCATACTCTTCCTTGGTTAATTGAAAGTTGTGTTTCCTTTGCATTTGTGGTGTCATAATTCTGGTTCTCCAGTTGTGCAACAGTCTTCAATGTGCACAATATAGATATTTTTGGAAGATAAAAAGCAAGCAGAAAAGCATATTGCCCCGCAGCACACAGATTTTCTCTTAGTAGATACAAAACCGACATGTTTTTAAAATAACATTTCTCTGTACGTTAACAAAATCAAAAAGGCTGATAAACCACTTTAAATTTGAAAGGTTCTTAGTATTTCACCTGCATAATGACTTACTTATTTAAAGGCTAAAGTACAGAGTCCTGCATTTATAGAGGTGCAGTGTAATCAGCTTTATTTCTGTGTCCTTAACAGCATGAAGTTCTTCCTGTGCAAAAGCAAGCTCTTGTGCCTTATTTCTCCACTACATGAATTAAATTTATTAACTCAGTAAGTCAAGTTGGATGGAATGAAGATAGGTAATGTAAGTCTTTACCTATCTTAATCCATTCTTGTGATGTCACAGTGTTTCTTAGCCTGTGAAGTCAGTCTATGAAGAAATCCAGCATTATTATTTGCACTGCTCAGTGTCTACAGGTCCTAGGTAAAACATACTTTATAGAAGAGTCTTAAATACAGTTAAGACTTCCTGGAGAAGTTTATCCTCTAAGTAGGCAAGAAAGATGAAGAGTGAAGGAGAAAATAAATGGATATATAGATATAAGATAAATGGAAATATCTGTGCTGTTTTACCTTCATGATATGTCTTCTAAATGTCATCTGTGTTTTTCCTAAGTACTGAAGTTAAAAATATACTGACATCTTTCAAGGGGAAAAATTATAGAAACTAAATGGTTATATTAGTTGTGGGATTGAACTTTTCACCTGCTAATGCAAATAATTAATTTCAGCCGACACTGATGGCCCTGCTGAAACTGTAGATAAAAGCACAACCTCAGCAGATGCAGTTTTCAGTGTCCTAAGGACTCCAGAGAAGGTAAGACTGGAGGGTAAAATAAGATGAAAGAATGTGCAGCAGCTCAGCTCTTCCTTTTGTGCGGAAAGTGTAGTCACAGCACCCTTTACAAGACTTGGCAAAATTTCCACCATTCTATTTCAACCTTTTTCCTCCAGGCAGTAGCTAGTCCACCTACTCTGGTGAACGTCAAACTGCATTAGGATGTCATTTGATTCCGTATAAATAGCATTACTTTGACTACAGGATTGCATGCATATCTCTATAAATATGCCCCTTTATACTCACAGCATATTAAGTATCCTGTTGCCATTTGAACTTAAATTTCCAAACTCTTTTCTTGTATGTAGTGTTTTGAGTGTGGTGTTAAGATTATGCATGCAAAGATCATGTTACTATAGTTGTCCTGAGAGCCACCTTTTCTGTCAAAGTCATAATCCATATCAAAAGTATATATGTGGTGTTTCTGTTGAGTGTAACCTCAAGATGAATCTCCCACTAAAAAAAATTTTAAAAAGGGGATTGTATTGGGGATTTTTGTATTGGGGATAATTGTATTATGGGATTTAAAAAAATCTTTGCCTGTCTTACTATAGTTATGTGGAATTAATGAAGAAACTTTAGAGGCAGCTTCTCCCTTTGTTCCCCACAGAAAAAATGAGCCTTTATTCACATTTTGTATCAGCTAGAGCGATCCCTGTGGTTACCTTATGATGCTATATTGATCCCGCTATGGCATCTATAGAATTTCTGCATCTGTTCCTGACTTCTGGGCAGTGGGGCTGCAAATTGCTATAGCTTCTTCTGCCAATTAAGATTTTGTCTAACCCCTGCTTTTTTACACACCCCAGTGTGACCCCACTTTGGCTACAGGAATAAGGAATATTCTGATAGAGCATTTCCCTAAAGCATGAGGTCTTCCCATAGGCCTCACAGATTCAAGTCCTCATAACCTTTGAGTGCATCTCTGCATTCACGTTGCTGTGTGTTTTCAGACATGCTTTTCTGTGAAGCTGATTGTGAAACACACAATAGTTATTTTTTTGTGCATCTGTTCTTAAGTTCATTCATGTTTTATGGCAGCTTTTCATGGGATTTTACAGTATACTTTCCAGTTCTTTCCAGCTTTTGAGAGATTGATAAGTAGGGTCCCTTAAGTTTCAGATTTCTGAACTAGGTTGGTATTATTTAATATTCCACATGTTTAATTCCACTTTCTGATTTCAGAATCTGTCAGGACCCACAGCAAAACAACTCCACAAAAAGAGGCACCTTCAGAACAAAGATGAACATCGAGAAAGTTTACAGTACCTTTAACATCAGCAGTGGAACAGATCTAGCTATTGGCTTTACCTCTTCCACAGTAGCTGTCCTTCTGTTTGGGACAAACTTTGTGCCTGTTAAGAAATTTGATACTGGTGATGGTAAACTTAGTTATATTCTTTTGTTGGTTTGGGTATTATTGCTAATAGGAATAATATTTTACCAGCAAATACGAGAGTTTCTCTGTCTGGAGTTATAAATATCATCACAGCCTTAATCCATTGAGCATATTTTAATTTACTTTGCTATTGTTAGGGTATAAATCAATAATGTATTGGTTCAATATGTGCAGGTCTTTAGAAGAGCCTTTTTATGTGTTGTGCACTTTAACAGTGATGATGTGCATTTCATAAGCACTTCACAATGGAAAGTGAAATGTCCTTCCTTCTACCCTTGTAGGGACTCTCAAATACATACAGTGTTATTTATACTGTAAAAGTTGTTGGACTTTGGAGTATTGCCTTTCAGTTGTGGACCTAACATAAAAACAATCAAAAATTGAAATTTTAATACTTTTATGTGGTGACTCGGTAAGAGGAAACAATCGCTTCTATTTCCTACTTGGAATTTTATCACTTTACTGTACTAGGTTCATGTTTTATTTGCACATTTATATGAAGCATAGTCAATTACCAGATCCCTACATGAATAAATCTGCCGGTATGTTACTGCAATGATAGTATCTGCATTACAGGCTGGATATAACCTCTCGCTCTTCTTTGCGCCAAATATGGTCCTAACAAGACAAGGCTAGACTTTAAAGCAAAAGTCTTAGCTCAGCTGACATAAAGTTAACTGTTCTGCCTAGTTGACCCTTGGAGAATCTACAAAGGTAGAAGAGATCTGTCCAAAGTTTTTATCATCCTCAATGTCCTGGATTAGTGGAAAAGTCTGAGCCCTGGGCCTTGAAGGAGTTTTGTCCTGTGCAATGATCTTTGTTAGCTGCTACTAGGGTGGTGGGAGAAGTTTGCAGTAACTGAATATCCTCTTTGTCAGAAGCCTGCCAAAATTTTCATGTGTTTGAGATTCACAGCTTGTGTAAACTTTGTCCTGCAAAGTGTCTTTTGCAGCTGTGTATAAAGAATGCATGGTAAGGAAAAGGTTGACAGAATTATAACACCCCACCCTAAAATACATCCTTTGAATATATTGTAACATGGTTCCCTGAAATTCCAAAGGAGGTGGCCACCTTTCAAGTTTTTTTTCTGTACTATTCTGTCTAAAACATAGTATGTTAAGAGATTCACACATGCAGTATTCTACAAGTTCTCTATTGTGTGCATTTGATTTTTCCATAGGCATGTTCTTCCAATGGATTCTCTGTGCCTCCATATGGATAGTTTCTTTGGTGGTCAATTTAATCCAGAATTGCCCCCGGTTTTGGCCTCTGGCTATGGTTGGGGGTTTCGTGTGGGCTACAGGTAAGGGTAAAGAGATTATATTTCTTGAAACACAAATTAATCCTAACTCTTCATAAAAAAACAGTGATAAAAACTTTTCCATATAGAAGGTAGTAGTTACTTGATAGTTATTTAGCTTTTTAAAGTCTCAGTATTAATGGAGCTGTACCCTTATAGCAAATATTATTTTATTATGCTTATGAAATAAGCAGCAAATTCACACCAAAAATAACTTTAAAAATGATATTGAGGAAAAGTCCGTGTTTAATGTATTTATTTTTAAAAAACACTCTTTCCTGCCACCTTGTAATTGCCTAAATTTCTTTGCCTTCTGAACAGTCACAGAATCCAAAGAAAAAATATACAAGGTCACGTTCTAGTTTTTAACTGATTTTAATTTTGTTTTTTGTATTTCAGGCAATATTACAGTTGTCCCTATTGTTAAAACTATTGGCTTAGCTCTTGGTCTTTTGATATGGGCTTCTTTTAATTTGCTGATGGGTTGGGCAAGTTCAAGGTGAGTATGTTTGAGTCTTAAGTCATACATAATTAATGTTGCCAATTCTTCATTAATAACTGCAGTGAAAACACTATCACCAATAAAGAGGATTTATCATATATAGCTTTTTCCCTCAGTGGAAAGTACTCAGGTTAATTATTTTATCTTTTTGTGTTTCCTCTGTCTCAATAAGAAGAATCCAGTGATGTTCATTAACATAATTGAGTGAATAAATAATGTATTTGTTAATGTAAAACTAGTACACTGTTTGTATTTTTTTTCTTCTACAGCATGGACTGATAAAATAATTTAAATTAACTTCAAGTTTTAAATACCCAGATTAAAAAAAAAATCAATGTAAATTAAATTAGTTTAAAGATTATTTTTGTAAAGTAGACGTAGCTTTTTACAAGCCAACTGAAGCACCGATCCAATATTGCAAATATAAACTTAAGCAGAATTATTTACAAGAGTAAAGATTTCCAAGACTGTGTTATAATTTAACTATTTGTATGCAGTCAGTGCAACAAAGTGAAACTGGTTAAATGTTCCAGGTTTGGTTGGTTTGGAATTGACCCAGAAGACGTATCAAGACCAATCTTAAATTACATTGGAGCTGGACTTTCACTATTAAGGTAAAAATTTATTCTTATAATAAATTTCTGTAATGTAAAATATATATTTAATAACCACAGGAACAATTTAACTAGAGGGCAGATGTATTGAAGTATTTTTTGCAAATTGATTTACTGCAGAATTCATGAGCTATCCATACCTAGCCGATGAGCTATCCATACCTAGCTGGTCAGTGTTGTATTTCAGAATAGAAACATACGTGATATCCAATACAGTGGCAAAATGGTTATTCATAAACACAGAAATATATTTTTATGCTGGTAGGCATGTTCAAGGCAAAGCAGTGATGCACTGATTGTCTTCCTAGCTAGGTTAGTCAAATGTTTCACTTTCCCTAAATTTTTTGACAGAGGAAAAACTGACTAGAAGAATTTTGGTGAGAAAATCTCTGTGAGATTTCTGATCTGACTTCACTCAGTCAGCGGTACAACTCCTTCCTCTTAACTGTAGAATATGCCACAGGACCCCTTCCCAGATCCTTGCAGGTCCATGAAAAGCCAGAGGCTTTGCATTATGTCTTGTCCTTCATAGCTCCCTGTCTTGTAACTCTTAAGCCCCACTTACAACTCCCAAACAGTGCCTTCCTTTGGGATCTTCAGAAGGAATTCTACTCTTATTTTTTGTTTATTTGTATGAGTGCACATTTTGGTCCAAACACAGAGGAAAGAGGGTCTTTGCTATGTAGCATTGTTCTTGCTTTCCAACTGGGTGGCCAGGAAGGTCTTTCTAGGAACATAACAGTGGTCCTAAAACCTAGGGGCAGTAGGTTTGCCATGAGCATGCTAAACAGCAGATGCACATAATGCCTTTAGGAAAGAAGGGTGTTAAGAACATGGAGATGATGGAGCCATTCTTGATTGCTAGGAGAGAGCTGCTGCCTTAGCTTCATGAATTTTGTTTACACTCTTCCTCTTTCTTAAGATTCCGCAGCTTTTTACCCATTGTCGTTACATGTAGCATGTGATTTTGTGAGGTACTCACAAAATAGTAGCAGTACTGCTATTCCTGACTGATGAATTCATTCAGTTCACCATCTGCTTCCTGCCTGTTTCTGAGATATCATGGAGAAGTGATCAACAGGGAAAAAGATCCTGACCAAACAAGTTTTCCTGGCAAGCTGAACAAAGCCTGTGTATGTTGCTCTGCAGAGCTCAGAAGCAGGTATTTCATTTTAGCCTCCTGTGTGGAACCTGTGCATGTTTGCCTAGTCCCTCTGGAGGAAACTGACATCCTTTTCTATCTGTCCTTATTCCTTCAGCAGGAGATTAATCACTCTTCGAATTGAGACATTCTGTTTACAGCTGTTGTGGTTTAGCCCCAGTCGGCAATTAAGTACCACACAGCCGCTCGCTCACCCTCACCCCCCAAGTGAGATGGGAGAGAGAATCAGAAGAGCAAAAGTAAGAAAACTTGTGGGTTAAGATAAGAGCAATTTAATAATTGGAACAAAAAAAAAAAAAATTGTAGTGAGAAGGAAAAGAACAAGAGAGTGAGAGAGGAACAAAACCCAAGGAAAAAAAAAAACAGTGATACAACCGCTCACCACCAGCCGACCGACGCCCAGCCAATCCCCGAGCAGCGATCGCTGCCCCCTGGCCAGCTCCTCCCAGTTTATATACTGAGCATGACATTGTATGGTACGGAATAGCCCTTTAGCCAGTTTGGGTCAGCTGTCCTGGCTGAGCCGCCTCCCAGTTTCTTGGGCTGAAAAGTCCTTGAAGCTGAAAAGTCCTTGACC